>NW_024412376.1:23706361-23707799 GCF_014898765.1 Herpailurus yagouaroundi
ATATATATATATATATATATATATATACCACATCTTCTTTATCCATCCATCGATGGATGGACATTTAGGCTCTTTTCCTATTTTGGCTAGTGCAAAAGCACTGCTATAAGCATTGGGGTGCATGTACCCCTTCAAAACAGCACTCCTGTATTCCTTGGATAAATACCTAGTAGTGCAATTGCTAGGTTGTAGGGTAGTTCTATTTTTAACTTTTTAAGGAAGCTCTATACTGTTTCCAGAATGGCTGCACCAGTTTGCATTCCCACCAGCAGTGCAAAAGAGATCCTCTTTCTCTGCATCGTCACCAACATCTGTTGTTGCCTGAGTTGTTAATGTTAGCCACTCTGACAGGTGTGAGGTAGTGTCTCATTGTGGCTCTAATTTTTTATTTCCCTGATGATGAGTAATGTTGAGCATTTTTTATGTGCCTGTTAGCCATCTGGATGTCTTTTTTGGAAAAGTGTCTATTCATGTCTTGTAAGAACCTCTCTGCCTACACTTATGTATCCTTCATCCACTTATGCCAAAACTGGAGGTAATCATAAAAGAGACGGGAAAGGAGAGTTGGAAGAAAAATGGAGAATTAAGGAAACATCATCCTCCCTTACTTGAGTTTGCATTTGCAAAATCCCCAGCTAGGGAAAGGAAGAATCAGTTTAGAGTTGTGATCATTAGATGAAATTAGACATTTTGAAATACCAAGTAACCCACATGTGTTGCAGTCTTTTAATATGGTAATTATTAAATGACAACTTTAAAAGGACAATGCAATTTTTTTTACCTGAAGCTGAGATGAAGAAATCATGGGACCACCTGAGTTTTCCCAAAGAGTTTTCTCAAGGAGAAAACTTCCACAATGAATGTATATTTACAAAGAATCAGAGAAAAAAATAAAAGTGAATTCAGATTATATCCTATGAATACTACTTGTCTAAGATATGTGTGTATGTGCATTACATAATCAATGTACTAGTTAAAATATAATGTATGTGAACCTGTGCTTCTATGTATGTACTATCATGCTCAAAAAGGTAGATAGACTGGTCATACAGATAGTGAACTGTGAATGATGTTGGTTAAACAATATAAGTGAATGATTACCTCAAGATGAGTAGTGTGGACTAAAGTAAAAAAAAAATCATCTGAGAATGAATGTTAAGAAGAGCAATATTTAAGAGGTAAAGGAATAACAAATGAAGACGACTGAAAAAACTGAATAAATAAATAGGAGAGTATGTTGTAAAATGTCTTAAGAATCAAGCTTCTGGGGCGCCTGGGTGGCGCAGTCGGTTAAGCGTCCGACTTCAGCCAGGTCACGATCTCGCGGTCCGTGAGTTCGAGCCCCGCGTCAGGCTCTGGGCTGATGGCTCAGAGCCTGGAGCCTGTTTCCAATTCTGTGTCTCCCTCTCTCTCTGCCCCTCCCCCATTCATGCTCTGT
>NW_024412376.1:23707899-23786649 GCF_014898765.1 Herpailurus yagouaroundi
CGTTCAAAAAAAAAAAAAAAAAAAAAAAGAATCAAGCTTCTTCTACAAGGTACACTGTGATTTATTTTCAACACAATGCAAAGTAGCTCCAAATACTGAAATCCTGTCAGTGACTGCTTAAAATAATCTAAATTCCAAAAATTAATTAACTGAATAACACTACAAAATAAATTATCACCATTTTTAAGTAATCTTTGATAGAGTCTCAAAACATGATAAAAATGTTACTTTAAATGTTAAAAGTATTTTAAGATAATGACAGTTTTATAATATAGATAAATTACAAAGGCTTTAAATTTATTTGAAATATTTCAACCATCAGTAAAATAAGACAGAGGAAGACAAATGCCTTATGATCTCACTTATATGTTGAATCTAAAAATTAAAAAATAAACACAATGATAACAGCAACAAAACAAAACAAACAAAAATCCACAAACTTACAGCTACAAAGAACAGATTGGTGTTTCCCAAAGGTGAGGGATTGGCAGGGGGTGTGGTCTGGGGTAGGGGTGGGACATGTAAAAATGAGTAAAAATGGTCAAAAGATAAAAAGCTCAAGTTATAAGATAAACATGATCTGGGATGTAATGTAGAGCATGGTGACTCTAGTTAACAATTCTTTATTGTATATTCATAAGTTGCTAAGAGAGTAGATCTTAAAGTTCTTATCGTAAGAAAAAATATATATAATGATGTGAGGTGATGGCTGTTAATTAAACTTACTCTGGTAACCATTTTGTAATATATAATTTATATTGATATAATCTATACAATGCATATATAAAATCACTATGTTGTATCACTTAGACTAATACAATGTTTTAAGTAAATTATATGTATCTCGATAAAACTGAGGAGGGGGAGGAACAGAGTAAATGAGTCAATCTCAGTCATTCTAAATATAGGTTTCCATCCTTGTCAATGTATAAACATGGTAATTTTATGCTTTTTAAAAAAAAATTTTTAACGTTTATTTATTTTTGAGACAGAGAGAGACAGAGACAGAGCATGAACGGGGGAGGGTCAGAGAGAGGGAGACACAGAATCTGAAACAGGCTCCAGGCTCTGAACTGTCAGCACAGAGCCCGATGCGGGGCTTGAACTCACGGACTGCGAGATCATGACCTGAGCTGAAGTCGGCCGCTTAACCGACTGAGCTACCCAGGTGCCCTATAATTTTATGCTTTTTTAACTTAATTGTTTGCACATACTACTCTTTCCACATTGATTTCATCCACATATTTATTATTTTTAACACCACTAAAAATATGTATATCCCAAACCTCACATTAATTATAATATTGAGCTCTGTGTTACCTCTAGATAACTACCATAACATTTTATGAAAATATTAATATTCAAGAGAGGAGAACTTTGTAAAAACAGTTATTCAAGAGGGGTGCCTGGGTGGTTCAGTGGTTAAGCGTCCAACTTCGGCTCAGGTCATGAACTCAGTCTGTGAGTTCCAGCCCCGCATCGGCCTCTGTGCCGACAGCTTAGAGCCTGGATCCTGCTTCAAATTCTGTGTGTCCCTCTCTCTCTGCTCCTCCCCATCATGCTCTGTCTCTCTCTCCTTCAAAAAAAAAAAAAAACATTAAAATTATTCAAGAAACAACTTTAATAATGTCAAGGGATGTCAAAGTCCTTAAGTTCACCCAACAAGAGTGAATCCACTCGTAATTTTTACACAACTGCATATTATTTCCAAATTTGCAAGAAGATAATTTTAAGCAATATTCAGACTCTGAAAGTTAGTTTTGAGTATTCCATTGTATCAAATCCCTATTATCATATTTCAAATGATAAATGTAGATTTCCCCTTAGTTATTTTTCTCTCTCATCTTGCATTGATAAGCTATCAGATTTGATCATATATGATGACTATTGGAGAGCATTTCATATATAGATCCTCTACACATACACATACACATAATGTCCTCATTGCCAAACTTAGGGGTCATGTTGTAATTCAGACACAACATAGATGCAATTGTAATAGTGAAGAGAAAAATGAAGAATGTGGCATTCTTACTGAAATACTGAAAGTAGGCATATGACATGCTTTGTAAAATTCACTTTATGTACTTTCCGTTCATTTAGTATTCTGCTGTGTCATTTAGTGTTACCACCTAACAATTAAGATGTTCTAACATTCTAAAATGTGAAAAAAGAAAAGGTTCATAATAATTTAAGTCTCTTTATGAGTAATTTTTAGATATGCAGTGTTACGTTTATACTAATTTTAAAGTTAACTATAAAAAGATGGGACCACATAGTAACTCATACATATACTAATGTTGCATGATTTTCTTCAAAAACTTGGGATTTTTTGGATTGATTTTGACTGACTATACTTGATTCCAGTTCTCAAGGTCTTGATCAGTGGGAACCTGGGAGGAAGGCGGATATACTGGATTAATGGGAAATGCCCATTTGCTTGTAGTTTTCACATTGAGAATGCACAGCTTCCGGAACAATAGTCTTGGTGATGACTAGATTAAAAATGGGACAAGCAGCAGCCGGAGGGCACAGTGACCGGCCTGTGTACTTTCTCCTGAGTTCTGTAATAGAGAGAGAATCTGGGTGAACCAAGCAGGGAGACCGGGGTATAGTATCTACTTCAGCCATTCCCTTCGAAGAAACTGTCATGAGCAGCATGTCCCTGTAATCATTGAGCTCAACATTGCACCTGTGCCCTGTGTCTTATACTGTGTCAACACATGACTCTCAACGTTGCACCTGTGCCCTGTGTCCTATAATGTGTCAACACATGACTCGCCAGTGTATGCAAAGCACAAGGGAACATACAAAGAAATTAAAAACACTGACTTTACTCTTGGTTGAAATTCGACTGTAGTTCTCTTTCTCCCAGAAGTGGGATAAAGATGGCCTCAGCATTTATTTTTGTCCAGATGGAGGAGTAGACAAAAGAAAACCCCAAAGCATCATTTACCTGAACAAAAATCAGTTTGCCTTGATGGAAAGCCTAAGGTCATAAAACTTATAGAGGGAAATATAAGAATAAATATATCTAACCTTTGGTTAGCAGACATTTCTTAGATATGACACATAAAAGGAACAAATGATAAATCAAACTTCATCTATATAGATAGATAGATAGATAGATAGAGATCTATATAGATCTATCTATATATATAGTTTTAAAAAAAATTCTGCTTTAAAATGAAAAGACAAGATACACACTGAGAGAAAATATTGCCAAATACATACCTAATAAAGGTCTTGAATCCAAAAAATATATATAAATAAGACTAATCTCAATAATTGTCAAACAATTTACCTGAAAAGTGGGTAAAGATCTGTACACTTGCACAAAGCAGATTTGTGATGTAAATTAACATATGAAAGTATTGACATCAGTCAGTATTAGGGAAATGCTGAATTCAATCACAGTGAGATGCCTCTTATACGTTTATTAGAGTGGTAATAAATAAATAAATAACACTACCATGAAGTGCTGGTGCATATGAAAGCAGTTGAATCTCTAATAACTGGCTAATAGGAACTCAAAATGGGACAGATTCTTTGAAAAACAGTTTTATAAAATGAAACATTACTTACCATATAACCCAGAAATCTCATTTCAGGATATTTATCTTAAAGAAATTTAGGATATTGAAGATATCCTAGATTGAAGAAAAATCTAAGATATTTATCTTAGAGAAATTATAACATATGATTACATAAAACATATATGTGGATATTTATAACAACTGTATATTTACAAAACTGGTGACTACCTAAATGCCCTTCAAGTGGTGAATGGTTAAACAAATTATTGTATATCCATATAGTGAATGGGATACACATTGTTGGTGGGCTAAATTAATCCCAGAATAAAACTCTGTTCTGTGCCTGCCATACAAAGCTTACAAGCTATCCTTAAAAGAATCAAGTTGATGCACAGGTTATTTAATTTCGTGCTGTAACAAAATATAACATTGTAGAGAAATATTACAAAATCCACCAACCAATAATTTAAAATCATAATGTTCAGATCCAATTAAAATTTATCAAGGATGCCAAGAAGTGCAAAAATATGGTCCATAATATGGAGAAATCATAATATTGAAAATATACTCAGAAATTACAATGATGATGAGATTAATATATAAAGATTATAAAATAACCATAAACATTATTGATATGCACAGTAGTATAAAGGTAAATAGGAACATCAATTACAAAAAAGGATATGTGAATAAAACACCCAAATAGGATGTCTAAAGATGAAACACACAATAAATGAAACGAAAACATGCTGAGTGAGAATACAAAGACATTGAAATGAGCAGCAGGGAGGGAAAAATGAATCTGAAGGTATATGATAGAAACTATCTAAATTAAAGCACATTGAAGAAAACAGAAACTGAAAAAAAAATTCTGTATCTTAGTGAACCATGGGACAATGTAGAGGGGATTAATATATGAGTAACTGAAGTCTCAAAAGAATACTAAAAGTGTAGGGCCTCAGAAAATTATATGAATAAATAATGGTTAAAAACTTTCTGGATTTTACTAATATAATAAACCCACACATGCAAGAAATACCATAAACATTAAGCAACAGAAACAAAGAAAACCAAACCAACGTGTACCATAAGAAGGGGCGCCTGGGTGGCTCAGTTGGTTGGGTGTCCAACTTCGGCTCAGGTCATGATCTCACAGTCTGTGGGTTTGAGCCCCAAGTCGGGCTCTGTGCTGACAGCTCGGAGCCTGAAGCCTGCTTCGGATTCTGTGTCTCCCTCTCTCTTCCCCTCCCCTGCTCATGTTCTGTCTCTCTCTGTCTCAAAAATAAATAAAAACATTAAAAAAATTAAAAAAAAAAAACCAATGTGTACCATAAGTAAATTGCTAAAAGGCAGTATTGAAAAGCAAATATTAAAAGCAACCAGAGGTGGGGGGAAAAAAGAAAGGAAAAAATTTGTTCAGAGGAGCAAGGCTCAGCATGTCAGCTAGCTTCCCCTCAACACTACTCACAATACAGTGGAACATTTTTAAGGTGTTAAAAGAAAGAAAGTCTCTGACAAAAATGTTTCTTCAAAAATTAAGCCAAAAAAAAAAAAAGCCAGAAAAAGAAAAAAAAAACCTTTTCAATAATCAAAAGCTGAGAAATTTCAAGAAATATTAAATGAGTTTATTGACACAAAAGGTAATTATACAACACAGAAATTTGAATCTATATTTAGGAATGTAGAAAGCCAGAAATTCTTAACATGGGGGGAAATATGTTTGACAAAATAAGAAATCTGTATTTGGTCTCTGCCCCTGGTTCCTGACACGGAACTTCTAAACTCTTGTAACTTCCTGAGTAATGAGGATATTAGGAGCATCTTACATAGAGTACCTAAATCCCTTGGAATATCCCGGGTGATATGAACATCTTTTGTTCTAATGAGGTGACTCTCGGCGGGCTCCTGGATAGCTTCAGGATGATGGCTGGTTACTATAAAGACCAAACTGTGATTAGAAGTCTGGCACTGTCAGCCCCACCCTCCATCCTCTGGAGAGGGGAGAGAGGCTGACTATTGAGTTAATAATCCATCATGCCTACTAGATGAAGCTTCTGTAAAAATCCCTAAGCTAAGGGGTTCAGGTTCAGAGGGTTGCTGAATTGGTGAATGCATCCATGTGCTGACAGAGTGGTCCACCCCAACTCCATAGGAACAGCATTTGGGACACTTCCATATCTCACCCTATGTATCTCTTCATCTGGGCATTTATTTCTATTCTTTATAATTTCCTTTACAATAAACTGACAAACATAAACTGTTTCCCTAAGATCTGTGAGTTGTCATAACGAATTATGGAACCTGAGGAAGGGGTCATGGGAACCCACTAATCTGTACTCAAGTTGAAAGAAGTGTGAATAGCTGGGAACCCACTACATGATATTGGTATCTGAAGTAAGGGTGCATTCTGTGGGACTGAGCCCTTAACCTGCTGGATCTGTACTAACTGAGTGGATAATGTCAGAATTGAATTAAATTGTAGGACACCTAGTTGGTGTCCACAGAGTATTAGAGAATTGCCTTGTGTGGAAAACCCATATTTGGTATCAGAAGTGTTTACACAGGGAAAAAAAATTCCTTTAATATAAAGGATTTTTTTCACATTTTTTAATCACTTGGAAAACCTAATACATTGTTCAGAGCAAACATCATAACAATGTTTGCAACATATATAGAATTAAAATGGGTAACACTCATAGCAAAATAATGTGAGAAAAGGTAAAGGATTTAAGTATACCCTGGCAAATTTCTTACCACATATGTGAAGTGGTACAGTATTATTTGAAGGAAGATTGTGATTAAGCTAATGATGTATACTATAAAGCTGTGGACATCCTCAGCTGACAACCATCAAAAAGCAAATATATTTCATAAACTACATTAGTTTTCTATTATGAATGTAACAGATTACCACAAAAATTAGTAGCTTAAGCAACACAAATTCATTATTTTATAGCCCTGTAAGTCAGAGGTCCAACACAGGTCTCCTCACGTTAAATCAAGGTGTTTGAAGGGCTCTAGGAGAGGATCCATTTGTTTAATCAGTAGGGTTGTTGTCAAAATTTATTTTCTTGAAGTTATAGGTGTATTCCAGTCCTTGTTGGCTTTTGCCAGATGTAGACACTACCCACTTTCCTAGACTTATGGTCTCCTTCTTCCATGTTCAAAGCCATTTTTTCTCTGTCTCATTTCTATTAGCTATGAAAAGCTTATGGTTTCACTTTATGGTTTCATTCTAAAGGATTTATGTAATTATATCAGGTTTATCCAGATAATCCACAATTATCTCCCAATTTTAAAGTCAACTGATTAGCCAATTTAATTCCATCTGCAAACTTAAGTCCTTTTAGCAATGTAATATCACAGGGGTCTAGGGATTAGAATGTGGACATCTTTGAGGGGTTATTATTTTGCCTACCACATAAACTAATAGTGGAGATTAAATAAGAATATTAAAAATATTAAAAAAGCATATTTAATCAAAAAAGAAAAGAGAAAAGAAAGAATTAATAAAGAGTAAAAATAAAATAATACTAACATGAAGCTTTAAAAACAACCATATTGAAATAATATTAAATGTACGTGGTCTAAACCCTTTAATCAATAGGCAGAGATTTTCAGACTTGGACAAAATGTGAGACTCAATATTGTGCTCTCTCTAAGACACATTTATTATAAAAGTATAAATTAGTTACAAGTATAATAATAGAAATTCTAGTTATAAAAAAGTTTAAATGACTATATTTATGTAAGACAAAATAGACTTCAGAAATTGGGCAAAAGCTGTAAGTTTTACTGTGACAGAAATCAGCTCTCTGTCTAAATCTAGCAATATTTTTCATGTTACAATGATCTTGAAGCATATAGCAAGAATATTACATATATACATAGTAAAAATAATGCATAGAATACATATATGTATAGTATTTGTACTATGTTATATACCGTGACTCTGTTATCCAAGAACTCTCAAACTCGTCAAATAGTTTGTATTGTTCCAAAAGTTCAAGATAAGTCAGAAAACATTTTTTTCAATTTAATTTCATTTTATCTTTGTAGCATCAACTGAATTGAATTATATTGAAAGTATATATTTAATTTAGAATATTAAAATAATTTTGTCTACTCCTTTTCTGTTACTTATGATTCTGATTAACCTTATAACACAATTTTGTGTATAAATGTATTATTAAAATTATATAAACTCACTGTATTTTTTATCTTCAAGGTAACAGAGATCATGTTTGAAAAATCCCCACATTATCTGGATATGGGCATTAAAGTCTAGATATAGTAATATAACCATGCAAGGTAATGCCAGGGCACAGGCCAGTGACCTGAATACAAATCAGATACCTTGACATTTTTTATCTAAAACATTATTGCACATCACCAAATTGATCATTCAATAAACATGTACTATGTAAGAATTTCATTTCTTTGTAGCATAAAGAGTAAACTCTTGTGTTTAAAATTTATGAAATATCTGTACATGTTACATTTTCAGAAATGTTATATTATGTGAGTGTCTGTACTGTATAATAAGTTCACAAAATAGAGCTTCAAAAATTATTGAAAGGTTAGGGCTACTTTTGTTTCATTGTTATTGAAAAACTAAGAAGAAATAAGGTGTTGAAATTGACAAGGGTGTTTGCATGGTACATCATAAAATCCGGGCAGAGATAATTTTAAAAATTATTTTGCAGATTTTTAACATAAAATGCAAACAAATGGTTACCAGAGGGGAGGTGTATGGGGGGATGGATGAAATAATTGAAAGGGATTAAGAATACACTTATCATGATAAGCACTGAGTAACGTATAAAATTGTTGAATCACTATATTGTACATCTGAACTTAATTCAATACAATATATTAATTATACTGGAATTAAAATTAGAAATATAAAAATTAAATTGAACTCAAAAACAAAGTAAAATTTATGTCTTAATCGTTGATGATTGGTCAAAGGGAACTCAAGCAATTGTGAAGATGTGATATGAACAATCCTCAAAAATCTCTCATATGGGCTATACCAGTTACTCCCTACTGGCATCCCAATTTCCACACTTGCTCCCATATAATTCACATGGCAGAAGGTGTTTCCTTTTAAAACAAAATTCAGATGGTGTCACACTCTCTTCTAACATTTCAGTCATTCTTTATTGTACTAAAAAGACAGGCCAGAGTATGTGCACTAGAATTGAATGCTCTGTTATCTCACTGCTGATTCTTCACCGCCTGTCGCTAAATAGCATTCATGAGATGATGAATCTCTAACAGCTGGCCTTCTCTTCACTTTCTCTGGACAATTTCTTATATCTCACCTACCCCTGCATCCCAAACACTGAGAGAGAGCCTTCAGTCTTTGGTTAAATCCCAGATAGTCTGCCTTTTATCTGCACAGATGTTATACCCACTGTCTTTCCCCAGTGCTCTTTCCCCAGTTTGACCAGGACTAGTCACAAGGTAGATAAGCAGATATTCACCTGGAAATCAGATGTTTAGCTCTCCTTCTTGCAGACACTTGTGGACTTTACTGGGGCTCTCAATGAGACCTTCATGCTAAGCATTAGGAAACTAGCCAGTTGAGTCCTCTATTCTCGATAAGTAGGTGAAGGGAGAGGATAATGTCTCTTTACTAACTCTTACTGCTCACCAAAGGGTAATAGCTCTTCTGTATTCTTTCCTATCTTTTATTCATAAAAGCAGAATTGCACCATTGGGTTTCTCCATTGTACTAGAAGATGAGATGAGAGAGAGGGTGTGGCTCAAAGGCATACCAGAAATCTCACACCAAGAACTTCATTCCTTTGAATACTTTTGCAGTGGTTAGTATATTATGCTGTGGGTTCCTTTCTTCATGTGATCACTGAGCATTTGACAATTTCTGGCAGTAAGGAACAGTTCCAACCAATATCTCAAGCCATGCTGTTTTAAAAATAAGCTCCAAGAGAATACTGGCCTTATCTATATTTTCAACCCTGTATTTGCAGAACCAAGGTTAAGACCGAAAAGTAAATAGGAAATGAGAAACTCATGAGTGCTTGTAGTTTGTTTGTTTGAGTGGGAGAATTCTGTTTTTATTCTACAAATAATTTTACAAAGAAAAATACAAATAATAAAAAAATTACTGGATTTTTTTCTCTATGCTTTTATGAAAGAGTCACAAATACCTCTTTTACCTTTGGAAACCCATGGATAGAAAGCATGGTGATTCATGGACAGAAAGCACAATATGTTCTGATACATGAATAGAATAAATTCCAAAAAGGTGTTTAAAATGAGAATTTCTTAAGTCCCAAATCTCCCAATCAGGACTTATTTAATGTAATACTATTTATCCTAAAAATGCTAAATAGGATTTAAAAACTAAATCCTAAATGTGTATGTCTTTATTTTCAATTACCTGTACACCCTGGAGTATAAAAATTAAATAAAAGGTACATATTAAAATAGATTATGTACAACTAGAACATAAAATTAACTGCAGCAGAGAGAGAATTTCATTCATAAATGGTTAAACTACTCTTCAACCCCTGCTATTGAAGGTTAAACCCTTTGGATATCCAGCTTTCCGAAAGTCTCCACAAGTCCAAGTGCATCCTCTTTTTCATGCCAGTTAACTGAGTTATTATTTTACTTTCACTTATAATGAGTGGAAAAGAGCAAATAAAAAAGAAACTGCGTTACCAAAATATATGTTAAAGATCATTTAAGCCTGAGAAAGAATAATTGAAAGTAAATTTTTAATTATGCTTCAAAATACTGACATTGTATCTGATGCTATTTAGGACATGGGGTGTTAGCAGGGCCTGAAGTTTATCCAGAGAAACCCAAATTTTGATAGATTGTACCTTGGATGCAAACCCATTTCCATTATTTCTCTATACCTGTGTCCATCCAGCGCCCCCCGCCATCTCCCATTTCAGCATATTTGCAATTGTAAAAATTGCCTTAAGAGAACCAAAAGACAGAGTACCTGTATAAATCACATGATGGTTATTCTTTCTCTGGACATGTATTACTTACAAAATCGCCATGGTTCCACAAAGATACGGAGCATTAATGAAATTCTTCCTTATTATGTGTTAAAATTTTACTTTTGTAAAATTTCTTTGGGAATGAATTTTATTTCTTTATTAATAGGACATTATTATTGAATAATACATTCATAATGACAACCTATTTATTAAGAAACAGCTTGAAGAATGGTAAATATATCTAACATAATTAGAAAAATAAATGCCATTGAATAATGCCTAATCGTACTAGATGCTTTATATTCTTGTTAATTAATTCTCACAACTGTCCCGAAAGGTAGGTATTACTATCCCCATTTTACTTTGAAATTAATTACCCAAGATGAATTTAAAGCCTTAACGTCTGACTGTTGAGTGGGTGCTCTAACAGGAACCAACTATTATTTTCCTTTATTTTGCTTGCTGCTGATGGTGACTTTCAGATTTCGCTAATCATTTTCTGCCTTTGCCTTTAGGATTTGATACCAGTATTTTGCCGATCTGCAAGGATTCGCTTGGCTGGATGTTTAATAGACTTGATACAAACTATGACCTGCTACTGGATCAGTCAGAGCTCGGAAGCATTTACCTTGATAAGAATGAACAGTGTACCAAGGCGTTCTTCAATTCTTGTGACACATACAAGGACAGTTTGATATCGAACAATGAATGGTGCTACTGCTTCCAGAGACAGCAAGGTAAAAGATGAGACACATACTGATGCAGATAGTTGACCTGCATGTCAAATTTTATCTATTTCTTCATGATTAAAAAAAAAAAAAGTACATCTTATCCCATTCATTTTAGTAGATATTTTTCTCATTAGAGTGCTTAATAAAAGAGCAAATAAGCAGCATGTTAAACAATATAACTCGGCTAGGGATACAAAACATGCTAAACAAGATGAAAAATAGTAATTAGTATTTTATATTAATGCACTTCATTATAGTTTCCATTATGAACCACCAAGAAGCACAGATAGGAGAACATAGATATTAAAAGCAATCATTAAAATTAATTTGCTATCTGCTTTGCCCACGGTGTAAAATAAATGGGTTTTTTATCACTATACTGTGGAGTTTTAATGTTCTATTTTGTGATCTTATTAAATGTGCCGAATGAACCACTGCATTCACCATAAAGTTATTTTTTACTCGTTTGATTTTAAAATGTCTTGGCCTTTCAAACTTTTAAAACTAACTTAGCTTCGTACAAATTCACTAGCAAAGAAAGTGTCTCTTGATTCTCTGGAAGAGGCGAGTTACCTGGGAGAGCTGGTATGATGCTAGTTCCTTAGGCATCCTTCTTTACTGGGAAATGCAATGTAACAGTGAAACCATACTTATATAATCAATCTAATGGCAATTGAAATTAAGTAGGTAACAAAAAAAGATCCAAAACCTCACTTTATGATAAAGTTTGGGGAAACGAAGGAAACAGTGGTGTGTGTAATTTTGAGGCTAATTTTATTTTTATTATTTTATTTTATTTTATTTTAATCCAAGTTAGTTTATATATGGTGTAATAATGGAGTAATTCAGAAGTAGAATTTAGTGATTCATCACTTACCTATAACACCCAGTGTTCATCTCAATAAGTGCCCTCCTCAGTACCCATCACCCATTTAACCCATCCCCCTACTCAACACCCCTCCAGCAACCCTCAATTTGTTCTCTGTATTTAAGAGTCTCTTACGGTTTGCCTCCCTCTCTGTTTTTTTCTTATTTTTCCATCCTTTCTCCTATGTTCATCTGTTTTGTTTTTTAAATTCCACATATGAGTGAAATCGTTTGATACTTGTCCTTCTCTGACTGATTTATTTCACTTAGCGTAATACATTCTAGATCCATCCACGTTTCAGATGTCAAGATTTTATTCTTTTTGATACCTGAGTAATATTCCATTGTATACATTTACCGCATCATCTTTCTCCATTCATCAGTTGATGGACATTTGGGCTCTTTCCATATTTTGGCTAATGTTGGTAGTGCTACTACAAACATTGGGGTGCACATGCCCCTTTGGATCAGCATTTTTGTATCCTTTGGATAAATACCTAATAGTGTAATTACTGGAACATGGGATATCTCCATTTTTATTTTTTTGAGGAACCTCCGTTCTGTTTTCCAGAGTGGCTGCACCAGTTTGCATTCCCACTGACAGTGCAAAAGTGTTCTCTCCACATCGTCGCCAACATCTGTGGTTTCCTGAGTTGTGAATTTTAGGCATTCTGACTGGTTGATCCTAATTTTAAAAAACAAACAGGGAATTAGTCTAATGTGATACACCTGCTATTGTCACCTTATTTTAATTCTTGACAGCTAAGAGAATGTACAATCTACTTAAAGGTGTATTAATTTTACTCAGCTTTTCATATGAAACACTAATACCTTATGTAGGGACTTCTACTTCCTCAAATACTTTTTTTTTTAATTTTTTTTTTCAACGTTTATTTATTTTTGGGACAGAGAGAGACACAGCATGAACGGGGGAGGGGCAGAGAGAGAGGGAGACACAGAATCGGAAACAGGCTCCAGGCTCTGAGCCATCAGCCCAGAGCCTGACGCGTGGCTCAAACTCACGGACCGCGAGATCGTGACCTGGCTGAAGTCGGACGCTTAACCGACTGCGCCACCCAGGCACCCCCTCAAATACTTTTTAATGTATTAGTAATAGTTTAGTAATTAGGAATGAAATGATTACCCACAAATTGATTAGTAGTGAGTCAACAGCAGGAATTTTAGAGTAGTTTAACTATTTATAAATCACTTTAAACAAAACAGATTTTCTTTATTAAAATATTCTAAACCTTACACCCACACACATGTACTGTTGATTTTATTACTGTATTTCTGCTTTCTAGGTAATTGCACACATCTAAAAAGCTACATGATAGTTTTAATGACTAGTATACATTTAAAGCATTTAAAGAATAGAAAAATCAATGCTGGTAATCCACCATAAAAAGAGATCTGGTCTTTTCTATGATCTTATTTTAGTTAAAATTTTTAGTGTTATGATAGCATGTTTGCGAAAAAATATTATGAAAAACTCAATGTTTCTTCTATAGAAATAAATAGTTTTATATTAAAACATTTGTGGATTTTGCAGTAATATTTGTAGAACTGAAAGGTTCCCAAAGAAAAATTTTGCTTTAAATGCTTTTCATCTATTAAGCAGTATTCAGCCAAAGTGTTAAAATCTTTATAGTCACATGAAGATTTTCTCTGAGATTATTTAATACACGGTAGATATAATTTAATAAATGGTACCTGAGTGGGTGAAAGGATTTATACATCTTCCCCAAAGCTTAGGAGAGTTGCCTAATTATTTTTATTACCTTAATATGCTAGAAAATGTTAGAAAAAGCTCTATCAGGGTAACTGACACTAAGAATAACAATAAGAATTAGTTTATTGAGTAGTCTAATGAAAAAGAATAACCATTTATTTAAAAGCATGCTTTCAAATGTTTCACCTTATAAAAGAATGTATTTTTCCTCACTATTCAATAAAACAAAAATTATTATTTACTGTAATTAAAGTAATATGTAATATATTTGGCTATATATTAGAGAAATATATAAAATATATAATATATAAATAAGAGTTATATATATATATATATATATATATATATATATATATATATGTAGTATACCCATGTTAAAGACCAGACAGAATTGCCTTACAAATAATAGGAGAAATACTTCAGAATTAAATATGTGTAGATGAACAGCTGAATCTTGTACAGTGTACTCGTGAAATCTTAAATTGCTCCCTTATACAAAGTTTGTGGGACTGGTACTAGTGTTTATTCAGTGAGGTCACTAATCGAGAGAATCAAATGTACATGGATTTTCAGGCAATGTCATAGCAAACATATACAAATATTATTTTTACTTTGCAATAACTAGTCCATAGTAATTAGAAAAAAATGCCTTCAATATGATATTGAAACTTCAGCTCGAAAATTTCCTCTGGCTTCTATTATATTTGGAAGGAGTAAAATTTTAAATGTCCATTCTATAAGCCCATGTTGCATAACTTGATACATTACTCAGTGTTCATCATAAGTGTACTCTTAATCCCCTTCACCTATTTTTCTCATCACCCCCTCCCTCCCCCAGCATGCCCCTACCCTCTGGTAACCATCAGTTTGTTGTCTATAGTTAAGAGTCTGTTTCTTGTATAGTCTCTCTCTCTGTCTTTGAAAAAAATTACTTTTTCTTCACATTAGATTTCCCAAGGAAAAAGACTTGTTTGGCTTATATATATATTAAACTATAAAATGTATATTGGGGTGCCTGGTGGCTCATTCAATTAAGTGTCTGACTTTGGCTCAGGTCATGATCTCACAGTTCTGTGCTGACAGCTCAGAGCCTGGAACCTGCTTAGGATTCTGTGTCTCCCTCTCTCTCTGCCCCTCCCCTGCTCTCACTTGTGCTCTCTCCCTCTCTCTCTCAAAAATAATAAATAAACATTAAGAAATTAAATATATACATATATTATCACTTTGTCTCATTTCCTCATTACACTTTGTTACTTACATGAAAATTTAATGACTGAATATTGTCAAATTCAGATAATATTTTTAAATTATTTGAATTGATCAATACCTTGCTTTTTCCCTAAAATGTTGTAGTATGGGAAAGTAGGTACTAGTTCCTATTGGTTTTCTGCTTCAATAATTTAAGATGCCTTTTTTTATAGAAGGTTTTTAGAACATGAGCATAAAATACGTTGAACTATTTGAATATTATAAATTAGAAAATATATTTATTACATAAAATATATGTCATAATATATAATAATAATATAAGCCAAGCTATATTGTGTCCATTTAGAATTTTATATTTATCTGAAAATATTCTCCTTTAAGTGGTTGAGTTCGAAAAGAAAGGCGATTCTTTAATTCTAAATTTGCTTAATTTTTAAAAGATGGCCTATCAGAAATTATTTTAAAATATGTCCTGTTTCCACACTGCATATATACTTGAAGTATCTGGATGAAACTAAAAAGACCAAAGCCTGTCAGCATTATTCAGTATCAAAACTTATAATAGTGTGTCTGATATAAGCTGAAAGAGCATTGACTTTTTTTAGAGATTACTTTTTTAATGCAAAGCTATTCCTCAATATCTTACAGCCTGTTTTAAATAAAGGGAAAACATAATCAGTTAATTGTTTTGACACCAGTCAAACAATATTGCTGAGTTGATTGACCGTTTAAAAGTAGACGATAAGAACCATTTTCCATCATATAAGTATTTCATATCATTCTCTGCGTTTTTCTATACAATTTGGGCTGTCTGCGAAAAATCAAGATAATCTAATACCAATAATTAGGAAAGCCTTTCTCTCTGTCTCTTCCCCCCTGCCTCTGTTTCTCCCTCCAAGTATGCATATAGATACACATACATTTATCTTATAGGTACGTACTCCATAAAAAAGAAATAATACATCATATGTGTCTTCTAAAGCCTTGTAAAGACCAGATGAGGTTTGATATCATAGAAATTATTCTTTTTTTTTATTTAACTATAATCCTTGAAGTAACACTTTTAATGTCATTGCAGACCCACCTTGCCAGACGGAGCTCAGCAATATTCAGAAGCGGCAAGGGGTAAAGAAGCTCCTAGGTGAGTAATAGATCATTCTTCTGAAGCCTTTATTGCTTACATAAATAACCCCAGGGAAACAGCAACATAAAATCAATATTAATCCAACAAAGATAGACGACGCTAAATTTCAGTAACAAAATTTATGAAGTTTTTGAAAGCCATTAAACTTACTTTTATTATCTTACCTATTGAAAGATATTATGTCTGTTTTATTACCCTAATATAATGTTCATTTTGAAAGTTATTAAGTGAAAAAAGAGATTTAAACAATGCTAAAGTGAAAGGATCAGCAGAAACTTTCATTCTAATTCTGTGGCTAACAATTCAAGAATAATGGTGCACACATGCATATAATAATCTAATACATATAAAATAATCTAATATATTTATATATTCTAATATATCTATAATAATGTATAATATTTATATGATCTATATATATTCTAATATATAATCTAATATGCCTACAATAATCTAATATATGATATATAATATGTAATATGTAATATATAATATATATGTAATAGTATCTATAATAATCTAACATGTATAAAGTAATATGAGAGAGAGATGGGTGAAAGCATGCCGTAGTACCTCAAAGAAACTTGAATAAACTTTCTAGTGTTTTTCATCACCACTTTTTACTAACTTACTTTTAGCAAGTAAATATATCTATTAGATAGATGATAGATAGATAGATAACAAAATTCACCGAAAGTCTTGAAACATTAGAGGGCTTGACTATCAAGAAATTACTAAACTATTATGTGTGATTATTTTGTTTATACTTCTAGACGTAAAATTTTAAAATAAACTCTTTTGAATAATTTTAAAGAAATTTTACAAAGATTAGTACATAGTTTACATATGGCCTTTACTCGACCTCCCCCAGAGTTACCATCTTATTATGTACCAAATAACCATTGTCTGTCAATTCTAAGAAATTAACATTGCTATAATTCTATTAGTTAAAACTTAGACTTTATTTGGATTTTACCAGTTTTTCCACTGATGTCCTTTTTCTGTTTTAGGATCCAATGCAGAATACCACATATGCAATGTTTTTTGTTTTGTCTTTTCCATGTATATTAATGCTCTTGAGTATTTAATAGAACACAATTTTCAATATTTTTGAATATCATTGATTTATTATGTCACGCTATCTTCGTAATTGTAATATTGCATGTTTATTTTTTTTTAATTTTTTTTTCAACGTTTTTATTTATTTTTGGGACAGAGAGAGACAGAGCATGAACGGGGGAGGGGCAGAGAGAGAGGGAGACACAGAATCGGAAACAGGCTCCAGGCTCTGAGCCAACAGCCCAGAGCCCGACGCGGGGCTCAAACTCACGGACCGTGAGATCGTGACCTGGCTGAAGTCGGACGCTCAACCGACTGCGCCACCCAGGCGCCCCTAATAGTGCATGTTTAAATGAGTTTTTTATAAATTACTTGAAAATCCATACTTCAAAATGAAAAGGCTATTTTTTTTGTAATAAAGCACTTTTAGATATAAAGAATTACTAATGATAAGACTACAATGTGTTATGTTTCTTTTGGCTCTGTTAAAAAATGCATACCACACCACAGCTCAAAAATGAAATAATACAGTCATACATAGGTTTCTTTGTTTCCACAAAACAAAGTTTATCCATGTACAATGGGAAAAGCCATTGAAATTCAACTGAAAAATATTTTAGACTTACCAAAATTCAGAATTTGATTATTCGCAGTTTAAAAAAAAATGAAAACATATTTAGTACCTTTTGAAGGAGTAACTTTTATTCTTTTTACATAATAAAAATAGAAATCATTATTAGAGAATGAATGCCCTAAATAGTTCTTTTTTTTTTTTGGAAGTATAACAGTACTTACCTGAAAAGTTATCAGTTGTTATATAGAGATAGTGCTCCATAGTGACATTAAAGATAAATTAATGGTTACACTAACTCTACATCGTAACACTTTCATGCCAAAGATGTCAAGTTATGGTAGCTTTTTAAAAGATGGAGCTAAGAATGTGAAAAAAGTGTTCTAATTTTTGCTGGTCTTAAATCTACAGACGGCGTTTTCAAGTTTTCTATATTGGTAATAATCTGTCTACTTCACTGATAGTCTCATACTCCAAATCTTTCAAATGAATTACAATTTTAAAATTAAACTATTTATTGATCGAATTTTGAAACTTTATTTAAAGAGGTAATATTATGATCCCATATGGTTACAAGACTAAGTAAATTGAAAGAATTTCATGTTCTATTGATTTATTCAGCAGTTGCTTTTCTCTCTCTCTCTCTCTCTCTCACTAGATAACTAGAGTATGTCTTGTCACTGAGAGAATAAAATAGTCAGGGAAGACAAGAAAATTTTCCAATTTCCTAAGCCTTACTTCGTTGTGTTGGCATAAACATTTAAGAAAGTGAATTCACTTCTAAGTTATCAATTAAACATTTATCATTAGCCACGTGCCAGGTACTATGTTAGATATTATAGATGTGAACATAAATGTCTGTCTTTCCCACTTGATTAAGAGTTGTTAATATAATACTCAAAACAAAGAGAATGCAAAATTCCCAATAGAGAGGATATCACATTATAGTGGTGAAAGCACGTAATAATACACCACACACACACACACACACACACACACACACACACACACCACGTTATAAGAAGCATATGAGAAATCTTCCAGTTTAAGAGAGGGGTGCATATTAGGGGTCACATTTAAGTCAAGTATTAAAATGTAAGAGGGAGGGAAGGAAGGAGGGAGGGATTCCAGATGAGAAACAGATAAATACAGAGATGAAGCAGTAGTGAATTTGGGCAAAACAGTTTGATGTGGAAAAAGCTTGGAATATATGAAGGAAAATTTGGGGGAAAGAAAATAGAAAGTAGGCAGTGATGATGGTAGGGGGTCTGGTGTGCCATTCTAAGTGGTCTGGGTGATGTAATACACACGGCATTACCCAGGTTCTAATTCTGTGTTACACCTCTGAGAACAGAGTACCCTTTGCAGAATGAGAAGGAGTAATAATAAATTTGCTTAACAAAAGAAACATAAAGTAGTTCATTATGTAAATAGCCTGCCCCATGACAGCAGTAACCTTACCTGTTTTGTTCTACATATATCACTAGTTCACAGCCTGGAGGGGGAATTTCATGTGTGTATATCTTGAGTGAATTAATGCATAGGTGCTGACCATCAAATAGAAACACAACTTATTTATAATTGTGCGTGTGTGTGTGTGTGTGTGTGTGTGTGTGTGTTTCACAGGACAGTACATCCCCCTCTGTGATGAAGATGGTTACTACAAGCCAGCACAGTGCCATGGCAGTGTTGGACAGTGCTGGTGTGTTGACAGATACGGAAATGAAGTAATGGGATCCAGAACAAATGGTGTTGCAGATTGTGGTAAGAATAAGGATTACTTATTTAATAATTTCTCAAGCACAAGATGAGTTCTTAAGAATCTCATTAATTTGCCCAAGCATTTAAGGAGGACATACTCTATGCAAAAAATGTAGAATATATTGGGGAGGGAGGGGTGACAAAAAGGGTCACTCCTAGCATATGAAAACCTTGTGTAAATAATAAATAGAATGCATTACTTAAGTATTTGAAGGGAGAAGAATTAAAAGGTGAGTTCCTTTTACTACTTCATATACAGAAATGTTAAATACCTCCTGTTTTCCTCTCAAGTACAGCCTATTCTTGTCATCCACTCTATTCCAAGTTTGCTAACTCCAGTGTGTGCCTTGTCCCCATATGGAACCCTTTTGTCTGCATACCTTTGGAGAAATTGACCTAGGGAGTATGTGGGCTCATTCACAAAAGAAAAGCTAACGTTTTTGAAGGAAAGGTCCACAAATTGCAGCTATATGAGCATATATCCTTATATTTGGGTAGGAAAAATATAGTTTAAATATTTGAAAGGTAATTATAATTAATATATATAATTATATATATAATTAATATTCTAATTCTTTTCATGGAGGTGACTTTTTTATGTGTAAATCTAAAAATAATATTAGAGGGGCACCTGGGTGGCACAGTCGGTTAAGCGTCCGACTTCAGCCAGGTCACGATCTCGCGGTCCGTGAGTTTGAGCCACGCGTCAGGCTCTGGGCTGATGGCTCAGAGCCTGGAGCCTGTTTCCGATTCTGTGTCTCCCTCTCTCTCTGCCCCTCCCCCATTCATGCTCTGTCTCTCTCTGTCCCAAAAATAAATAAACGTTGAAAAAAAAATTTAAAAATAATATTAGAGTTAAGTTGCACATCATGCACATGCATTTTAAAGTTTTAAATGTGGTATCTTTTTACTTCATAAATTTTTTTTTTAGAATGCAAGTTTCAAATGAGTATTTTTGTTTGTATGATGAGTTTTCATTACAAAACTCATTTAGCTATACACACACACACACACACACACACATACACAAACACAACATGCACACTCCCATGTTCATGCACACATATATACTAGGAATTAATGGATTGTGTCTCAATATGCATAGCCAAAAATGAAAATAAAGTACTTGGTCAATCTTGTATTTTAGATAATGTCTAGTTGTCTCTTTTAAGTGGTATTTATTTATTTTCTTTCCAGATTAATTTAAATTCAAATTACTTTAGTTTCAGGAGTAGAATTTAGTGATTCATCACTTACATGTAAATTCTTCCCAACAACTGCACTCCCTAATGCCCATCACCCATTTAGCCCATCTCTCTCATCCACCTCCCCTCCAACAACCCTGTTTGTTCTCTCTAGCTAAGAGTTTCTTATGGATTGCCTCCCTCTCTGTTTTTATCTTATTTTATCTTTCTTTCCCTTCCCCTATGTTCCTCTGTTTTGATTCTTAAATGCCATATATGAGTGAAATCATATGGTACTTGTCCTTCTCTGACGGGTTTATTTTGCTTTGCATAATACATTCTGGTTCCATCCACAACACTGCAAATGGCAAGATTTCATTCTTTTTGGTAGCTGAGTAATATTCCATTGTATGTACATACACATACATATATATGCACATACATATACATATACATATATATGCCACTTCTTTATCCATTTGTCAGTCAGTGGACATTTGAGCTCTTCCCATAACTTGGCTATTGTTGATAATGCTGCTACTTTATGCAATTTTTAAACTGATAGACCATGATCATTTAAAAAATATAAATGGTAAACTATATAAAGGTAATGACATCTATGCTTAAGTGCCTCTTCTGCATGTATTTATCCCATAATATTTTTAATAGCTTGGTTTTAGTTTTCTAGCCAACATTATTAGAATTAAGTGAGATAAAGTAGTATTAAGTAGATGCCTAACATACCTTTAACACGTAAAGAGCATATCTTTGTAATATGTAGTTTAAAATGGCTGCATTATTAATTATACCAATTATCAGTGATGCCAATTATCAGTGATGAAAGTAACAATTATATGGGGAT
This sequence comes from Herpailurus yagouaroundi, assembly GCF_014898765.1. Lineage (NCBI taxonomy): Eukaryota > Metazoa > Chordata > Mammalia > Carnivora > Felidae > Herpailurus > Herpailurus yagouaroundi. The sequence continues at coordinate 23,729,539 of NW_024412376.1, forward strand.
GAATTCAATGAGTGAACAAAGAAACTGTTTTGAGAACATGACTTCTGAGTTTTCTTAGCATCTTGAAATTATTAACAAGAGACATTGTGTAGGAGGATAGAAATAACATTATCTTCACATAAGATATGAATTTTAATGTGTTGTATTATAAAATCAATTTATAAACAATGGATTACATTAATAAGATTTGTTTTAATTAGCTACCTCAAAATTTTAAGACTAAAATATTTAAAAAGGTAGAAAATAAATGCACACTAACATAGGGTTGAAAAATAAACATTATGAGATATATGTACAATTTGGCCTCTATAAATAGTAATGAATAAATCCAAATATTTTTTAAAGTACTGACTACTTATGTTAGTTTTCTGTTGCCATTGTAACAAATTTCCATGAATTTATTTTTTTTTTAACATTTATTTATTTTGAGAGACAAAGAGAGACAGAGCATGAGCGGGGGAGGGTCAGAGACAGAGGAAGACAGAATCTGATGCAGGCTCCAGGATCCAAGCTGTCAGCATGGAGCCCGATGTAGGGCTCACACCCAGGACCATGAGCTCATGACCTAAGCTGAAGTAGTACGCTTAACCAACTGAGCCACCCAGGTGCCCCCACACATTTCCATAAATTTAGTGGCTTAAACTACACAAATGTATTATCTTAACAGTTTTGTGTGTCCAAAGTCCAACATGGGCCTTCTTGAACTAAACATCTGAGGGTCATCAGTGCTGTATACCTTCTAGAGGATCTAGGGGACAATCTGTTTCCTTGCCTTTTTCACCTTCTGTAGTCTGCTCATATTTTTTAGCTCATGGACCCTTTCTTCCGAGTTCAAAGCTAGCAACGTTGCATCTCTCTTACTGTTCTCCCTAGTCACAACTCCCTCCGACTCAATATGGAAAGGTTCTTTGATTTTAAGGATGCGGGCGATCATCTGAGCCTATCTGAATAATCCAGGATAATCTCCCCATCTCCAGGTCCTTAACTTAATCAGATCTGCAAAGTCGCTTTTTTTTACCATTTAAAGTCACATTCACAGGTTTTAGCGATTAGGAGGTGAAGGCCTTAAAGGAGCAATTATTTTGCCTACCACACTAATTGGAGAAATTTAAAATTCTTTGTAAAATTCAAAGTTTGACATGAGCCTCTATAAAAACTGGGCTGAGATCAATATTACTGAACTGGAAACCTTGCATATCAGATCTCCTTACTGATTCAACTTTTTAGGACACAAATTTCAACAAATGATAGAGCGTGGATTTTTCCTTACCTTTGTTAAATAAGTTAAAGGCCAAAGTAAAATTGTACTATTTGCTTAATTTTCATCAGAACTTTATGTATCTCAGGAAATTATCCCATTACTCAATCAAATGACATTAATAATAATGTTTACTTTTTTCCCTAAGCTATTGATTTTGAGATCTCTGGAGATTTTGCAAGTGGAGATTTCCATGAATGGACTGACGATGAAGATGATGAAGACGATATCATGAATGATGAAGATGAAATTGAAGATGATGATGAAGACGAAGGGGATGACGATGATGATGGTGATGACCATGATGGGTACATCTGATTAACGGGAGCTGAGACCTATAAATTCTACATTTCTATTATTTACAAAGTGATAACCTATTGAGAATTATCTTCTTGCCCTAAAACAAAAGGATTCTAAAACTCACATATATTTTGTATAATTATTTCAAATATTGCAGCTAATGTCATAGGACTTTATGTTTAAATAAGAATCATTTATCTTGAGTTTTTATATGCCTTAGAGAAAAAGAAAATGCATATGGAGTCTAGCCAGAGGGGAAAAAAACATTAGGAAGAGCTACTGATATAAACAAATTTTCATAAGAACCAACTATGTCAATCTCCCACAAGCAAAACAACAACCAGGACTTGAGGTTGTATATGTTATTTTTCTGAGAGATATTCTAAGTTAAATTTACAATAACTTAGTGGCCTGGGTCCCAAGTATTTTATAAAACTAAGCATGACCTTAATTGCTATTCCAAGGTAGCATCTTCCTAGATTTACAGTGAGTGAGGGGATACCGACGGGTAAGAAAAACGGTAACAAGTGTAGAGTCCTCCATTGTGTTTTCATTAATAGTGATGTTTTCAATGATGAAATTATTCTGGATATGCTAGGATATTTTACAAAATGGCAAGTACGGAAAACCATGGATTCTGAAAGTTAAAAACTTCGTTGTCCTTTCTAATTTTTATTTTAAGTTGGATAGCATTCTCATGTAGAATTTTTTTATATTCTAAAACAGCATGATTTCTTTACCTTTCTCGATTTCTTTATCTTTCTGACCAGCGATTTAGGGTGCAGAATTTAAAGTAGGAAGACAAAAGGAAAGATTAATTTAAACTACATTTTCACAAAAGGTTTGTCATTTGCCTCAATGTCAAATTTAAAAGTCTTAATTCTTATTTTATTTCTTATTCAGATAAAATTTTGCATTTAATCCTAGAATTATGCCATTTTTATTACTAGTGTCGCAACTTAGAGACCGTATTGTATGGTGCCTTGCAAAATAGAAATAGAAAGGTTTTAGCATGCATACCAATATAGGATATTAGGCAATATATAAGCACACCTAATTAACAAATTAATACCAGTAAAGGTACTGCTGCTGGAATGAAGAAAATGGAAAATGTTTCTTTCTTTTTTTCTATTGTTACATAATTGCCATGTGGACTTGTTTATGATTATTGTGTAGAGTAGCATTTAAGATTTAACTGTAACAAAAATTACTTTAATTGCTGTATTTAAGTTAGCATGTTAATTAATTGTGTAGACATTTTGGCAAACCATCACTTTTAAGTATATCAGACCTATGGTTTTGTGCCCATAATACAAATGGAAAAACCTATTGAATTTTATCCATTGGTATCATAATTTAAGCAGTGGGTCAACTTTTCTCCCAATATACAATTCATCGAAGGTAAAATTGGTGAATTATTTCCATTTGATTTATACACACTAAAAAAGAAACTTTAATGTTGATTTTATGTAATATTTAAAGTACAATGCATTTTCTTTTTTACTGTTTATGTATAGTTTGCAAAATAAAGAATCTTGTAACCAAATTAAACCGTTTCTGAATGATTTTCTGGGTTATAGATAGCACGACTGATTCTTAATATTTTCATTGATTTTTTAAAAATGAACACATCACAAACTAGCTAGGAAAGTTTTTTGAAAATTTTGAAATTCAAAATCAGAATCCTTGGCATCTTGGATATTCTTTTCCTGCATACATTAACAATTATTTTTATTTGTTGATTTGTTTTATTTATTTCATTTGTCAGAGAATTCCAAAGTAGATCATTGTTTTTGTTGATGGTGTTATTTTTAAACCCATTTTTGTGATAGCATATTTAAAATACTGAGCTAAATTTCTATAGCAACAGCGATTTTGAAGAGTGATAGATTAATTTTACCTATTTGATACATGTATAGGAATTATAAAATATTATAAAATATAAGTTATGGATAGTTATAAGAAGACAAAAAAGATCCCACAAATTCTAAGTAGAGGTTTAATAAATGGACTTAAAGTAACAAATATAGCGGCCTTGAAATTAAGCTATTTTTTTAAAGAAATGTTATCTTTCAGGCTCCCAGGAAAGCAACCAATTCAATAGCAAATATAAAATTGAAAATATTTACATTATTAAACTTATGTAATGTATATGTTTGTATACAATATCTATTTGTATATCTGTGTATAAATATTCTATTTGTGGTGTATATTAGGTCTCTTGATCATCACTTAATTCATCTCGTATCTTTTAACTCAATACAACTATACTTATTTATTTACCCCCAAAATACCAATATTCAGCACTTACTCTAATCCAGGCACAATTTTAGGCACTATAAATTCACTGGTGAACAAAATAATCATGAAATTAATATTCTACTGTGGAAAATAGGCAATACATTTATTCCTAGCCTATAACATAATGTAATTGCATTGAGAATTAAAAAAAAAAATCAACCAAGCTATTTCCTAGACTTCATTTGGATTAAAAATGATGTATTTTAAAAACTTAAGAAGAGTCTTTGATACAAAATCAAAATTTTAAGGAAGCATTTTTTGTTAAAGAGAATCAAATTACCTTAACATTTTGTGGTTTTGTATATTATAGGCAAGTTAAAAATTACAAGAGAGTCAGAATGTGCAAGTTAAAAATTACAAGAGAGTCAGAATCACGACAAACTAATATTTAAAGTTACTAGAAGAAAAGAGTAGAAACATACAAATAACATATCAAAAATTCTGGCTTGTCAAAAATCTAATGTGGAAATTCATAAATACATTTTGCTGTGCATATCTACAATGGAAATTTGGATATGTTACATAACACTATCAGGGAAACAAGCCAAATTAAAAACAATAGAAAACATTTTAATATTAATCGAAAAACATGTAAAGCAAACCTTGTGCTTCTGCTAATCTTTTAATAAAATAAAATCAATCAGGCCCAAATATCAAAATCATTAGAATTTTCTGATTAATTGATGAAACAGATAGTGAGTTATTTGTTTCTGTATAAATATTTACATATTTTCATTTTATCTGAAGCTCAAAAGAATATGAAAAGTAACTCAATATAAACATTGATTCGTATAGCTTGTTCATAGTTTATTTAGAGTGGACTTAGAAATTTTATAAAAAGCATTTGTTTTGAAATAAATATTTTGATGACCTGTTGTGTATACCATTAATGCTACTGTGTCTGTATGCAGTGGGTAATTCAGGGCCCCATGCTTAAGCCATTTATGAGACCCCTAATAAACACCTGGGGAAGAAGTGGAGAAAAAAAACAAACAGAATCATCATCATTAATGCATTTGTTTTGTCTGATACACAAAAGTACCTGCATGCACACACATACACACACACAATTAACAACATTTTTGTCTTTGATTTAAAAAGACCTAGCAATAGCTAGGTCAATTCACATTTATTTCTCTTCTTGCTTGTTCGTGATGAAGGAAATATACTGCAGCATATTATATTTCTCAGATGAAATAAGAAAACACTAAAATCTATAACCTACCATGGTAGAAATATATAAATAAATAATAATATGAGCCTCCTGCAGTTTATTTTATTTAACGTTATAGCTGATATTGAGGTTAATATAATGGAAAAAACATTTTCATTCATACTGGTATGCATTTTGATACGAAATAATATCAACTTTTTACTTCTGTTTTAAAATATTTCATAAATTATTACTTGAATTTATCAAACTTTTATCAATGATTGAATCAAAAAACACTTCCAAAAAGAAAATTTTAGCGTTAGCTGTAAACAATATTGTAAACAATATGTCATCTCTCCTGGGGCAAGGCAATTTGGAATAGTCTTTTTGAATAATTCCTATTTTCTCTCCTCAAATGTATATGAATTTCTGCATCTTTGTGTTACCTAAGGCCTGTTTTCCCTATTTGCCTCATGCCTCAGGAAAAAGCTAACAAGTAAAGAATACAAATCAATACATCATGAAACATAATTTAAAATGACAAAAAGAAAAACTGTAGGTGACAAACATAAAAATTTCATCAACCGGTATATCTCATCATACGCATATTCAACTCTTCAGACATCCTTGAGAAATTTATTTTAATATATTTTTAAATGATGAATCACCCTCTAAATCTTTAAACACATAAATACACACATACACAAACCTGGGTTTGAAATCGATGTCTCACATTTCTTGTCGATCAAATGTGGTTTAGTGTTGTTGATGCAAGAAAAATGGCATGAACGTCATATGAAAAATTCATTTAAAGCAGGAGCATCATGTCTGTCGTATAGTAAGTGCCCATTCAAAGTTAATATTTTTCTGTCAAGTTTTAAACTGGGAGAGCACTAGACCTACTCAAGTTTTCAAAATATATTGACAGAATTAGCTTATCTTTTTAAAACTTTTTCCACATCCGTTTAAACAAATGATCCAGTTTATAATATTTTCATATTACTAAATACAGGTATAAATAGTGCTTACATCATAAGGTCGTTGTAAGCATTAAGATCAATTCACGCATGTATACCTGGGGCACAGTAAACACCAAATAATTGCAATTATTATTATTACTATAGGGGCATGGCAGAGCAAAAACACACTAAAAATTAAAAAAAAAAGAATTCCAAGCCCAAATATCTGAGCTAGTTGGCTTTCCTAAGTATTTCTTCATTTTCAAGTAGGTATTTTTAAGAGTAATATTGCCTAGTATATGTGTACAGGTACTGCATGTACCATATATTAAACGCCAAATGCATTAAATCCATACAGTAAGCTAGGAGAAGGGCACTATATTTTTATGTTAGAGGTGAAGAAAGATATCATAGAAATCACTAGTACTCACCATACCCTGTGTACCTGAGGCGTCTTCCCTTTTCTTTTTCTTTGCAGTCAAGTTGGAACCATGTGACCAGTTCCGGCCAACTGACAGTGACCCACAGTAACGTGCGATGCTTAACAGGACAGGTGTCAACTATTTTACAGGCAGTTGAGATGACACAGTGATGGAGCTATAACTTCCGCCTACGTTTCCCATTTTCACTGGCCATTTCTCCACGTCATTCCACATTTCAATCTGCAACAATTATCCAAACTAATGCCATAATATTATGCCAAATATAAATATTTTAAAAATATCTCAAATCCCTCTAAAGTAAAGCAGAGCATTGATGAACTAATTCAGTTGATTAATGACATGTATTCGTACAGTATATAGTGGTACAGGAAATGCAGCTTCTATAGAGTCAGAATTCCTGAGCCTTTTCTGGTAGTACTTAGTGACGTTGGGCGAGCTGTTAACTTTGCTGTAACTCGGTTTCTTCTCCTGTGAAATAATAAAAATAACGTTGGAATTTACTTGCTAAAGCTATGATGGAACTTCAGTGAGAATCCTAGTAAAATATCAATCTCCAAAAATTAACTACTACAAATAAAAGAAGAGTATGCAGAGTGGTAAAAAGCATGGATCCTATAGCCTAACTGATAGGTCTTGAATCCTGGTTCCACTGCTCACTGGCTGGGTGATGTTAGGCAAGTTATTTAACATCTGTGGCTCAGTTTTCTCATCAGTGAAATAGGTATGATATTAATTCTCACTTCAAAGGGTTTCGAAGGAGGGTTACATGCTTTAACATTTTTAAAGCATTTAGAACAGTATTTGGCACTTAGCACTAAATAATAGTCACTCTTAAGAAGAGGAGAAGGAAGAAAAGTAAAATCAATATACTAGTTTCTATTTTTTTGATCCATCACATGTTTGTTTCAAGATGGAAATACATACATAATTGTTTTTGTGTTTTCTTTTAGAAAGCGTCTAGTGCAGAAAAATTAGGTGACCTCTGAACATGACCCAGGACATCAATATGGAAACTAAATCATGAATTTGGGTATCAGTTTAGCGCAGTCCAATAGTAACTTCTTTTGTAATTTCATCATGCTCATTCTTAAAATGTGCTTTCTATTTAAGGACTAACCTTTTCAAAACATTCATTATCCAGAGTTTAAGATGTCCTATCCAAAAGAGTGGTTATTTACAGAACCATTTCAATATAGTTTTCCCTTAATTTTTAATCTTTTTAATTGAGATATTAAACATTGCCAAATTTCATGTTTTTTAAGTCCCTCTGGGGTAATATTTAGAAGCTCCAGAGTTGAAAGAGAAGCAGTAATTAGATGCTATAAATCTGTTATAGGGTTTAACAGCAGTTGCAGCAAAGTGCCATGAATTTATTAGACATAAAAGCCAAAATTTGTGAACAGCATTATGTATACTTTTAAAAACTTTAGTGTTTGGGGAGGAAAAAGTAGAGATGGAACCATGAGAAACATGAATGGGGCAATTTGACATAGCTTCAGAAAGAGTATGAATCTGAGACATGAATCATTTACATTCGCCCCATATTTGCAAACTCTCATTTTTCATGTACATAGATATCAGCATGAAAATAGGCATTGTTGGTAAACTATTTCTTAGTTTATTTTAACCGGATAGCTTTTCCTGATATGACAGATAAAACTTAAAACATTTTTCTCTTAGAATAATGTGTTCTAGGTGCTCATCATTTCACTGCAAACAACAGATACTTTTTCTGAACTAATTTGACCATTTGGAAAAAAGATCAAAATGAGGAGAAAGTGCACTTTACTGTGTGGGGACATTAGCAAAAATAAGATTCAAATCTGGGCCTCACATTCTTGTAAAATCAAATGACAGCAAAATAAGTGCTACATATGTTGTATCTTGCCAAAATAACACATAATTTTATCTCAGGGTTGGTCCGGTTAGTCATGTGAATTGTGGACTATTGAGAGCACCGATTTATAAATTAAGATGTATATTCATATCAGCTGCATAATTATAGGAGCAGTGAGTGTCTACATCAATCTCAGGTTAGTTTCTAAAGTTTGTGATCATTCGAATAAATGTTTATTTTCATGTCACTGTATGTGTGTCTCTGGACTAATTTTTTTTTTAATTGGGGCTTTCTGGAAGGACCACTATTTAAAATAAAACCATCCTAGCCTCTTAAAGTGAGGAGGAACAGAAGAGATTTGATAAGGTTAAGCATTTCCTACATTAATTATTATATACGCTTGGAATTTATGGATTTAGCGTTCAACATTTGAAGCATTCCATGACCATGCACGCATTTTTAACTTGATTCCTCACGCTCCCAGCCACGTGAGATACATAGCTCTTGATCTGTCATTCACCCAGCATCCAATGACCAAATAGTTTTACAAGAGCTACCTCTTCTTTTCTGAGAAATTCTCATTTATGTTTCGATCCCATTTTATGGAAAAAAATTCAAACCGTAGAGTGTCAAGGAATCTTTGGCAAATATCCCTGAAGAGTGGTGAGTGGGTACCAACCACCTGCCAATAGTTGCTAGATGTGTTTATAATCATCCCGGATAAGAAGTGACTTCACGACTGGTGTTGACTATATTATAACTTATTCTCTAATTTGATTATGGAACAGTTGTGCCAGCATCTGGCCTAGAATCTTGCAGAAGGAAAACAATTGATACGGCAGTTCAGTTGTATTCTTCCACCGGTGGCTTCAACCTGAGCCTCTTTAATGCCAAGAAAGACGTTGTCATACCTTATCAGCAAAAACCACCTCACTATGTCCATGTAGTGCCTCAGGCAGGCTAATTTTAGCTCTGGACTTTGATGAAGTTCCTCTCAAAGAGCTGTTTGTTTAAACCATGGTCTAGGATATACTGTAAGGGAAAGCTCTCAATGTTTATAAATATCACAGTCTCTATTTTAATACTTCCTACTGAAAAAAAAAGACAAATAATTAAGTCTAAAATGAAAATTAAAATTTTAAAATAGCTGCTGTATTCTATTGCTGTGGTACTCAGTTAAAAATGTAGCATCTCTACTAATCACTTTCAAAGGGCATTCCTAAGGCACTATTTAGGCATGGGTTATTATGGGTATTATAATTATATAATAATAATAATGCAATTCTTTTTGACTCTCATTCCTTTGACTCCTGTTTCTGACTTCTGGGAATGAAAATGATACATTAAGAAAGAAAAACACAAGTTAGTTCGTCTTACACCGGTCAGTGCCCAAACAAGAAGAGGTCAATATGAATTGATACATTTAATCTGGGGTAATTATTACATTGGATTGTCATGCTTCTAATAATCTCTGTGCCCCAATAGCATATATCTTCAAACAAATGATGATTATAAATGGAACTCTATGTGTAGGACACACGCCATTAAACAGCAAGTCTTCGTGGAAGGGATTTAGTGAATACTGACATCTCTTTAAAAGAAAGAGAAAGTAGCTGAGCCCCTGGGGCCAGAGACGAGCAACAAACGGAAGTTCTCAACAGTTATCAAAATAAATAAAATCAAAGTCATGTGATTAATACAACATGTTAGAGAGCCTTTTTTCTTCTATTTTCAACTTTAGCCAAAATATGGCCCCAGCCATCAAAAATCTCACTTTTTCCCAGCGTGTTTCACATCAATCATACATCTCTAGCCATATAGTTATTCTGTGACACTAGACACAATTCAAGGTAAATAAAATTGTGACCACTTGTTCTTTAATTGATCACCACCCATTTCTCGCCAAGACCACAGGGCAACATGGTGGCTGGTGCAGGTGTGGTTACTGTGAAGCCTTGATTTTAGAAGCTTCAGCAGCAATAATAATTCCTTAACTTTTCTTTTCACCAGCAGAGAGGCAAAATGGCTAGAGATTATCCTGTTTCATGGTAGTGTCCATGCAGAAGCCCTCCACATGGATATTTACAGCTGGCAGCAAGAGAATTGATTGCTCAGCTTCATCCTCCCTCATATATCTGCCAAACACGCTGGTTCATTCTTTTCCAGCTGCCTCACGAATGGCTGAAGGTAGACATACTTCCCTCTCATTTACCTTTATTGTCTCTTTTCTCTTTCTCTCTCTTGAACAAAGTGTTAGAATACATGAGTTGGGGGGTGCCAGGGTGGCTCAGTCGGTTAAGTTGATTTCCGTTCAGGTCATGATCTCAGGGTCATGAGATCAAGTCCCATGTTGGGCTCCAGCTGAGTGTGAAACCTGCTTAAGATTCTCCCTCTTTCCCTCTCTCTCTGCCCCTCCCCCACATTCATGTGCGTGTTCACGCATTCACACGTGCATGCTTGCTCGCTCTTTAATAAGAAAATAAATCAAATTTTAAAAAGAAAATATGAGTCAATATCCAAAGTCTGTGCATACACATATGCATATACATGCATACACACATACACACACAAACACACACACCTTTTCTCACACTCACACAAACTAAAGAGAAAGAAGATACACATTAATTTTTTTAATCAGAGAACTTACATTAAAACATTTTTGAGTCCTCACTTCTTCTTCCACAGCATGCATAATGTGAAACACATAGGAATATAATTACACTTGGAAAGATGTTTACCGGCTTTAACATGCTAAAAACTAATTATGCTATAGGTTCTATCAAAGTTGTGCTGGTATTGATGGAGCTTTTAATGATGTCTTCCTTGCATGAACAGACCATAAACAAATTGCTGCTGCCTTGCAAGCACATTAATTTCTAATGTAGGAGGAAGTTTCTTTTTTGACAGAACTGAGTTTGCAGTCCAAGCATTACCACCTGCTTCATCATAAAAGCATATGATGTGATATAATTGGGTTCTAAGTTAACTCCTTTATAAAATTAATGAGTAGGTAAGTGATTGGGTATTAAAGTAAAATACTGAGTGATTATTTTATATTCCTACATTAGTGCCTATGAAGTAAAACTATTGGTAAATTATCTACTAAACCTATGTAACAGTTGTTCTGGAATAATAATGGGAATTGTTTGCCTTCTACAATAACTCACTTTATAAGGACAAGTGTTTCACTGAAACTCTTAGTGTACTTAATATAAAGCCATAGAGAACTTGAAGTCTATTTTCATGGAGAAGAGCATTTGGCAAATTTATGAAGAATAATGTTTAATCATTTTCTTAGGGAAGGTAGAAGCCTTGGGGAAGGCATGAAAAAAGAAAAATTTTAAGCAAATAAAATAAATAAAATCTCAGCCCAAATAGCATCTTAGCTATGATGTCTATCTCAAGAGTTGCCACCTCCTTTAGACTGAGTTAATCTGCTCTTTAGCTATATTTCCATGGTGAGTTATAACATCCCTCTCTCACAAAACTTACTATATTGGAATGTAACTATTATTGGCATATCGATCTCTCAAATCCTGTAAGATATTTTAGTAGCTTGCTCTTTTTTAGATCCCAGCAATAAACACAACTATAGCTGATGCTTAAAACTTTTTAGGGAAAAGATTGGTAGGCAGAAAGCAAAGAGCTCAGACTGCAGAAGGGATAACAGAAGAGAGACGATAAGGTGGGATGGAGCTAGAGCGTGGGTTGGGCGGAGGAGGCTGGAAATTGAACCAATTATAGAAAGGCAAGTCTGATCGTTGCTGGGCTTTGGAAGTACTTTTGCAGAGAGCTGCTGTAAAGATGGTCCAAGTTTTGAGAGTTAGAAAAATTTTAAAGAGAAACAGAATTTGCTAAAATGCAAGTGTGCTTTGAAAAATAAGGAGTGTTAACGGCCATTCCATAAATAGAGTTTTGGCAAATATGAATGTAATTATATGTTCTGTGGAACACACCAAACCCTAAACAGGTTTCCTCCAAAATATTTCGATAAACCTAAATATGTCTTAATGCTAATTCACTGGAAGAATCAATTGTCACTCCCACATGGATACTCTTGCATCTGTTGACAGCTATGATACTTTTTATTCATTACAAGTCTCAGGGATAAAAATCTGATCATTGGCTTCAGGACCATTCCTTTATCCTTTGAAACCTAACGAGAAGGAACTGAACTAAAACAAACCATTTAAATGAAGGAAATATTATGACTGTGCCTATATTATTTTCACATTACTGAAGAGTCATCCTAAGGTCATGATAACTTCTGAAAGAATATTGTATTAATTTGATTATTTATACTGAAAGTGAAAGCAACCAAACTCAAACTACTATGAACAAAATGAGAAGTGTTGCATCTTCTCAGATCTTCTCAGAAATTCATGCTGTGCCAGTCAACAGGCACAGTTTAATCTAAGCATTTACCCACCCATTAAGGCACTGTTTCTCTCTCTTTCAATTATTCTGCTTTTCTTTCTATTTGCCTGGTGGTAAAGTGAGGTTGCCTTGTGTTGCTGCAAATATGTCATCAACAGTTTTAGCTAACAGTATGTGGTTAGCTTAATAACCAAGCAGTAAGAGAGAGCCTTTCCACAATAAGTTTCTAAAGAAAAAAAAAAAAACAGACAAGAATTAACCCTGGTTGGCCTTGGTTGGGTACTACGCGGTTTTTGAAACCATAACTTAGACCTGGGCAATGTGGCATTCTCTTTGATTCCACCTCAGTTATGCGTCGAACTGTGACACCAGAGAGTGTGGTCAACCTATCTACATGGATGGAAAATAACATGGCTCTGTAATAAAGAAAATTTTGCTTGCCTGGGGAATGGGGACATTGCAGATATTAAAAATAGAGGTAAGATACATAAATAACATTTTGTGCTGTCTTTTTCCATGACACTGTAGAGTACAAAGGAAACGTATAAGACATTATTATAGTTAATGCTTATTAGTCTTGTGTTCTTGCCTTTCTGTACACACCTCCACACAGAGTACTATATTCCTGGGTCCTGAACTCTTGAATCCTCCTCCCAACTCTTGCCCTTATGGACTCCTTAACATGATGTCAGCTTTTCTACCATAATGCAAAATTCTATTAAATGCAACACATTCTAATTACGAGGCTATGAGGAAACGAGGCTATTCTCACTGGTGGGAATGCAAACTGGTACAATCTTTCTGGTAGGAATTTTGCATTACCTAACAAAACACATGCCCATTTACCATCTAACCAGCAATCCCACATCTAAGAATCTATCCTGAAGACAACTTCAAAAAATCCAAAAATACATATGTACAAGATTCTCTATAACTGCAAAACACTGGAAGCAATCTAAATGTTCATATACAGGAGAATGGCTGAATAAACTAAGGTACATCTGCACAGTGGAATATTTTCAGGTTTAAAAGAAATGAATGGGGGTGATCTCTTTGAAGTTACGTGAAACTACTTCCAGGATATATTTTTAAATGAAAAAAAAAAAAGCAAAGGAGTCTCAGTACCTCATGCAGTTACTTATTTTAATTCCACAGATAAAAGAGTAGTAACTTTATAGTGGGTAAGTATGGAAGACACCATCTTAGCTAAGAAGACAGATTCTCAGTAATATGATATTATATATACCTTGATATACGCCACAGAGAAGGCCAGCATGTCGCTTCTGTGATTTTTTTGCAAAAATTATAATAACAACAATTTAGTCACAAGGAAACATTAAACAATTTGAATGAGAGGTATCCTATAAAATAACTGGCCTGGACTCTTCAAGATCCTCAGAGTCATGGAAGACAAAGAAAGATATGAAGCTATAACAGATTGAAGGAAACTAATAAACATGACAACTAAATTCAGTAAGAGATGTGAATTATATTCTGGATCCGAAAAAGTTTAGTAGTAGGAAAAGTTGCAAAATTTGAACAGTTACAGGCAAGGTAGTGGTACCACACTGATGTTAATTTTGGGGCTCGGGTCATTTTACTATGGTTAAGTAAATTGACAAGCTGAGGGAAGGGCATAAGGGAGCTCACTATACTCTTCTGTAACTTTTATGTAAGTTTAAAATAATTTCAAAGTAAAAAGTTAAAAAGAGTAAAAAAAAATCTACAGAATTTGTATATAAGAGTTGATCATGAACATCTAAGAATTGGCCATAGTCTTTAGTCTTTCAGAGCCGTTGACTCACTTCAAACAACCCAGATGAGGTGTGTTAGTTTTCTATGGATGCCATGATAAATTATCACCAACCTAGTGGCTTACACAACAGAAAGTTATTGTCCCTCAATTCTGGAGGCTAGAAGGTAGAGATCAAGGTTTGTGTAGGGTTGGTTCCTTCTGAGGCCTGTCTCCCAGCTTCTGGTAGTTTCTTTGTGACAACATAACTCCAATCTTCATGTAGTGTTCTTGTGTGCATGCCTGTGTCCATATGTCATTTTTTTTTTAAAGAATATCAGTTGTACTGGTTTAGTGCCCCACCCTACTTCAAGTTCACCTTATGTTAACTAAAGGCAGCTGTAACAATCCAGTTTCAAATAAGTTTACATTCTGAAGTACACTGCTGGGAATTAGGAAAACAATATGCTTTTTTCCATGTGATAGGAGATTGGTGCAGTGAACAGAAGACACGATGCAACCTGTAACACAAAGATGTCTGGTCCAACTCCCAGCTCCCTACCTACTCTAAGAAGGATTTTGTCAGAGGTTATGTTCATTTGTAATTGTATGCAAATATTTCAAAATGTTAATGATAAAACATGGTATTATGCAAAAAAATCATTTTATACAATAAGTCATGACGCCTGATTTCAAGATCTCACTCCACCATTTACAAACTGTGAGTACCAATAGTGTGATTATTCAGTACTTCCTTATAGTATCTGAAAAATAAGTTTCTTTAATATAAGGTGTTGAGAGATAAGTTTCTGGCACTTGCAAGTAACATGATGATGAGAACATCATCATAATGGGTAAGATGATGAGAACACCCAATGTTATTTTTGGAAACTAATAAATGTCTGGACATGTTCTATCATATGTTAAGTGTTCCCATAAAACTACTCTTAGGAAAATAATGTGATCATTGCAAATATAAAGAAAATTGGCTAGAAAAAAGAAATAGATCCAAAAAGATATAAGAATTAAATATGTTAAAAAGACGTACAAAATTAGTAGGGCAAGAATCCATAAATCAAGTAATTAATAAGCCTTCTAGGAGAAAATGTAGGATCCGTATCTTAACTAATGCAGATGTTTAGATAAGTTAATATATGTCAAAGATTTAAAAAAGGAAATCACAAAAGTTCTAGAAGAAAAATTTAGGCTTATTTATATGATCTTTGCACAGAGGAAGACCTTCCAAAGTCTTGATATTTCCAAAATCTGAATCTCAAAAGAAAATATCGGTAGATACATCATTATATTAAAATATTATAACTATTTTTAGTTTTTACGAACTAATAACTGTTTACCTATTGTACAAACTAAACACTGTTTACCTATTTTAAACTCAATCAACAAATTTCAGCAAATATTTGCAGTAACAAAATCCACATAGGGCTAAAACCCTAATTAAATAAATATTCTTTGATTATATAAATAATAGACATGTTTCAAAAATTCTATTTTTAAGTTTATTTATTTATTTTGTGAGAGAGACAGAGAGAGAGAGAGAGTCCCAAGTAGGCTCCACATGAGCAGCGCAAGCCCCACACAGGCTCGAACTACTGAAACTGTGAGATCATGACATGAGTGGAAACCAAGAGTCAGGAGCTTAATGGACTGAGACACCCAGGTGCTCCTCAATGAGTCTATTTTTAAAGTAAAACACACACATACACAGACCCCTATAATAACAATAAAATTCCAGTAAAGTGATGGTCCTCTACTGTAAAGGTAAGATAAAAAAGAATTAAGGACAATTTGGCAACTTTCACCTATTTGTAGCGTAGACAATCAAAAACAATCCTAATACAGAGAAAGTGTTAAATCAGTTCTGTTGCCACAGGAACAGATGAAAAAGGAGTATCATGTAACCAGTATAAATGGGAGCTTTAGAAAAATACCTGACGGCATGTATAATTATCCATAAATGAAATAAATACATATACATATATATAAGGAGTAATATTTTTCTATATTATATATAGAATGATTTTATGTATACATTAGAATAAATGCACATTTTCTATATATATATATTTAGAATATATGGCTTTTCAATATGTTGAATATATAAATAATTTTCATATATAAATAAATACATATAACACACCTATATCTATAAGATTATAATACATAAATGTATGTATACACATGTAGAGGTATATGTATACCAATATATGTATAACAGTATACATCATAAAAATAGTATTCTATAAAAATAAAATACGCATATGCACATACATAGATATACATATTTGCATCTGTAAATATATATAGACAGCACAATTTATTTTCACTTACTATTTAGAGCAATTATATGTGTGCTTATAGTGGTGAAATTTTAAATGATTTTTCTTTTCCTTTTTCCATTATTCTGTACCACTTAATATATTCTAAATTTTTATTAATATTCTCTGAACTTACTACAAACTTGTGTTTATTAATTTCAGATTGGGTAAATGACTGGGTATCAAAAGCTATAGACTTCTTTTTTTTTTAATTGTTTAATGTTTTTATTTATTTTTGAGACAGAGAGAGATAGAGCATGAACAGGGGAGGGGCAGAGAGAGAGGGAGACACAGAATCTGAAGCAGGCTCCAGGCTCTGAGCTGTCAGCACAGAGACTGACGCCGGGCTCGAACTCATGGACTGCGAGATCATGACCTGAGCTGAAGTCGGATACTTAACGGACTGAGCCACTCAGGTGCCCCTAGACGTACTTCTTTACTGTAGTTGGTTGATTCTTTCTGTAGTTGTTGTGTCACTGGAACCATTTATTCTTGATTGTGTCTGTTGAAGAAGAGCACATAACTTTTTTTTTTTTTTTTACCCATAGTTCCTTTTGAACATTTTAATGTAGCAGGTTTTCACTCACACGTAAAAGACAGCCAGTGACATGGAAAATCCGTTTTCCTTTGTAATTCCTTATGGTGGAGGCCCCTGGCTCTTGATTTCTAAACGTGCTGATGTATATGGTTCTAATCCCATACTTCAGACTACCATTTTGACATTTTCACAGTTCATACCATTTGGGCATATGATTTAGCTTTCTGCTTCCTTTGGTTTTGAGTTTTGTTTATTCCTTTCCTACTACTCTCTCTTTCCATTTTGGTGAAATGCTCTATTTTTTGCCACGGACAGTCTAACCAGACCACTTACAATATTGAAAATATATTTTGAACACCCCCCTTTAAGAACTAACAAAAATAATAAAAATGTTTTACTTCTCTGTTTTAAATTGGTTGAATCAATTATGCTATAAAAATATGTAGTGAGCTCCATGCTGACAGCACAAAGCCTGCTTAGGACTCTCTCTCTCCCTCTCTCCCTGCCCCATTCTCTCTCTCCCTCCCTCTCTATCTCAAAAGTAAATAAATGAACTTTAAAAAATATTTATCAAAAGATCTTTAAATTTGTTAAAATATCATATGTTGCTGAATAGATGATGATTCCTATGACTTCCGATACTGTTTATTTTATAACTTTGGTCTCCCATGTTGATTTCACCAGATTTTTATAAAGCACATTGATACATATGAGAATACAAATATGCCCTTAAAATAGATTTTACACAGGAGTTTTGTAGTATATAAAACTGGAAAGAACATTTTTGGATACTTATTACTGATTTTATCACAAATTTACAAATAATTCTAACACAAGGGCCACATTCCAGTTTTCCTCAATCTCTAGATCAAAATGTAGCCATTAGTGTACCCATTTACAAACTTAAAACTGCCTTTTCCCCACAAGCTTGGATGATATTAATGTCAATTCCCATTATTTATTTCCTTTGAAAAACCAAAGCACACAGATATGCTGAAGGTCTGAGATCTAGAAAGTTGAAAGAAGACAATATGGCAGCCTCTGGGTTTTGTTGTTGTTGTTGTTGTTGTTGTTGTTACTGTTTTTTTTTTTTTAATTTACAAATTCTCTGTGATCAGATGCTACCTAAATTTTTGTTAGAGTTTCCTGGGGTCACAACTCTTTTATTTTGTAAAAAATACTCTTAAACATATGAATAGGGATGACACTCCTCTAACCTTACTTTCCAAGATCCAGGGTGGAGAGGGGCGGGAATTAAGATTCCTTTGGCAACCTCTCCCCTTGTTATTTTTCAAGATCATAGTCATCACAGATTAAAATGATACAATGATTGTACAGGGCAATTAACAATGATAATATGTCACAGAAATGGCAATGATAATAATTTGCTGTGCAAACAAGTCACAATGACCTTTTTCCAAAGACTTAATTTACCTCAGCTGAATCATTTTCTCTACATCCTGAGGTGGGAAACTTGAAATTGTATTAAAGGTAAATTTCCTGGAACTGCTCATAAGGCAGTCAGTAAAAACTGAAACAGCATAAGAAAGCCAGATCTTTCTTGTGGCCCTCCTCTCCTCTGTTCGCACAATGTCTTCCATGGCTCTATCCCTTAAAACCTTTTACCAAGATTGTTGTAAATGTCTCTTAACAGACCACTGTTCTTCCAGAACCCCCAGGGCTCATCTTCTACCAAGAGCTTCTTTGAACACCTGTGGCATCCTCTTACAATATTGTCCTTTCAGTTTGGAATGATTTAATGATTTCCCATCACTTCCAAACCCCTTGGGATGGCCCCTTCAAACTACCCAGCCATCTACCCAGCCATAAATCTGTCCACATGCTCCATGTTCCAATTCAGCCAGAATAAATGACTATGATCTCATTTGCCTCTGTGTCTTTGTGTAATATCTGAAAGTTTTATTCCTTCCCCATCTATGTAATTCCAACTCATCCTGTTAGTCTCCATACAAGTCAAGGTTGAATTTCGTCCACCAGTATACAACGTCCCTCCTTGAAGACACTGTTCCCACGGGAGGATTACAAATGTCCAGCCTGCTTAACTCAAATGAAACTTTGTTACTTGTTTTCCCAAATGTGATGTATGCAGAAGTGACATGAAGCTAAAGAGCATGTGCACCTCATTTTCTTTTTCCGTACCATGAACCCAAGAACAATCCAGATAAAGGTTGCTCTATCAGCTTGTATACCTGAGTGAAGGTGATGTAGAACAGATCCGTGACTGGCCTGTGACGGACAGGTAGTGCTGATATTACTAAGATTTTATAGTCCTTTGTTATCATAGCATAAACTAACCTATCACGACAGATGCATTGTCTGTTTCTACATTGTAATTGCTAGCTTTGTTTTTCTTTTGGATTATGTTTCCCTCACTAGCCTTTGACGTCTTCAAAGAAAGGCATTGCGATTTTCAACTTTTGTTTCCTTTAGCAAATAATAAAAGTCATTGTGCATAAAAGGAAGGAAATAATTGTTTGTTGATAAAAGAAATGAGAATGACGATTTGTTGTAAAAATAGAAGTCAACCACCCCATACTAGCTCAAGGATTCAGATAAAGGCATAAACAATTATACACTTAAGCAATAAATCAACATTTTGATACTTTGTAACTAGTTCATTTCGATTAGACAGAGACTAAATAGACACATATAAGCACACACATTTGCTCCATTTTTTTTTCAACAATGACTTATTGTGTGCCTAGCATATGCTTGGTACGTGCTGGGCATTTCAGTACCGAGGAACAATCCTGTCCTCAAGGAGGGGAGGATTCTAGAGACACTTGAAATATGACAGCATATAAACAAAACACTCAAGAATAGCTAAGATTTAATTACAAAGAGCAGGGCAGGCATGTTAGGTAGAGGAAGGAGGCGGCATAAATGCAGAATCTGGAATCAAAAGAAAGCAGTGAGAATGAGGTATAACATTATAGTTGATGAGTAGAATGTCAGGCAATGAGTGGAAAGAACAGGACTGAAACAGTGTTTAGGCCAATCATGAGGCACTGCCATGCTACAATAGGGAGGCTAGACTTTATCACAAAACCTGTGGGGAGTGCGTTGAAAAACTTTTATTAAAGAAATGACAAGAGCAAATTAGTGATACAGAAGTTGCAGTCTAGAGGCACCTGGGTGGCTCAGTCAGTTAAGCATCCAACTTCAGCTCAGGTCATGATCTCACAGTTTGTGAGTTCAAGCCCCGTGTCGGGCTCTGGGCTGACAACTGAGAGTCTGGAGCCTGCTTCAGATTCTGTGTCTCCTTCTCTCTCTGCCCCTCCCCGGCTCCTGCTCAGTCTGTCTGTCTCTCTCAAAACTAAATAAAACGTTATTTTTTTTTAAAGTTGCATTCTACAAATGTGTGGAGAATAGATGGCGGTGGCAAGGGTGGTGAAACTAAAGACATGGCCAAAGGTTTTTAAATGGTGGTCTTGTGTCAAAACGATGAGCTGGGGCAAGCATATCTTCATTCTCAGGAATTTAAGAAATTAAAAGAATTTACCAGTAACTGCAAGCTATTAATGAGGAAAGGTGGTGATGGCAACCAAACTCACGAGCAGACTGACTCAGTGAAGGTTAGAGACAAATAGACATCTGCTGGAGTAAGGAGAAATGGACAATGAATGATTCATGTCAACAATGGAGCATTAGAGTGGAAATACACAAACCTGGGTCTTAGGTGTCTAAATCGGCCTCAGCTCCAGCTTTGGCTCCCATGAGCTCTGCCTCTACCATAAGTTCTCTGTTTGGCTTCAGACAACATGTCCATCTCCTATACTGCTCCCCATGTGTCCTTAAAATTATCCACCCATTTTTGGACGTAAGAGTTTCTGCTCTATATGTAGAGGATCTTAACAGGTAGTAGATTGATAGCCATATGTTATCAACAATAGCTCCCATGAACTTCATGCAAGCAATCATACAGCAGAAGGAATGGCCTATGGGATATATAGCTTGCCAGGGAGGGTGAAATGACCTAAAGGAACAGGCAATTTGTTTTCAAGTTACCTGTTCTGAAACAAATATATACTTCAGCTATTGGGAAATTAATCAATATGTCTCTGTATTTCAGTATAGGAAAGTAATTCAAATTGCACAGCTTGGAAAAATCACCTTGGGGTATTTCCAGATGAAAGATGCTATCTTACCGTAAAAGGCTATTTTTCACTCCTTGGTATTATATATTTCTCTTTTAATAAGTTTACCAGCTTCAGGGCAATAACATTTTGTTACATGTTGCAAAGTGTTTTGATGTGTATCCAGATTCCTGTTGAACATTTTCTCTTATTTGAGATCCCACTGCACACAATTATTTTGGGCCAGGGGGAAAAGGGATCTTGGGTGACAGATGACAAATTGAAATATTTGACAATCTTCTTGCAGGTTTTGGTCCCACTGGGATCTGATGTCAGTAAACTTGTGATGATCCAATTCCTGGCACAATGAACTACATCAGCAGAATAGCCTCAGATTGCCTGGGAAGTGTAGTTGCCAGTCGGTGACACATTAGAAATACTATTTTTTCCAGGCGCCTGGGTGGCTCAGTTGGGTAAGCGTCTGACTTCGGCTCAGGTCATGATCTAGCAGTTTGTGAGATCAAGTCTCGCATGGGGCTCTATGCTGACAGCTCAGAGCCTGGAGCCTGTTTCAGATTCTGTGTCTCCCTCTCTCTCTGCCCCTCCCCTCTCACACTCTGTCTCTGTCTCTGTCTCAAAAATAAACATTAATTTTTTTTTAAAGAAGTACTTTTTTTTCTATTTACTATGATAACAGGGAATGAAGAATTTGATGAAGGAATGAAGGGTAGAAGGAGGGGCTCTTTTCTGCAAAGCTTTATGATCTAGGTCAGACTGTGGGCAGTCACAGTGGTTGTTACTCCCAGAGGACAATGTAGACCAAAGGTTAAGCACTAGACTAGAAATCAGAACATCTGTTCACACACTTGGCTATAGGAATCTCATCATTGATCTTTAGTTTCTCCATTTTTTTCATATAAAACCATAGCCTTGCTCTCATATGTCAGGAATTACTATGATTATGACTGAAGCAAATAGATATTTCTTAAGAGTTGTGAACTGAAAGAGCATTGTAATAAAAAAGCAAAGCTCTGAAATAAGAGGTTACCATCTCTTCAAGTGTATTTGACAGGATGTGCCAGCCCTAGATTATGAGATACTAAATTTCAAGTTACTGGCTACTGCTTTAAGGAATCACTTGTCACACATTTCTAAACACACTTCTAAACGGCACTATTCTAAACACACAACAAATATAAACACTGAAACTGTATAGCGAATATTGATTATTCAGATGTTCTTAAGAGGCTTACACATACATATATATGTATATACATACATATACATACGTATATACATATAATACATATAATAATCTATACAACATTTGCTAATTTAGACAATATATTAATATAAATTATATAAATATAAACATATTACATAAATTATATGCCATATTATATATGTATATAATATACTATATAGTAATGTATAATTACATATTAATTTATTATCATATATATTAATCATAAAATGAAAGAATAGGATATTTTAATTAGTATTTATCAATTTTAATGGATCATTTAACTATAACTTGATGAAGAGAATAGTGAAATTCCAGTAGCAAACTGGTAAATTCTGGAAAATATTTGTGGGCCCAAGTTAGAACTGTCCTGAAGAGTATTTGGAATGGGCGCTGCCAATATTTGACTTGATGGCCTTCATTTGACTGAAAAACTCTATAGAACAATATGTTTACAAATCTTACTGATCTTTCTTGGAGCTAGTCAGTCTTTTCAGATATGTGTATTTACTGTTTTAATCAATTTATTTTCAATTTTATTATTTTTTAAATTTTAACTTTCTCTCCAAGTTTGGAGAGACACTCTAACTTTGACTATGTGGATTACTAGGAATTACAATGGACAAAAGGATTGTGAGCATCCTCTGTATATCCATGCAGATCGTACAACGTCTTTCTCCCAAACTGTGAAACGGATACCTCAAGTTCTGTTGCTTTTCTCTGCCTCAAGTGGAATAGCATTCAAACAACCAGGAAGAAGAATTATCCAAACTTGCCTTAAAATTAAAATGACAAGTCTGTTTTGTGGTTTGTTATCAAATCTGTGCTAATATGATGGTTAATTCTAGAAACTATGTTGTCCATTTTTTTGAATTTGTTATTTTAATTCTAGTTAGTGCACAGTGTAATATTAGTTTCAGTTGTACAATTCAACACTTCCATACAACACCAGGTGTTCATCAAAAGTGCCCCCCTTAATCCCCCTCACCTATTGCACCCATCCCCCCCCCCACTTCTCCTGTGGTAACTATCCATTTGTTCTCTATAGTTTGGGGTCTGTTTCTTGGTTTGCCTCTCTCTCTCTCTCTCTCTCTCTCTCTCTCTTTCTCTCTCTCTTTCCTTTGCTCATTTGTTTGGTTTCTTAAATTCCACATATGAGTGAAATCATATGGTATTTGTCTTTCTCTGACCTATTTTGTTTAGCATAATATTCTCTAGCCCCATCAATGTCATTGCAAATGGCAAGATTCATAACTAACCAATGTGATTTTTGAGCACTTGAAAAGAGGCTAATGCATCCAAGAAACAACTGAATTACTGAATTTTTTGTTTTGAATAATTTAAATTTTAAAACTGAAGTAGTGTGAAACATTTTTGGGCTAAACACAACTTTAGTGTTCTCACGGGGTACATCTCACTTTAAACATTTATTATGCAAGATATGTTGCATTGTGGTGATTATTTGGGACATATATGCCATTTCCAGCTTGCATGATTACATAGAGGAAACGACATAAATTTTAAACAAAGAAATAATACTAATTCAAAAATCAATTGGAGATACAGAAACTAATATTGTTGTAAGAAAAGTGGAGAGATAGAGAATATGCTTTGTACATTTAATGATTAAAGACAGTTATAATCTGGTGGAGAGAACAGAATAGAAAAGTTGTGTGTTATGTAAAACAAATATGTTAAGGCTGACAAAAGAGACACTATTAAGAGATATTTTTAGGGGCGCCTGGGTGTCGCAGTAGGTTAAGCGTCCGACTTCAGCCAGGTCACGATCTCGCGGTCTGTGAGTTCGAGCCCCGCGTCGGGCTCTGGGCTGATGGCTCAGAGCCTGGAGCCTGTTTCCGATTCTGTGTCTCCCTCTCTCTCTGCCCCTCCCCCATTCATGCTCTGTCTCTCTCTGTCCCAAAAATAAATAAACGTTGAAAAAAAAATTAAAAAAAAAGAGATATTTTTAGAAAATAGATAATGGATTAGACAAGGACTTTTCCTCTCAACACTGAAAAACTGTCAACAAGACTAGTTGTCTAGAATCAAAATTAATTTTAACAACAAAAGAATTTAAAGACTTTTTAAATAGGCTATCAGCCTGTAAATTTAGACTGCTAAATATGGTTGGCATTCTTGCATGCATACACACGCATACACACACACACACACACACACACACACACACACACACACTCACAGAAACTATTTAGTAGAGTAAAAGACAACTTTTATTTTAGCTATGAAAATTTTGATAAAAACTGAAAAAATATTTTACAAGACCAAATGAGCTTCAATTTAGCCCCCCAAATAATTTTTTACAGAATATGAAATCTTTCTAGAAATGTCAAAGGTTAATTGATTCAATATTTGAAAATACTATTCTTTGGGCACCGGGGTGGCTCAGTCAGTTAAACATCCGACTTTGGCTCAGGTCATGATCTCATGGTTTGTGAGTTCAAGCCCCGTGTTGGGCTTTGTGCTGACTGCTCAGAGCCTGGAGCCTACTTTGGATTCTGTATCTCTCTGCCCCTCCCCTGGTCAAGCTCTCTCTCTCTCTCAAAAGTAAATAAACATTAAAAAAATACTATTCTTTTACTTTAGGTGAATCATACAAGAGGCATTGCCTAATTGATGTATTGGTCTGTTTGTCTCAAAGGGCTTCCAAATTTACAAAGAAATGTAATTTTGCAGACTAAATAATTAAGTTTAAGGAAGAGATACTTTTAATACATTACATACATTAAAGAATAATTTCAGCTACAAATGAAAAAAAAAGTTTTCTATCACAGTGATGGTATTCTAGCTATGTTAGATCAAAAATTCAGGGTTATTAGAATTCAAAATAAAAGACAACTTCAAAGTCAAATCAGTTCTCAAAAAGATGAATCAGTTTTTTCATTGTGTATACAAATGCTAAAGGAGAACTTTTAAGTATGTTTGGAACAGAATTAACATGTGAGTCTAATGTTTCAACTGTAAATTTCAGCAACTTAATATAAACAAAGCATTTCTGAAAAAATAGCATAAATGGATATAAGTATAAAATATACATCAGATTTTGAAGTCTGAGTTCAAAAAATGTTAAATATTCATTGATGACTTTTTACATTGATTACATATTAAAATAACATTATTTTGGATATACTGAGTTATATGCCATATTAGTTAAATTAGTTGCATTTGTTTTCTAGTTTACATGTTTTAAAAAGTCGGTACTAAAAAGTTCATTGCATATGTGGACAACATTGATCTAGATGTTCAAAAACTTTATAGACCAAATGTTTTTGCTGCTCTGTGTCTTAAGTTTCTCCTAAAATTTAAAATATGCCATAGGTTAGCTTTCAACATATCCTGTAAGGCTAAACAAAACATTTTAGTTTGTTTTGCAACTATTTGATTTGATTTGATTAAAAAAGTGTTTTGAATATAGTTGAAAAATAGTATTACATTGGTTTCAGGTATCTGATGTAGTGATTCATCTTCTCTATACGTTATGCTGTGCTCACTCTAAGTGTAGTTACCACCTGTCACCATACAACGCTAGTACAATATCATTGACTATATTCCCACTGCTGTGTTCTTCATTCCTATGACTTATTCCTTCCAAAAACCTGTATTTCCAACAAGCCTTTACCCATTTTTGTTTCCACCTCTGTCCCTCCCCTCTGGCCACCATTAGCATGTTCTCTGTATTTGTAAGTCTGATTCTGCTTTCTGTTTGATTGTTTATTCATTAATTTTGTTTTTTTAAGTTCCATGTATAAGTGAAATCATATGACATTTGTCTTTCTCTGTCTGACTTACTCCACTTAGCATAACACCCTCTAAGTTCACTCCTGTTGTTGCAAATGGCATATCTCATTTTTACGGCTGTGTGGTATTCCATTGTAAATGTGTACCACATCTTCCTTATCCATTTGTCTTTTGATGAACACTTAGGTGGCTTCTCTATCTTGGCTATTACAAATAATGCTGCAATAAGCATAGGGTGCATGTATCTTTTCAAATTAGTGTTTTCATTTTCTTTGGGTAAATATCCAGTAGTGGAGTTATTGGATCATATGGTATTTCAAAACAATCTACAGTTGTAGTGCAATCCTTATCAAAATACCAACAACATTTTTCACAGGATTAGAACAATAATACTAAAATTTGTATGGAACCACAAAATACCCTGTGTTACCAAAGCAACCTTAGAAAGAAAACCAAAGTGAATGTATCACAATTCCAGATTTCAAGATGTACTACAAAACGGTAGTAATCAAACAGTATGGTGTCTGCATAAAAATAGACACATAGCTCAATAGAACAGAATAGAGAGCCAGAAATAAACCCATGTTTATATGGTCGCTTAATCAATGACGGAAGAGATAAGAGTAGGAAATGTGGAAAGGCAGTCTCTTCAAAAAATTGTTCTGGGAAAACTAGACAACTATATGCAAAAGAATGAAACTGGACCGCTTTCTAACACCATGCATGAAATACCCTCAAAATGAACTAAAAGCTTAAAGGTGAACCTGAAACCATAAAAATCGTAGAAGAGAACATAGGCAGTAATTTCTCTGACATTGGCCATAGCAGATATGTCTTCTAAGGTAAGGGAAACCAAAGCAAAAATAAACTATTTTTATTTTGGTGTATAATACACCAAAATAAAAAGCTTTGCATAATGATAGAAACCACCAACAAAGCAAAAGGCAATCTACTGAATGGAAGAAGATATATGCAAACGATATATCTGCTAAAGAATAGATATACAAAATATATGAAGGACTTATACAACTCCAAAAAAACACAAACAAACAAACAAACAAAAAAACCACCACTACCACCAACAAAAACAGTCTGATTAAAAAATGGGCAGAGGACTTGAATATACATATTTTCAAAGAAGAAATACAGTTGGCTAGCAGACCCATGAGAAGATGTTCAACCTCACTTATCTTCAGGGAGTTGCAAATCAAATCCACAATGAGAGATGAGCTTACTCCAATCAGAATGGTTAAAATAAAAAAGACAAGGAATAACCCATGTTAGCATGGACATGGAGAAAAAAGAACCTTTGTGCACTGTTAGTGAGAATATAAATTGGTGCAGCTACTGTGGAAAATAGTATGAAGTTTCCTCAAAAAATGTAATTATTTTACTTGAAAAATCTAAATTGTTTATAATAATTGTGTGTTATAGGAATAAAATGTTTCTATGATATGAAATGGATTAGAACATCAATAAAACTACAAATATTACATATAATAAAGTATGTGGAAGTTAAGTTCCATGTTTTGGGCAGCCGATAAATTAGAGCAAACATGCCAAAGTTTAACATTTTTATTCATTGAAAGGTGGCCTGAAATACGGTTCTTTTTAAGATTCCTGAATGGCCCAGATTATGTGAGTCATGCAATATTTTCTAATTTTATATTGAGAAAGTAAGGTATAAATATAGTAAGTGAATCAAGGTTCTGATAGCCATCGGGAGGAAATCCAGAAGCATGTTGATAGCTTTACCTGCAATGTCACAGAACATCCATTATGCTTGTCTGCTAGGATTCACATTTTCCATTTCAAAATGAAACTTGCCTTCTAACCCTTTACTTAATGTGAAATTTGGAATTTTAGCAAAAGAACAATCAAATTAATTTTTTAGTTGTTTAATTTGTATATTTTTCCCTGGTGAGTCTGTGGATTCATTCACTAATTGAAAATTATTTGTAATTCCATTTTTTAAAAAATTCTTTAATGTTTATTTTTAAGAGAGAAACAAAGCACGAGTAGGGGAGGTGCAGAGAGGGAGACACAGAATCCAAAGCAGGCTCCAGGATCTGAGCTGTTAGCCCAGAGCCCTACGCGGGGCTCAAACCCATGCACTCTGAGATCATGACCCAAGCTGACTGAGCCACCCAGGTGCCCATTATAAATCCATTTTTATATTTATTCTCCAAATCTCCTCCCACTCCAAATATAGTGACATCATGCTGGAAGCTTGAAGTTTGTCATAATTGGAGTATTCATGTCACGTTAATGGCAGAAACTATAAATCAAGTTTTTTTTTTTAATTTTCTTCACTGATATCTTGTTGTAAATTACTTACAGCACAGCCCAGTGAAGGTATCAACTTTTCCAGAGTACTATTCTTTGCAACACTTTAAGCATGACTATTAACCTCCATCTTGAAAATTAAACAGGCTCAGTGGGCTTTTGTGCTTTAAGAATAACATGCTCATATGCAAAGACTAATGAAAGGCTGACTACTAGTCTAGTGTCTATTCTTTACAGTGGTGCATGGAAATCAAAGGATTGAAATAATCTTCATGTATCTTTTAAGAGGTACTGACACATAAATGCTATTCTCTATCAACAGGAGCATTTGGACATTTCCAGCACATCCATTTTGTATCTTCATGCAGAGGCTCATTTCCACAACTGAAATGCTCCTCTCCCTTCTGATTTCCAGTTAATTCCTAGCTCTTCATGCTTCTTGATTCAGTTCAAGAGTCCAGATTGAATTGAAGACTCTCTCGGCTTCCGTACTACCCCAAGCTTACCTCTACCATGGCATTTACCACACCGTTCAGAAAGATGTTTATTTTTCTACTGTCCCCACAGCACAGCATGAACCTGGACAGCCAAAATGTGTCATTTTCAGGTTCGTATTCCCATGGACTAGTATATTGTGCGGCAGTAAGTTGAGCACTAATAAATGCTTGTTGAAGTATTAAGCTGCTTAGTAAAGCTCTGGATTTGGACAGTTTGTTTAAACAAGCCCTTCTTCATAATAACTTCAGACTCTCTGTAAATTACATTGACTGCCTCTATTCCCCAGTTATCACTGGAGGTAATCTCAGTGGGATTATTTTAGTCAGTTTTCATCCATGTAAATGTTGGAATGCCAAAAGTGACATATTCAGCTCATTAGCTGGCAATTTGGTACAGAATTTAAGACTGATCTTTTTCCTTTTGAAGACAATATATTCCTAAATACCTTCATATGAGATCTAAAAACATCCAGTCAATTATAAAATTGGCATAACTTATTTTTCTGACAAAGATATAAACATTCAATCAATAGTAATTTATAGTATGATCATTAACATGCAAGATTAGTCATTTCAGAATTAATTGTATGAAATATAAAATAATGAGAATCAGTCCATTAAAGGCATATTTTATCAGGCTAAATATATCCTTGTCTCGGTGAGGAGGGTTTTAGGTTTTTGTGATCAGCTCTGTCCCTTCATATTGATGCATTTTTAAGTGTGATTATTCTCTTTCATAGAATAAGTGAGTATTTATTACACCCATAGGAGAAATCATTTCTTAATTATTTAATGACTTATAGACAAAGATCCTGCCAGTTGCTAGGGCTCTTCACCTCCTTTGCAGTGCGAAATGACAAATTAATGAAGGTCTTCTTATCGGATATTTCTACTGAGCACTCTATACACAAGGAAAGTTAATGTCTTTGTGTTACCTGGATGTAGATGTAAAGATAATTCCCAAACTACACAGATATGGAAAGAAGAACTGCTGCCCACAAGCAGCAGACTTTACTTGCCCTAAGAAAGTTGCCCTTGGGGAAGGCAGTGTGTGTGTGTGTGTGTGTGTGTGTGTGTGTGTGCGCGCGGGCGCGCGTGTGCATGTGTGTGTGTGTGTGTGTGTGTGACATAAAAGACAGAAAGGTTGTTTATAACAGAATGTTGTATATAGTACTAAAATAATAATCAAGAGGCCCAAAATTTAATCAAAGATTCACCACAATTTGCTTTTCTGAAAACTGCAAGGTCCACAGTGATTTCCAAGTTTGGGATGAAATTTGAAATCGAAATGTTCTGACAGTTCCACATGCACTGTCAACTGATGTTCAGGCCCATGCAATCATTGAACCAAAGGACCTGGACACGCTCTGTCCACACCCACTTCCTCATGTGCTCAATTCAACGTCTTTAAATGTGTTTCCTTCTTTCTCCCCTCTTTCTTTGCCTTTGTTTCAAAAATATTTGTTGAGTACCTATTATGAACCAAGTCTTTAATTATGTACTGGGAATATACAGGTAATCAAATCAGTTTTATTCCTGCTTTCACAGTGCTTGGAGTCTTGTGACTCAAATGGACGTTAAGCAGATGATTCCTCAAATAAACATACAGCATTTACTCCTTATCCATGGTTTCGCTTTCCATGGTTTCAGTTACTCCATGGTCAACTGCAGTCCACAGAAGATGATCCTCCTTCTGACCTATTGTCAGGCCAATAGTAGCCTAAAGCTGTGTTGCACTGCCTATGACATTCACTTCATCTCACCACACAGGCGTTTTGTAATCTAACATCATCATCACAAGAAGGGTAAGTACAGCACAATAAGATATTTTGAGAGAGAGAGAAGGGGACCACATTCACACAATTATTACCACATATTGTTATAATTGTTCTATTTTACAATCAGCTATTGTTACTCTCTTACTGTGCCTACTTTATAAATTGAACATTATTGTAAGTATGCATTCGTAGGAAAAACTTTGTTCATAGTATTGAATAGTATTGGTATTATCCATAGTTTCAGGCATCCAATGGGTCTTCGGATGTATCCCCTGTGGTTAAGGGTGGGGGGCACTACTGTAATTACAAAATGAAATAGGTATTACAAAAGAGAGATACCAATATTGTAAAAATATAATATCATGTAACTCTGAGAAAACTATTTCGCTCCAGAGATTCCCTCATATGTCTTCCCTCATAGTCATTTGGTCTGAGATTAAAAAGATAAATAATATCTAATTAAGTAAAGAAGAGGGGAAAGAAAACTTCTTGGTACTGCCTCAGAACGTGCAGACCATGAAGTGCAAGAAAGCATGATGTGTACCAGTACATGAGAAAACTGTGGCAGAGACTGGCTTCAGGGAATGAAGGAGATATTGGTGTAAATTAAGACTGGAAAAGGAAGTACTCACTTCCATTGCTCATACACTGTGTTAGAGATGTACGTGGTTTTATGGAATATAAAGGTATATTGCAGACTACACTGAAGACATGCATAATTAATTTATTAGCAATGGGAAGAAATTAAAGCCTTAAGATGAGGAGACTTCAACAAGAACAATTTACTTTTTTAAAAAGACCAGTCACGGTGGTTTGGAGAAAGATTGAGTACATGTGTGACAAGCAAAAAGGAACTATTTATAATCACTTAGAGGAGAAATGACAGTAGCTTGGCTTAGTATGGTAATGGTAAAGATGGAAATAAGCTGTCATATTGGATTCAGGAAATATAATCAATAAGAAATACACATGGGGGGGTAACTGGGGGGTCAGTAGTTTGAGCCTCTGACTTTGGCTCAGGTCATGATCTCATAGCTCATGAGTTCGAGTCCCACGTCAGGCTCTGTGCTGATGGCTCAGAGCCTGGAGCCTGCTTCAGATTTGGATTCTGCATCTCCCTCTCTCTCTGCCCCTCCCTCACTCATGCTCTCTCTCTCAAAAATAAATAAACATTTAAAAAATTTAAATAAGAAATACATATAGGGAATGAGAGCTAAGAAGATACCAAGTGATAATTTATTGATAGTAATATTACATTTTTCCCTATAGAAAGATCTAGCTAAAAAGGTAAGGCAAGATAATTATATTACATGACTTAGAATTAGGATCCCTAGAAGTTGCAGGAAAAAGGAAAGTATTCCATTATTTAAAAAAAGAAATAGAAATGTTGTGGAGAAGAGGTTGGCACACATTGATGGCAAAAATAGATTCCTCTTTATTATTTATGAAATAAAGATATTTGATTTTTATCTGGTAGAAATTATATGTTTTGTCTATTATATTGAGGTAAAAATTCAATCTAGAAAGAATATAATAAAGATGTATTTAGGACTTATTTGAGCTCCTATATAGATGTGTTTTATACAGTGTAATCTGTAATGTAACTTTGATGGTCAAGCAAATCACCGCTTATTTCTTGTTAGAGGAAGAAATGCTTTGATTCGTGAGTTGATAGCCTCTGCCTTAATCTCAACAATGCAAGATCGACCCCAATTTTGTTAAGATAGGCTCATGATCTCCTCTTAGGCATAGAATTTTAGTGCGCCAATCAAAATTCCCATACTTTTTTTTTTTTTTTTTTAATGTATCCGATGGGATTATCACAAGCATGGCTCTGAAAGAACTAGGACAAAGGTAGAATTGGGGCCTTTTCCCCCTTACCTCGCACAGGAAAAATAAAAAAGAGGGAAACAGGAGTGTGAGACCTGTTGTTTGGCACTTTGCCTTTTTGTCATGGACTAACAAAGAAACAGTAATAGCCCCAGCAGCAATTCGTTCATGGACACATGAGGACGCAGCAAGAATAATTCTCTTCGAATTCAGAGGCCAAGATGACCTACAGAGCTTCATTAAAATTACCTTTTAATGCACTTAAGAGGATTCATTCCTGACATAGGAGCTTTGACCACCAGAAATATATGGTAGATATCAGAACCTCCTCTAAAGTTGGAGTCCAGGGTTTGACAGTATTACTGCCTGTGGGTGTATCTTTCCCACTTCTGTACTCTTGGTCCCTTATTAGACAAGGTGGCTGTCACTTAATAATGCAAATCATTCTTACTAGGGACTTACTTCAGTCTTCATCTGGTGCTTCAACCAGGGAATTATTTTGCCTAACAGTACTCTGCCCTTCTTAATGATTTAAATAGTTGACCTAAAATTCGAATGCTATATACGGGTGTTAGCACTTACATATACATATGTAAGCAGGAAGTGTGCTGACTACTAAGTGATACAGCTAGTTAAAGGGAGAGATTACTCGTGAGTTTTATAGCCTGAAATTATTCCTCACCACATTAACCCACTCCCCATGAACATGATGCCAAAAGGATTATGTTATGGAAAGGATCAATACTTTCACTGTAAGATTGGTACTACTTGGATCTTTTTTTTTTTTTTTTTCCTTTTTTAAGCACTTGAGACTGCAGTCCTTTCTTTGTTATGGCCCTTACCCAATTTCACATACTTTATACCATATCTGCCATGACTGGGACCTTATCAGTCTTACACAAACCCCCAGGGAAGATAACATTCTTATTCAAATGAACTATCACTTGCTGAATCAACTGCCTGCATTTCCAAGCATTTGCTGTTTATACATAAGACATGTGCTCTTTCTTCAGGTGTACGAGGTGTGTAATTGGCAGCAGATTTTTATCACCAGCCATTTGATTCATTTTTTTGTTAACTTTAGATTTACATATATTGTTTCTCAAGGCTGACTGGGAGGAGCGTGAATGACAAATAAATGACTTAACATTCTTTAAGAGAGGGATCTGCTTCCATTTGGGCAATCTTGGAGAGATACAAGGTAGATTACTTAAAATTTGAAAATAAATCTTATATATATATACACATATATATATGAAAATAAACATAAATATGAAAATTAAATTAATTCATATATATTCTAAAAAATTTATTTCTAGTCTCATTAATGTTGGTAAAATAAATAATAACCTCTTATGGCTGTAATTTGATGGGAACACCATAGTTGTGTTTCCAAGCAAACTGATAACCGGTTTAAGCATTTGACTGCATTGGAAAAATATTCAATATAATTTTGGCCAGAGAGCAGGGTGACTAGATTCAATTGTCATTCTATCTACGTGGTTTTCATAATCAGTTATATTTTTCTGGCTATCTGTATATAATTTTTACATGTACATAATATATGTGTACTTTAATAATAGAAGCAAATTGGGCTAAGTTACATAGTCATTGTGTGTGCCTTCTGTGTCTTTAAAACTTTTAGTTTTTAGTGTTGTGTGCATGTGTGTGTATGTATATATACATATGCATGTTTTTAAGAGTGAGGACAGAAGAAAGAGATTAGGATAGTAAACACTGATATGGAGAGAATAAAAATATATTTACTGTGAACATTTTTTTTTCAAAGTTTATTTATTTATTTTGAGAGACAGAGAGAAAGAGAGAGAGAGAATCTCCTAGGGAAAGTCAGAGAAAGAGGGGGAAAGAGGATCCAAATGATAGCAGAGAACCCCAAGCAGGGTTCTGATTCATAAACCATGAGATCCTGACCTGAGCCAAAGCCGAAGGTTAACTGACTGAGCCACCCAGGAGCCCCTACACACTGTGAAACCCTAACAGGGAGAGAAGAATACAAATCCCCAATTATCGCACCTTTATTATTGTGGGAATTGTTACTTCCACATATGAGGTCTTTTTTGACCTCATCACAAGCCTATGATTGATTACACATTTTACACATTTATGACGAAACTGAGGCTCAAAGAGTGTCTTTCTGGACTATGGAATGAATAGTGAGGTAGGATTTAAATCCACGTTCGCCTGTCTCCTTAATTTCATACCCAGTATATTTATACTATATGCTATTGCTAGTTTCAAGGGTTTGAGGTAAGTTACGTTATATTATCTTGGAATGATACCTCAAAATTCAAAAACTTGTTTCTTGATAATAATATAAATTTCATTTTGGATCAGTCTGAACAGAAAAGCAAAAAATAAAAAATCAGTGTGTTTATTTTTTTCAAATTTCTTCAGGGGAAAAAAAATACAACTGTGTCATAAGAAAAAAGTATAGGCAGTTTGTAGGCTATTGGGGTCAGTAATTATTTCTAAGAATTTTCTTTTTTGTTTTTTCAAATGTGGCTTTTCATCCATAAGATAATGAACACAATTAAGAGAAACTAATTTGAAATGGTAGCTTGTTTCTAAAAGAAAATCAGAACAGAAATGGAATCAATGATAAGTGTAAAGATTGTGGTGCTTAGCTTTTAAGAATATTTTAGGTTTGCAAATAATAACTAATCTGCTTTGCAAAATTTAAGGATGTGTTTTTATTCTGAAAAAGAATATACTTTTCCAGAATCCCAAAGAGAGGTAACAACACAAGATGACTTTAAATTTAGGGTTCTAACAATTTCTTCTTTTTACTGAGCAGAACTAAAATGTTGAAATACTTGTTTCTTTTATAAATGTGAAAACATTTAAGTGCATTTAATATTTTAAAGTGTATTTCTATCATCCGTACAAGAATGTAATCATTCAGCCTAGAGTAATAAAAAGCAAACAAGACTACAGCCTTGAGGGCAATAACTTTGAAGAATATTACAAATTTAATTTAAAATAATGGTGCTATATTTCTTATTGACATTATTTTATAAGCACTGTGAATGATCCTTCTTTCAAGTCCTTTGCTGCTTATTGACCTTCCATTTTGTTTGTGTGCTTAAATTCTTGCTACCAAAGATTGCTGAGTTTGTCATGAATTCAAAAAGATGTGAGGAAAATTGGCACTGGAAGTTGCTAGTATGTTTTGTAAAAAATGAAGAAGCATACTAATCCATCAGTGACCCATACTTTCCAAACTAATATGCCCCTGAAGAATATAGGAAACACATTGAGTTGCTTGAAGACTATGTCCATAAATGGCATAACTATTCTGTTTAACACTTTTGCAAAGTCTTCTGGAATGGGAGAACCAAAGAGATTTTTATGTCTACGAATCATTTTAAAAAGCACTTAGGAGTCTGACAGCACAATCTGGAAGAACAACCCCAGCTTGAAACAGTTGCAACACCGAAAGTCTGAAAAGACCGGAGAGTCAGAGGTAGGATTGAGGTCAGGGTTACAGATCTGTTTTTGCAGCTGAGTCGAGAAAAAGTGGTACCGCAAATGGACAGGTCACTGGGGAGAGGTAGGAGGGTATAGGAAGGTGCAGGGGATCTCTAGGAAGAGCCCCAGACAAGTGAGGGAGTTTAATTTGTTTTCTCCCAAAATAGGAGAGGATGAGATTGTGGATAAGAGCATACTTTTGTTTCACATCAACAATGAGTAAGAATAATAAATCTTTTTTTTTCTTTTTAATGTTTATTTTTTTTCAACGTTTTTTTATTTATTTTTGGGACAGAGAGAGACAGAGCATGAATGGGGGAGGGGCAGAGAGAGAGGGAGACACAGAATCGGAAACAGGCTCCAGGCTCCGAGCCATCAGCCCAGAGCCTGACGCAGGGCTCGAACTCACGGGCCGCGAGATCGTGACCTGGCTGAAGTCGGACGCTTAACCGACTGCGCCACCCAGAATGTTTATTTATTTTTGAGACAGAGACAGAACTTGAGAGGGGGAGGGGTAAAGAAGAGAGGGAGACACAGAATCTGAAGCAGGCTCCAGGCTCTGAGCTGCCAGCACAGAGCCTGATGCGGGGCTCGAACCCACAAGCCATGAGATTATGACCCGAGCTGAAGATGGATGCCCAACTGACTTAGCCACCCAGATGACCCAAGAACTGTAAATCTTTAACCATATTCTGTGAAAGTTTAAGATACCCCACACTGAAGAAACCATCCTATTACATGGCTATTCTCCATCCTCTTTTCTTCCTAGGCTCGACTTTTCCCTTGAAGGTTTTAGGTTTTGGGGTTTGTTGGTTGGTTTTTCTTTTCCTTTTTTCCTTTTTTTTTTCTTTTTTTAAGATTCAAGGAATTAGCTTGAGAAATTACAGGTGACTGCACATCCAAGACATAAGGAGTCAGAGAAGTATGATTTTGAGTTACTCCATTACTTTCCCACTACATTTGTGTACAATCTCAGCGATATTATTTTTTATTATTTTATTAAATTTTTAATGTTTATTTATTTTTGAGAGAGAGAGAGAGACAGAGTAGAAGTGAGGCAGGGGCAGAGAGAGAAGGAGACACAGAATCCAAAGCAGGCTCCAGACTCTGAGCTGTCAGGACAGAGACCGAAACAGGGCTTGAACTCATGGAACTCGATCACGACCTGATCTGAAGTCGGATCCTTAACTGACTGAGCCACCCAGGCCCTCAGAGATATTCTGAACCAAGATCTGTGAAAGCTAGTTCACCTTGCTGGATTGCACTTGTTGAATCTGGAGGCATGGGGGTGCTCTCAAAAATGAATATTCAGTCTTAAATTGGGGAGAGGCAAACTTCTTCCTCACGTAATCAGGAAACTTAACTGTTCAGTGGAAATGGTTTATTTATTTTGAATTTTCCAACTCAAATTTCTAGACACATATCCCCCATTACACCCTAATAGGTTTTTTTTTTCTTCTTTTTTGTTCTTTTAGCTCTGAGACTGTGGATTGAGAAAAAAAAATTGTTTTCAATTTTGTTATGTTGGGGTTTTTTTATTATTTAAAAACTTTTAATTTTACTATAGTTAACATACAGTGTGATATTAGTTTCATATATACAATATAGTGATTCACCAAGTCTGTATATTACTCAGTGCTCATCAGGATAACTGTAATCTTAATCCCTACCACCTATTTCACCAATCCCCTTACCCATTCCCTCCCCTCTGATAACCATCTGTTTGTTCTCTATAGTTAAGAGTCTGTCCTTTTGTTTCTTAAATTCCACATATGTGTGAAATCATGTGGTATTTGTCTTTCTCTGATTGGCTTGTTTAGCTTAGCATTATCCTCTCTAGCTCCATGCCTGTTGTTGCAAATGGCACTTTGGTTATGCTTTGCTCCCTTTATCATGTGGCTATGTATGAACTCTTTTTCCAATGCTAGCTATCCAAAGAAAGCATCTAGCATGAAACTTTTAATTTTGATGTCTTTATCCTTTGTACACCAAATTCCTTCTTTTAACCTGTAATTCCTACCCTACAGTCCTTAAACAAACTTGAAGGGGATCTGTAAATTCATTGATGTAGCACGTGAAATTTTATTTGGTATGTATGCAATGGATATTAATTAGTTCACTACACTTGGTTTCAAATAATGGCACACCTATATTTTTGTAAATCCAATTAAATATGAATTTGGTCCTAACTGCCTGATTGATGGAATATCTAATTTCCTATATTTAGTCTTCCCTCTCCACATATACAAGATATTTGCCGAGAAGACAATCCTTAGAAAGGGATTTATTTCAGTATATTAACATCTTATAGAATGCTTGAGAGGGCAATAGAGACAGACTCCAGTGTGAGTTTTCAATTTGGTTCCCTGGGTGGGCCACCAAAGGAGCCTCTGAATTGGGAAACTGTCACTCCAGTTAGGTTTAGCATAGTTTTAGAACTACATAGTTATACTTTTAGAACCATACACCATGTTGCCTCTCAGGAATTCTCCACATTCAGGAAGTTTCTACCAGTGCCTCCTGCTCCAAAACCATTATCTTGCACATCAGAAAAATGACTGCCCACAATAGGCCTGTGTCAATAGTGCAGTAAAACAATTAAAGCCTGTAGATAAAGCTGGGCTTGCATGGATGAGTAGCAGAAGTTTCTACGAGAAAGAGCATAGTTCTATGCTCCTCCAGGAGTATGACTGCATCTGATTGGCTGAGAATAGGAACCTCATCTGAGCTCCCTGTG
Source organism: Herpailurus yagouaroundi (assembly GCF_014898765.1). Classification (NCBI taxonomy): domain Eukaryota; kingdom Metazoa; phylum Chordata; class Mammalia; order Carnivora; family Felidae; genus Herpailurus; species Herpailurus yagouaroundi. The sequence continues at coordinate 23,768,489 of NW_024412376.1, forward strand.
GAATGATTAGCCTTCCCAGTGTTCCGTACTAGAAGGCATACTCAGAGAAGACTGGTATATATGCTGAATTTCAAACCACACTATCCATCATATTCTCCTTTCCTTTCTTATTGTTGAAGAATCTGGCAGATGATCAAAAACATAAAAAAATTGTCAAAGACCTCTGATCAATTTTGTATAGTCCCTGATGAAATATTCATTTTGAAGCCTGTGTGGACAGCACTATTATGCCAAGTTTTAAAGAATCATTTACCCAAATGGGCTTTAATTTCAGGTCCCTGGTATATGGGCAATTGCCCTCATCCATAGTCCTGCCATTTCAGGATTTACTCACTGGTACTTGGAAACTACTCAACTGTCTTCTAAGTCTCTGGGATCCTAACTCTTTCCTTGAGGTTTGGCTTTGTTTTTGTTTTTACTTTCTTTTAGAGACAGGGGGAGCATGCACAGGGGAGGGGAGAGAGAGAGAGAGAGAGAGAGAGAGAAAATCCCAAGCAGTCTCCATGCTTAAGGTGTAGCCCTACAAGAGGCTCTATCCCGACAGTGAGATCATGATCGCAGCGGAAATCAAGATTCTGCCCTCAACTGACTGAGCCACCCAGACATCCCTCCATGAGTTTTACCAAACTTTTAATTCAAAACATAAAAGCTTACTTTCCCTCCCACTCTGAGACAACTTAACTTAATCCTCTTTTGGAGACTGAAACTATTAGAGGCCCCAAACCCTGAAAACCAAAAGATTCCTCAACTGAAAGAAAAAACTTACAATTTAATTTATACTGCTTCTTCTCTGGTAAATGGAGTGAAGTGAAAAGGCAAGATAGTAATTAATTTGCAATAACTCAAACTGTTATAATTCCATGTGCATTTTGAAGGTGGAGCAGGTGGGCAATGGCCCATAGCTTTCTTTGCATTGTTGAATGAAGTCTGTGAATGCAAGATATTAAACCCACTGCGTTAGATGATGCAATTCAAATCTATGAATAATTCTTTATGCTTCTATCTCAGTCTATAGGTCCTTCCAAAAACATCTCATAAAAGACTGGCACACCTTGTATTATGTAGCCTCCATTGTTCATTTTAGACTTACTTTGACAAACTCCCTTTTATACTTTGGCCTATTGGTATTGCCTGTTACAAAACCCTAGGGTTTTTTCTTTCTGTGTGCCCATAACCTTCAAATTTCTGATTTCTTATAATTTCCTCAACTCCCTTTTTTGGAACTTAGATTCCAGATCTCCCACCCAGCCTCAGATCCTGAAAGCCCAGACTTGGGCAACACCCATCTCCCAGTGGTTTACTGCTTGCTTGAATGGGAGAAAAAAAAGTAACCTGCTGCTAAATATATTATGTATATGAGACTTGCAGCTTTTAAAGTTAATATCAATCAAATATGAATAAGTAGATTGACTATATGAAATTGATTCAACTTTATTTTATATTTATATATGATAATATGTTACACATTAGTTTAAAATCATCATTGTACTATGTTATTAACACATGATCTTAAAAAAAAAAAATTAAACAGGGGCATCTGGGTGGCTCAGTCAGTTGAGTGTCTGACTTCAGCCCAGGTTACAATTTCATGGTTTGTGAGTTTGAGCCCCGCATCGCAGGGGTCCACTTAGGATCCTCTATACCCCCCTCTCTGTGCCCCTCCCTTGCTCACGCTCTCTCTCTCAGAAATGAATAAACATTAAAAAAATGTAAAACATATGACATTAAAAATCCATTGAAAAGGAATAAGTGATATTGCCATACTAGCTGTGAGACTGTATGGTAGGGGTCATATGTCCAAGATTGATCCCATGCAGATTGGTCTTCCAGAAAAGAAGTTCATCTGCTATAACACTCCCATAAACCAGCTATGGTGGAGTGCTTAAAGCATTTAATAGCAACCAAACATAAAGCTTGCAATTCACCCACTGATCATGCTAGTGGAGGGGTTTGTCCTTTTCCAACCATGAAGGCTGATGTGGCAAATCCTGACAGTAGCTTGCAGTGCAATGTAGCTGCAACCACAAGGTTTGGAGCCAGATCTAACCATTTCAAGCAAAGGTCTGGTAAAAAGAAATAAAGACTCTTTCTTTGTAGAAGAAAATCTCTTGGGGCACCTGGGTGGCTCAGTCGGTTGAGTGTCCGACTTCGGCTCAGGTCATGATCTTGCGGCCCGTGGGTTCGAGCCCTGTGTCAGGCTCTGTGCTGGAACCTGGAGCCTGCCTTGGAATCTGTGTCTCCCTCTCTCTCTCTCTTCCCCTCCCCCACTCATGCTCTGTTTCTCTCTCTCTCTCTCTGTCAAAAATAAATAAACATTAAAAAATTTATTTAAAAAAAACAAGAAAATCTCCCCAACTACACTTCTGTTTACATACCTGCTATTGTTTTAAATTATGATTATCCTCATTGTTTTACCTACCTAGAATTCTTTTTGCTTCCCCTGAGATTTTCACACTCATTGGATACACACACTACACAATTCAAGGAGGCATTTTACCATATATTGGCTGAAAGTCCCATCTATTTTATCAGTTAAACTTTGTTTACAGAAAGAAGGTTGTGTCTCTCACTGTAAGATGGAGATAAAGATTTACTTTAACCTGAAAGATTTGAAAGAAAAAGAAAATATTTGGCCTTAAATGTTATTTGGGGTAGGGATTTGACGCCCTTCAGAATATCATTTTATTAAATGTCCTTATGTTGATTGACATTAGGCAGATATCCTTGGGTGAATTCAAATTGTTTGGTAGGAGGGGAAATTCCATTACAAGAGCCTTGGGAGAGCGGGTTGGAATGTTGTAGGTTTTGCTCCCTGTCTTCTGCCTAGCAGGGAATCATCGTCTGATGATGTTGCTTGTTTACTGTGCCCTCACAGGGGAACCTTTGAACATTTGCCACTTGAAAAAAGAAAGCTGTCAATCCATCTTGATTTGTTTGGGAATCTCCTTGGGAAATGAACATTTCTTTGTGGTTAAAAGGCTCGAAAAACACACAACCCAGATGGCCGCTATCTGAACTACACATCTTTCCTTCCCTTCAGGTTATTATCTGCAGTAATATTTATTACAACTACATGTTTTCTGTCAGTTGATATTTTGCCATTATTGGCTTAAGCTGATAGAAATCTTAGCAGTGCTCCTTTTCTTTGCATGCAGAACAACTGGGGATTAAAAAGATATAAACTAACAGGGTATTAAGTAGATTGCCCTTCTAGCAAAGCAGAAGGATTTTAAATAAGCTGAATTTGAAGCTTTATTTTTTTGTTTCTATTACTCTATAAGCCTTATCTTCTAAATTAGTTCAATTCATGGTAATTATTCATATATTTAAACACATGTATAATTTACATACACATATATTCATACATACCTAAATATCAACTTTACTGAGGTATAATTTACATGTAACAAAATGGACCATGTTTAACTATACATTTGAATGAGATTGGAAAAATGTATACACCTCCATAGCCACAAGAAAAATCAACTTTCCTGTATGGTCCTTCCCAGTCACGTATACACACATCTACCCTCAGATAACGACTGGTCTGCTTTCTTTCACTAAAGATTGCTTTGTCTTTTCAATAGTTTCATGTTGAATGTGTATATTCTTTGTGTCTGACATCTGTCTCTCAGCTTAATGGTTTTGAGATTCATCCATGTTGTTACTTGATTAGTAGTTAATTTCTTTTTACTGGTGAGTAGTATTCCAAAATAACTATGCCCCACATCTCATTTAAAGGACATTGGGGTTGTTTCCAGTATTTACCTACTATGTTAAAAAGCTGCTATAAACTCTTGTGAGGAAATACATTGACATTTTTCTTGAGTAAATATCTAGGAATGGGAGTGCTATGTAAAGTATATGTTTAAGTTTATAAGAAACTGCCAAACTGTTTCTAAAATGATCGTGCCATTTTGTATCACACCAGCAATAGAAGAGAGTCCCAGTTTTAAGACCTGTTTTAAAATGAATATTTATATTTAAATATATCATAAAAAAGTGTACAAATAATAACCCTGCAGCTCTTTAGAAGTCTTTCTCAGCCCTTCTTCTGGTCATGACAATGCAATGGCAATCATTATTCTGGTTTGGACTGCTCTAGAATAGTTTTGTCCAATTTGAAATATACATACATAGAATCACACACTGAATATATTTTCATATCTGTCTTATTTTTTTTCAATACTGTGCTTTTGAGATTCACATGTACGTGTTGCATACTGCAGTGGTTTATTTTTTCAGTGCTGTGTAATGTTCCATTATGTAAACATTATATAGTTTTGTTTTTTATTCTACTATTGATAGAGATGTTGTGCTTTGTTTTCTTTTTTCCAATTTGTGACTATTACAAATAATCCTATTATAGTCACCCTAGTCACCTGGAACATGTCTTTTGGTACACATATGTGCATTTTTAAATTACAATAAAACCTTGGTTTACAAGCATAAGTTGTTCTGGAAACATGCTTGTAATCCAAAACACTTGTATATAAAAGCAAATTTATTTTTTTTTAATTTTTGTTTATTTATTTTGAGAGAGCGAGTGCGCAAGTGGGGCAGGGTCAGAGAAAGAGGGAGAGAAAGAATCCCAAGCAGGCTCCACACAGTCAGTGCAGAGCCCTAGATGGGGCTCAGACCCACAAACGGTGAGATTATGACCTGAACCTAGATCAAGAGTCAGATGCTGTACTGACTGAGTCACCCAGGCACCCCTCAAAGCAAATTTCAAGAACCACTGGCTCAGCTGTGATCATGTGACATTTGGTGTCATGTACCACTACTCATATTGCAAGACATCACTTGTTTACCAAGTTAAAATTTATTAGAAAAACTTGTTTGTCTTGTAGAACACTCACAGAACAAGTTACTCACAATCCAAGGTTTTACTGTGTTTTAATGGTTATACAACTAGCAGCAGAATATTGAATTTAGGAAGAGCATTATCCAGTTTTAGTAGATACCAGTGATTTGTCAAAAAAAATTGTACCAATTTACAAAACCAATAGTAGCCTGTGAAAATTAACATACTGTATGTTTGCCAGCATTTTATGTTATCGATTTTCTTTTTTATAATTTTGATATCCTGATCTATAGGAATTAATGTTACCTAATTGTTATTATATTTTCACTTTTTAAATCATTATTATATATCTTATTTGTGGAGATACTGCTCAAGTAATTTTCCCATTAATTTATTAACTTTTCTATATTTTTCTTATTGGTATTTCAGAGTTTCTCTCCACATTACAGATACAGTTCTTTATTGACTAAATGTTTTGGAAATGTTCTTTTATTTGTCTTCTATTTAAACTCTCTTGAAGGTTTATTTTGATCAAGAAAAGCTCACAATCTTTTTTTTAATTTTAAAATGTTTTTAATGTTTTTATTTATTTTTGAGAAAGAGAGAGAGAGCATGAGCAGGGGAGGGGCAGAGACAGAGGTAGACACAGAAGCAGACTCCAGGCTCTGAGCTCTCAGGACAGAGCCTGATGTGGAGCTTGAACTCATGGACGGTGAGATCATGACCTGAGCTGAAGTCAGACGCTTAACCTACTGAGCCACCCAGGCGCCCCCTCACAATCTTTTTTTAAGGTTTATTTATTTTGAGTGGAGGAGAGGGGCAAGGAAAGAGAGGAGAGAAAATCCCAAGCAGGCTCCACGTTGACAGTACAAAGCTCAGTCCTAGGAACCATGAGATCACGACCTGAGCCAAAATCAACATTTGGCTGCTCAACCTACGGAGCCACTCAGGTGCCTCAAGAAGTTCATAATTTTAAGGAAATGTAATTTATCAATCTTTTAAGGCTAGCACTTTTTGAATCTAATTTAGAAAATATGTACCAATGCCAAGATCATGAAGATATTCTTCACTGTGATATTCTAGACACTTTAGTGCTTTAACATTTACATTTCAAATATATTTGAAATTGGCATTATGCATGATATAAGATAAAGGCAAGTTTATTATTTACATGTGGACAATTGATCCAGCACCATTTATTGATTAGATGATATCATCATGATTCTTGCTGCAGTACCCCTTTGTTGTAAAGCAGGTAAAAGATACATAAATATATGTTTTGAGGCTCTCAAGTAGCTTTCGTTTATCTATTTGTCTATCCTTAAAATAGTACTATACCATTTAAATTACTATAGCGTTCTAAGAAGCCATGATATCTGAAGCAGTAAGCCTTGCAAGGTGTCTCACTTCTTTAAGATTGCTTTGGCTCTTCTGAGCACTTTGCACTTCCACATAAATTTAATATAAACTTGTGAATAATCACCAAAAGTGTATACAATTTTTACTGAAATTTCATTGAAATGATAGAAATTGGGGATCATTTGAACTTTTAAAATATTGAGCCCAACAATCAGGAATAACCTAGTCTTCCAATTATTTAGGTTAACTTTATTCTATTTTATAGTTTTGACATGTTCTGAGTAAAGTGCTTACTGAAGTTTTTCATAAATTGAATCATAAACAATTGCCCTGTTGAATATTTTATTTGCTAACTTTTTATTACCACTATACATTTCATTTTTTATGTTAACATTGAATTCAGTAGTCTTGGTAAATTTATTTAATTTGTAAATTATGTAATTTCTATGTAAACAATGAAACCATTTTTAAATTGTATTTTGTTCTGTTATAGACACACACACACATGAACATAAATTACATATACGTGTGTATATATATATATATATATACATATTTACACACACACACACACACACACACACACACACACACAGTTTAGTGTACTTGCTAGGTGACCTAGTACAATGTTAAATAAAAATAGAAGAAGTAGATAACCTGGCTTCTTTTCCAAATTAGGATAAGGACTTTCAATATTTCACCATTAATCATTAGACTAACTGCACATTTTTCTAGACACTTTATGCCATGTTAAGGAATTTTCAATTTCTACTTTCCTAAGATGTGTTATTTTATTTATTTATTTATTTATTTATTTATTTTTTATTTTTGGGACAGAGAGAGACAGAGCATGAATGGGGGTGGGGCAGAGAGAGAGGGAGACACAGAATCGGAAACAGGCTCCAGGCTCCGAGCCATCAGCCCAGAGCCCGACGCGGGGCTCGAACTCACGGACCGCGAGATCGCAACCTGGCTGAAGTCGGACGCCAACCGACTGCGCCACCCAGGCGCCAAAAATTTTCAATTTTTTAATTTATATTTGAGAGGGAGACAGAGAGAGAGAGAGGGACAGAGCTTGGGTGGGATAGGGGCAGAGAGACAGAGACAGAATCTGAAGCACGCTCCAGGTTTCAAGCTGCCAGCACAGAACCCTATGGGGAGCTCAAACCCATAAGCAGTGGAATCAACCTGAGCTGAAGTTGGATGCTTAGTGAACTGAGCCAACCAGGTGCCCCTAATTTTTTTTTAATGTTTATTATTTTGAGAGAGAGACAGAATGCAAGCAGGGTAGGGGCAGAGAGAGGGAGACACAGAATCCAAAACAGGCTCTAGGCTCTGAGCTGTCAGCACAGAGCCCGACACAGGGCTCAAACTTACAGTCCAGGCCCTGAGATCATGACCTGTGCAGCAGTTGGTCGCTTAGCCAAATGAGCCACCCAGGCTCCCCAAGCGGTGTTATTTTAAATATTTTTTATATATATATATGTATATATATATATATATATATATACACCCACACATATGTATGTTTTAATGTATAGTTTTAATATATAATAATTATATTATATTAATACTATAATATCAATTATATAGTTAATATTAATCACACTATATATTATATAGCAATATATTATAAATTAATATATTAATTACTATATATTAATACATAGTGATTAAATATAATAATAATGTAATATTAATTGTAATAATTATAATGTGAAATATTATATTTTTATATATTTATATATACAACAACAGTTAACACTATTTGTTGTTAGTTCTTTATTATGTTAATTATGTGAATTATATTAATTGATTTCTCAATGTTCAACCAACCAAATCTTCCTGGAATAAACCCAACTTATTCTATATATTAATTGTCTTATATTATTGAATTTTATTATTATTTGCACTCAGATTTTTGTGTTTGGTTCTATAAGTTTGACCCATACTTTTCTTTCCTTAAAATGTACTTGTGAGGTTTTGACATAAAACTAACAGTAACATCGCAATTTAAAATTTTACCCATTTTAACATTTTATAGAAGGAGATTCTTTAAATTTAATGTTATTTTTAAATAAATCTTTTGTACAATTCAGCATATACACTAATTTATCTGAGCATGGAGTTTTCTTGGTGGAATTGTTTTCAGTATTTATAAAGCTCCCTGTGTTTATTTGGTCAAATGATCTTGTGCAAAACTAATGTAGCTATTGCATATGCTTATTAAAATTATTAACAAAAGTATTCACAGTATGTTATTGCTATCTTTTAAATGCCTATACAATTTACAGTCATGTTTCTTGTGTTTTTTCTTCATGTTTATTTATTTATTTTTGAGAGAGAGAGAGAGAGAGAGAGAGAGAGAGAGTAAGCACAAGTGAGGGAGGGGCAGAGAGCGAGAGAGAGGGAGATGCACAATCTAAAGCAGGCTCCAGGTTCTGAGCTATCAGTACGAGCCCAAGGCGGGGCTCAAACCCATGAATTGTGAAATCATGACCTGAGTTCAAGTTGGACGCTTAACTGACTGAGCCACCCAGGTGCCCTCTTGTTTTATTTCATGTAAATGTACAACTCCACATACATTATTGTTGTTTTTGCAAGCAATGTTATTTTGTATTTTCTCTCATATTTAAAGTTTCCACAACTCTTCATATTTTGTAATAACATGCTTCTATCTGAGAACATTTTCAATGTGCCTGAAAAACTCCTTAAAATATATTTTGGATCTTTTTTGCTTGCCACAAAAATCTGTTAGCTTTTAACACTCTGAAAAATATTATTTTGCTCCTTTTTCTGAAGGTTAATTTGTCTGAATATAGAATTTTATATTCACTAGTAATTTGATGACATCATGCCATTGTCTTTGGACTTCCATAATTTTGTATGGGAAGTCAGTTGTTAGTCTTACTGACACACTGATGGCAATCTGACATTTTCTTTCTACTGCTTTAAAGACTTTTCTTTTTGTCTTTCATTTTTAGAAGTTTTAACATAGTGTTTGTAAGTATGTCAGCGATAATTTTACATCTCTTGTTTGTTCTCTTTCATCGGTTTTGAAAGTCTTCCATCATTAGCCCTTCCAGTGCTGCTTTGCCCCATTTTCTCTTGCTTTACTCCTGTTATTCTAATTACCTGCATGTAAGATCTTTTCTTTTTTTAAGTTTTTATTCATTTTTGAGAGAGAGAGAGACAGAGCGTGAGTAGGGGAGGGCAGAGAGAGAGAGGGAGACACAGAATCCAAAGCAGGCTCCAGGCTCTGAGCTGTCAGCACAGAGCCCCATGCGGGGCTTGAACTCAAGAACTGTTAGATCATGACCTGAGCCTAAGTCGGACTCTCAACTGACTGAGCCACTCGGGTGCCCCAGATGTAAGATCTTGTGACATTACCTCATATTTTTTCACTTTTTATTCTCCATGTTTTTTCTCTCTCTATTTCAGTATGAATCACTAAGTTTCTATTCCAATATTAGTAATCTGCACTTTAACTCAAAAAATACAGTTCTTAATGTTAATTATTGCACTTCTTGTTATTGGGTTTTTATTATTTTTGTATGTTACAGTTTATGGTTGAACTTCTCCATCTTTTCATGTGCTTCCTTACAACTAATTATCTTTGTCCTTTTGAAGTCCTTGAGTGATTAATCTAAAACCTGTATCATTTTGAGGGTTGTTTCTTTTCTAGTTTGTGCTTAGTTGTCAATTCAAATCAGAATTAAAAAAATTTTAATGTGTATTTATGTTTGAGAGAGAGAGAGAGAGAGAGTGAGCAGGGGAGAGGGGAGCAGAGAGAGAGGGAGACACAGAATCCGAAGCAGGCTCCAGGATCTGAGCTGTCAGCACAGAGCCTGATGCAGGGCTCAAACTCACAAACTGCGAGATCATGAGCTGAATCAAAGTGGGACGTTTAACCGAGTGAGCCACCCAGGTGCCCCAATTTGAATCAGAATTTTAAGAAATAGTCTACAAATTCTTTGATACTCTTCTCCTAAAGAGGATATTTCTGTACCCCTAATTGAATCTGAATAGAATTTAGTGACTCACTTATATTCAATAAAATACAGTGAAAATGACACTGTGTAGAACTTGAGGCTTGGTTAGAAATGGTGGTAAAATTTCTATCTGGTTTCCTCAGAATAATAACTTATCTTCAAACTTTCAGTCACCATGTAAGTATGTCAAACACCCCAAGACAGTCATGCACCAAGAAAACACAAAATAGGACACATGAAGACTACATTGTGAACTCTGAATCAGGGTTGAGACAGGGACAAGAGACAAGAGAGATGTTTAAGTAAATAAGTTACAAAAGCATTCACTCTTAGGGTCCTGCAAGTGGAAGTTAGGTCTTACAAAAAGTACTTATTTAAATTTTCTGTTCTAGATATCTTACACCTGACGAAACACTCTCAGGATCTTGGAAGTGTCAAACCTGTACTTATATCATCCTGGGACTAAGTTCCTCTTTAAATTTTGTATGCTAAGCACCTCTCTCTGGGTCCAGTCTTACTCTGAGTCTATTTAAAGAGAGAGAAATACACAGCCAGCCCCCAATTGCTTTAGCCCACACTTTGTAGCTCCATCAATAGTTAAACTGTAATTGTGTAAAATACCTTAATATTAGAAATCCTTACATTACCTGCTAACCCACAGAACTATTGTGGATAATAAAATGCCAGTGGTTGTTTTAAGCCACCAATTTGAGATAATCTCTTAAGTAATAATTGATAACCAAACAATTCTAATTACATTTCTGATAGTTTTCTTGTTGAAGTTAGGCATTGTTTATGAAACCATTCAGGATCTTAAGATCATGTTTTATTCATCCAGAGAAAATATAATTTTTCTGAAAGACAAAATTCTACTTAATCAAAAGATAAAAATAATTTAAGGCTGAATTTCAATTTAATCTATTCTTATTTACAAGTAATCTAAGGGTCTTAAGAGAAAAAAAAATAGTAGAGGAAGGTTCAACTGATTTTCCATCTGATTGAGGTAAGACATCAGTCTTCTCCTGCCTTCAGTGCTTCTGGTTCTGAGACCTTTAGACCCAGACTGGAATCTACACCATTGGTTCTCTGAGTCTGAGGCCTTCAAACTATGGCACCAGGCTTCTTGGACCTTCAGCTTGCAGACAACAGATTATAGGACTTCTCAGGCTCCATAACTTCATATCTTCGAATAAAGCTTTTTATATGTATATATAACTCCTATTGGCTCTGTTTCTCTGGTGGACCTTGCCAAGTACACTCTCTTTTCTGAAATGTCCTAAACTCTATTTGTGCATGTGTGTGTTCTTGAGTCAGTGAGATGGACGAAAGCTCAGGCATCTTGTTTAATCTCTTCGTGGGATGTTTCTACTGTGTTTCTTCTCTCTTGAACAGAGCAATCTGAGATTCACCAAATGCCTTAAGGACAAACCTGATCAATATATCCAGTTCACTTCTCCAAAGACCTGTCTTGTCTACAGTTTTGTCCCAAGTCTGCTTTCTTGGTGGTCCTAAATTTCCTTTTTTGCCTCTCCCCTAGCAGAGTTGCTACAAACTCAGTGTCAGTTTCAGTTAAGGAACTAGGGACCGAGACAAATAATGGCAAATGCACCAGACAGAAAAAAAAACTCATATACCTGAGTTTACGTTTTCTATCAAACCCTTTTCCGTATTCATGCCAAATCTTAGCTATCTCAGTTGCCCTGCAGTATAACAAAAAGCTGTTTTTATATTTCATCCAATTTTTATACTTCCTGGTGAGTTATAAATAGAAACCTCTTCAAGCCTTTTTGCAGTTTGACACAATGGAAAAGTGATTTCTATTAATCAACCCATGCTGATATTTTCTAATGTATTCTAATTAGATTCAAATAATAAATGTATATGTTTGAATACTTACTATATAGCTGTCATTTTTATAGCAATGACAAAATATATTCCTTGTCGTTAAAGACTTTAAACCTTAGGGATGATGTTGAACCATATTGCCAGAAGCTCTAATTCCAGGTACAGTAATATCTATTGATGGGAAATATTAATGATAGTTTTGGGATTTTCTCAGTGCTGTATTACTTGTAGTTTTACCTCCTGGTCTAAGGGCCACGTCCTCCACATATTCTAAATATTAAAATCTTATAGTCATCTGTTTGTAACTTGTGTCTGAGTGTGGCAGCCATGGTGCCATCTGTTATATTTCTTGTATGATGGCTGTTGCCCTCATTATACGTTATTGCGTGTCTCCAAGGGCTAGAATCTCTTTGCCTTTGAGCCATTTTCTAGCAAAATAAAACTGGCTTGCATTTCCTCCTGTCACTGCACAGGCTGTATTGTAAAGATTGCCTCAATTACAGCATCGCTTATGTTATCTTAAGCAGAATTGATTTTGTCTTCATGTTGTAGGGATGAAAGTTGGATTAGCAAAAGCTTCTGTAAGTACTATGTTGCCGTGGCTGAATCTTCACATTATTCTGATTTTGCATAATGATAATGACATTATTTAGTATTTATTTCGGATATTTAGATAGAAAAACCTTTTGAGATACAATCTACCATCTGTATACTATAGGAAGAAGACATTCTTTAGAGTTCATTTTCACAAAATTAAAATAACAAGGAAGTTCTTTCCATTTAGCATTAAGACACTAGTGTCATTTATCTTCTATTATCGTGACCAAAGCCAACAATTTTTATAGTAGAATAAAATAAATCTTCTCACTCATCTTTTATTTTTTTTTTATTTTTTTTTCAACGTTTGTTTATTTTTGGGACAGAGAGAGACAGAGCATGAACGGGGGAGGGGCAGAGAGAGAGGGAGACAGAGAATCGGAAACAGGCTCCAGTCTCCGAGCCATCAGCCCAGAGCCGGACGCGGGGCTCGAACTCACGGACCGCGAGATCGTGACCTGGCTGAAGTCGGACGTTTAACCGACTGCGCCACCCAGGCGCCCCCTCACTCATCTTTTATACCCTTATAGATAATGGGAGAGGCATATTATCTGTTTCAATTCATCTTTCTTCTTCTTCACAAAGATACAGCTAAAGTATATTTACCTTGCTAAAAGCCTAATGCCAGATCCTGAATACCTTTAGAATCTGATAACATAACATCACTGTGCACCTTTACTATCAGTCTAAACTCTTGTGTGTGTGTGTGTTTGTTTGTTTGTTTGTTTGTTTTTGTTGTTATTTCTGGATTAACCTTGAACTGAATGTTGGTAACTTCTCATCAATTTTAGCAAAAATGGCATGTATCATTAAAAATATGGGGAAACAGAAAGTACAGCATAATGAATAAAACACAAACTATAATCCGAGAACTCTAAATTCTACTTTTGGTTCTGCAGTGTAACATATGATCATTGAAAATCACTTGATCTAACTTAAGATACCTTCATTTGTAATGTAGGCAAAATATATTTGATGAGCTTTGTTTCCTTCCCTTGAACCATGCAAGGACTTTATGACAGTTGACATAGTCCTGGTTACTTTTAAACCATCTCAGACAAATGCTTACTTACCCTATTCTTATTTTTCCAGCTCAGAGTACACATTTTTCTTCAAATGTTTATACGTTAAAAAAATAATTTTATTTAAGTTATAAGTTGTTTCTTTTCTTTTTACCAGACTTAATGTTCTTGAAGTTTTTATATTAAGATCTATATTCCAGACCTTTTATAATTTTTGTTATTGTTTTCTAAAACATGTATAATTCTTTGATTCCTAGGTTTATGTCAACAGGTCTCAACTTTTTCTGTGTCTGGAGAATTCAAATCTTGTACAAGGGAACGTTTTGTAATCGAGGCAGATTAACTTCTGTGTAATGTTAAATTACTTTTAATGTTTAGTAAAGAAAGTACAAGTTTCAAATCACCTGCATCTGTGAATATAGATATTACAAATATAGAGAAGTATTTAACTCAGTATTAAAAAAAGGGAATAAGTGGAATAAAAACCATGATATGCATATTTGCTTACACAAAGCTAAATACTAGGTAGAATTTAAATAGTAGCAACTAATGAACAACTGATGTTGTATGTACATATTTTTGGTCAATATCATAGATCTAAATACCCCCCAAAAAAGTTTTCACTTACAGCCACAAGAAAAAATGTACTGAGAATTATATTAATAGAAAAAGACTAATTCAAGGAATTTACAAGTAAAATTTTAGAAATATGAAAATAATCACAGAAAATATCTGTTTCATGTTTCCACAGCTAAGCAAATATTAAATATATTTTCAGACCAGAAGTGTGCTACTCCTTCTAGGTCAACTAGCCCAAGAAGAGCTCTTAGCATACATAATGATTCTAAAAACAAGTCACAAAAGAGTTTTTTATTAACTTTGGTTGTTCTAATAGTAAAGATATTATTAAGTTAACATGTCCTCATGATTTCACCATTTATCTCCTTCCTTATGTATTTCTATGTGTCCATCCATGTATCTTTGTATCTATCCTAAAAAGATACAAATTTTCCACTATCTCTAGCACAGGTTACCTAGCCAAATATCCAAAGACATTCTTCCCTATCACTCAATTTGGCAATTTTTTCCCTATAATTTTCCCCCAATAATACTTGTGTACGGATCATCTAATAACTGGTGAAATTACCCTATGTCTTTAAAATTTCGCTTCTTGTTGGGTAATACGTGCACCAACTTATGGGTTTTAATTGAGGATGCAATTAGAGAAACATGTAAAATGCTAATTACAATGCCCCTTTCCCCCTCTTTTCTTTTAGATCAACTGATGCTGTACATGATTATCAGATGCTTGCCTTTTAGTAATTTTGATATATTGTTTTCCAATATTTTGCTCTTCTAAATAACATCTCATTGAATATGCTTGCGTGTATATCTTTATACATTTGTACAATTTAAACTTTAATAACTATTTTCAAATTGCCCTTGAAAATGATCATAACAAGTTAAATTTTACCAATAGTGCATATTTTGACATCATTCAACATCTTAATCTTGTAAAACTCTTTTGATGGATATATATATATTTGGTGTTTTTTCATTTCCCTGACAAATCTAGAAAATAATAACCTTACATTATTCCTATGCATTTATTAATAGGGTTGCCCATCTTTTTTTGCTTTTTTATTAGAGTGGTATAAGTAATTGACATATAACATTATATGAGTTATATGTTATTATATTATATATCTTTTTTACTATTATTTTGTAGGAGCTATTTGTATATTAGGACCATTAGCTATTGGTTAATTTTTCATGTTGTAAATATATTTTTCCATTTTTCATTTTTACCTTGATAATGTTATATCTTATTTTTACAGATTTAAATTGAACTTTCATGATGTTTGTTCTTCCCTTTATCGTAGTTCTTTGTGATTTCTGAGTTTCTGGTCTTCCTTAGGAAGTCCTCCTCCTCCTGGTTAGGTTGGGTGAAAGTCTTAGCAGTTCATTCATGTCTCTTCCACAATCTATAACAGTAAAACTGATTTTCTTTATGTTCCTAGTAAACCAGAATAGCACTTTCCCCTTCAGACTTCGATTATGACTGTGGATGGAAGTGGATGTTCCTGCAATAGCAATCAACCTTTGATAGGGAAAAAGTGTGGAAGCAACGATGATTGCTTTGTAGGAATGAAAGCTTTTGTAAAACTCATCATTTTATTTTATTTTATATTATTTTATTTTTTTTAACTGTTTGAAAGTTTTTTTTTATATATGAAATTTGTTGTCAAATTGGTTTCCATACAACACCCAGTGCTCATCCTAAAAGATGCCCTCTTCAATACCCATCACCCACTCTCCCCTCCCTCCCACCCCCCATCAACCTTCAGTTTGTTCTCAGTTTTTAAGAGTCTCTTATGCTTTGGCTCTCTCCCACTCTAGCCTCTTTTCTTTTTCTTCCTTCCCCTCCCCCATGGGTTTCTGTTAAGTTTCTCAGGATCCACATAGGGGTGAAAACATACGGTATCTGTCTTTCTCTGTATGGCTTATTTCACTTAGCATCACACTCTGCAGTTCCATCCACATTGCTACAAAGGGCCATATTTCATTCTTTCTCATTGCCACATAGTACTCCATTGTGTATATAAACCACAATTTCTTTATCCATTAATCAGTTGTAAAAATCGTCATTTTAAAGAGAGAACATATACTGATGGGAAAGACAGTTCTGTTCCAGTGCATTTTAGACAGACTATTTTAAAGATATAATCTTTTTTGCTCAAATCACATTAGATTGAGAATTTTGTAGTTAATACATTTGAAAACAATTTAGTCTTAATCTGAACTCAATGTTAACTCCTCCCCAGTCTTAACTACTATATTATTGCCTATTTTTCTAGTGTTCATTTTTCATTTTCCCTTCCATAAGGATAATGGGAAGAGAAGCATATGTTGTCACTACCATTTTCAATAATTTATTGGTTGGATTTCTTGTGAATTATTTCAATTACATAAAGTGTATAAGTGTATATGCATGTTATTGATACAATAACAATATGAGAAAAGTTACATCTCAGTGATAAGCAAATAAATTCAAATTAGAACAATGAAAAATTACTTTAATCTAGAAGATTGACAAAATGAATGATAAAATGCACAGTTGTCAATGATGGTAAGGAATAAACATTCTTAAGAATTGAGAATGTAAATCATTATAATATCAGAGAACAATTTTAAAATATTAATATATGCATGCTCTTTTATCAGAACAATTTCACCTCTGAGAAGTTATCCTAAAGACCTCAGCCGCAGCAATTTCTTACTTGACACATCTCCAAAGGCAAGGGAATTAAAAGCAAAAATGAACTATTGGGACCTCATGAACATAAAAAGCTTCTGCACTGCAAAGGAAACAATCAACAAAACTAAAAGGCAACCAACGGAATGGGAAAAGATATTTGCAAATGACATATCGGACAAAGGGCTAGTATCCAAAATCTATAAAGAGCTCACCAAACTCCACACCCGAAGAGCAAATAACCCAGTGAAGAAATGGGCAGAAAACATGAATAGACACTTCTCTAAACAAGACATCCAGATGGCCAACAGGCACATGAAAAGATGCTCAACGTCGCTCCTCATCAGGGAAATACGAATCAAAACTGCAATGAGATACCACCTCATGCCAGTGAAGGCAGCTAAAATGAACAAATCAGGAGACTATAGACGCTAGCGAGGATGTGGAGAAATGGAAACCCTCTTGCACTGTTGGTGGGAATGCAAACTGGTGCAGCCACTCTGGAAACCAGTGTGGAGGTTCCTCAAAAAATTAAAAATAGATCTACCCTATGACCCAGGAATAGCTCTGCTAGGAATTGACCCAAGGGATACAGGAGTGCTGATGCCTAGGGGCACTTGTACCCCAATGTTTATAGCAGCACTGTCAACAATAACCAAATTATGGAAAGAGTCTAAATGTCCATCCACTGATGAATGGATAAAGAAATTGTGTTTTATATACACAATGGAATACTACATGGCAATGAGAAAGAATGAAATCTGGCCTTTTGTAGCAACGTGGATGGAACTGGAGAGTGTGATGCTAAGTGAAATAAGTCATACAGAGAAAGACAGATACCGTATGTTTTCACTCTTATGTGGATCTTGAGAAACTTGACAGAACACCATGGGGGAGGGAAAGGGGGAAAAAGTTAGAGAGGGAGGGAGGCAAACCATAAGAGACTCTTAAAGACTGAGAACAAACTGAGGGTTGATGGAGGGTGGGAGGGAGGGGAAGTGGGTGATGGGCATTGAGGAGGGCACCTGTTGGGATGAGGCTGGGTGTTGTATGGAAACCAATATGACAATAAATTTCATATTTAAAAAAAAAGACATAATTAGATGATACCATCAAATACACATGCATTATTTTTATTTTTTTTAATTTTTTTTCAACATTTATTTATTTTTGGGACCGAGAGAGACAGAGCATGAACGGGGGAGGGGCAGAGAGAGAGGGAGACACAGAATCGGAAACAGGCTCCAGGCTCTGAGCCATCAGCCCAGAGCCCGAAGCGGGGCTCG
>NW_024412376.1:23787049-23804846 GCF_014898765.1 Herpailurus yagouaroundi
GTCCGTGAGTTCGAGCCCCGCTTCGGGCTCTGGGCTGATGGCTCAGAGCCTGGAGCCTGTTTCCGATTCTGTCTCCCTCTCTCTCTGCCCCTCCCCCGTTCATGCTCTGTCTCTCTCTGTCCCAAAAAAATAAATAAACGTTAAAAAAAAATTTAAAAAAATAAAATAAAATAAAATCTCTGAAACAATCTAAAATCTATCCTCTACTGGCTGCTATGTAACAAATCAACTCAAAATACAATGACTTACAATAGCAACTACCAGTTTATTATTTCTCATCATTCTGGAGATAGACTGGATTCAATTAGGCATTTCTCACTCAGAAACTCATATGGTGGCATTCAGATTGTGATTAGTACTAATACCATTTAACAGCTCATACACATATCTGGCATATGTGGGAAACCTCAAAGAAAAGGGGTCTTCTCAGCCAGTCTTTTACACTCTCTGCAACTTCCTTCTGTGATGTTTCCAGGTAGGCAGCTTCTGGAAAGCCCTACTTCCAACAAGTGACTCAAGACTCCAAAGTCACTATCTAGAGACAACCAGAGGGAGATTTTTTTTCCCTTTGCTCACTTGTTTTGTTTCTTAAATTCCACATATGAGTGAGACCATATGTCTTTCTCTATTTCACTTAGCATTATACTCAGTACCTCCATTGATGTTGTCGAAGATGGCAAAATTTCATTCTTTTTTTTTAAGTTTATTTATTTATTGAACGAGAGAGAGAGAGACAGAGAGAGAGAGAATGAGCAGGAAAGGAGCAGAGAGAGAAGGAGAGAGAATCCAAAGCAGTCTCCCCTTTGTCAGTGCAGAGCCCTATTTGAGGCTCAATGTTACAAGCCATGAGATCACGACCTGTGCCGAAATCAAGAGCCAGTTGCTCAACTGACTGAGCCACCCAGAAGCCCCTAGAGTTCATCTTTTTTTATGGCTGAATAATATTCCATTGTGTGTTATACATACATATATATATATATATACACACACAAACATATATATAAAAAACATCTTTTTTCATTCATCTATCAATGGACACTTGGGCTGTTTACATAGTTTGGCTATTGTAAATAATGCTGCAATAAACATACGGGTGCATGTGTCCCTTCAAATTAGTGTTTTTGTTTTTGTTTTGGTAAATACCCAGTAGTGTGATTACTGAATCGTAGGGTATTTTGAACTTTTTGAGGAAACTCCGTACTGTTTTCCACAATGGCTGCACCACTTTGCATTTCCACCAATAGGGCAAAAGGGTTCCTTTTTTCTCCACATCCTTGGCAACACTTGTTGTTTCTTGTGTTTTTGGTTTTAAATACTCTGTCACGTGTGAGGTAATATCTCAATGTATTTGCATTTCTGGATGATGAGTGATGTGCATATTTTAATATGTCTGTTGGCCATCTGGATATCTTCTTTGGAAAAATGTCTGTTCATGTCTTCTGCCCATTTTATAATTGGATTATTTGTGGGGTTTTTGGTATTGAATTGTATCAGTTCTTTATATATTTTGGATACCAACCCTTTATCAGATATGTCATTTGCGAATATCTTTTCCAGTCTCTGCCTTTTAGTTTTGTTTACTGTTTCCTTTGCTGTGCAGAACTTTTTATTTTGATGTAGTTCCAATAGTTTATATATTTTTTTTAATTTTTTTTTCAACGTTTTCTTTTATTTATTTTTGGGACAGAGAGAGACAGAGCATGAACGGGGGAGGGGCAGAGAGAGAGGGAGACACAGAATCGGAAACAGGCTCCAGGCTCCGAGCCATCAGCCCAGAGCCTGACGCGGGGCTCGAACTCACGGACCGCGAGATCGTGACCTGGCTGAAGTCGGATGCTTAACCGACTGCGCCACCCATGTGCCCCACCAATAGTTTATATTTGCTTTTATTTCCTTTGCCTCAGGAGATACATCTAGAAAAATGTTATGGTCGTTTCAGAGAGATTACTGCCTATACTCTTTCAGGTCTCACACTTAGGGCTTTAATCCATTTTGAGTTTATTTCTGTGTATAGTGAAAGAAAGTACTCCAGTTTAATTGTTTCACATATTGTCCAGTTTTCCCAACACCATTTGTTGAAGAGACTGTCTTTTCCCCATTGGGTATTTATTTCTCCCTTGTCAAAGATTAATTGACCATATAATTGTGAGTTGATTTCTGGGTTTTCTATTCTATTCCATTGATCTATGTTTCTATTTTTATGCCAGTACCATACTCTTTTAATTACTATCACTTTGTAATATAACATGAAGCCTGGAGTTGTGATACCTCCAGTTTTGTTTTTCTTTTTCAATATTCCCTCAGCTATTTGAGGTCCTTTAGGGCTACATACAAATTTTAGGATTGTTTGTTCTAGTTCTGTGAAAAATGCTAGTAATATTTTGATAGGGATTTCATTAAATGTGTAGCTTGCTTTGGGTAATATAGACATTTAAATGATATTTGTTCATCTAACCCATGATCATGGAATGGCTTTCCATTTTTATGTGCCATCTTGAATTTATTTTATCAATATTTTATAATTTTCAGAGTATAGTCCTTTCACTTCTTTGGTTGAGTTTTCTTATCATTATTCCTAGATATTTCTTTTTTTATAGTGCAATAGTAAAGGAGATTGTTTTCTTAATTTAACTTTCTGTTGCTTCATTATTAGTGTATAGGACACAACAGACTTCTGTACATTGATTTTATCACCATTCTTAAACAGTTTTATTCTTTCATGCATTTCCAATTTTACATATAGGATCATCAACCCTCTACCTAAAGATATCTTTAGAATTTCCTTTCTATTGTTCTTTTTCTGAAAATAATATTTTTTACTATAATTTTTGAAAGATTTTGGTGGGAAATATAGATTTTAAAGACAGAAGTTATATTCAGTCAGTACATTAAAAATATTTCTTATCTTAATTTCTTTTACTTCTCACTGTAGATACTGAGAATAATTCTTTAAAGATTTTTATCTTATTATTTTTTTGTTGCATAAAGAGTTTTTTGTTTGTGTCTTTTTTTCCTATTTTCTGATTTTTTTTTAGGCATGAATTTCTTTCATTCATGCTGTGTGAATTTTGTTAGACACCTTTAGTCTTTGGATTATTGCCTCTTGTCATTTTTTGAAAACCTGAGGCATTATTTCTTCAAATATTACTCCTGTCTATTCCCCATATTTTATCCTAGTGGAACTGCAACTAACAGTTTTAGTATTTCTGACTTTATTTTCTCTATCTTTTCTCTTATTTATTAGTTTCAATCACTTGAAGCTCCCTCTTGGACTCTTTGGATTTATCCTTCATGTATTTAGTTCTCTTCTCAGCTTTATCTAATTCAGAGTTTAATAATTGTGTGTGTTTTCTAGCACAGTCATAATACAACTATATAGCTTGGGAAAACATATTTATTATCTCACAGTTCTGGACATCAGAAGTCTAAAAGCAAGGTGTTGGCTGGGTTATGCTCCCTCTGAAGGTGCTAGGTAAAGATCAGTTTTAAGCTTTTCTGTTAACTTCTGATAGCCTATGGCATTCCTTAGTCAACAGGTGGTTCTCTTCTCCCTGTATCTCTTACATTGTATTCCTCTGTATAATTTTCGTCTCTGTGTCTATTTTTTTCCATTTTAAGAACATTAGTCATATTGGGGCGCCTGGGTGGCGCAGTCGGTTAAGTGTCCGGCTTCAGCCAGGTCACGATCTCACGGTTTGTGAGTTCGAGCCCCGCGTCAGGCTCTGGGCTGATGGCTCAGAGCCTGGAGCCTGTTTCCGATTCTATGTCTCCCTCTCTCTGCCCCTCCCCTGTTCATGCTCTGTCTCTCTCTGTCCCCAAAATAAATAAATAAACATTGAAAAAAAAAATTAAAAAAAAAAAGAACATTAGTCATATCGAATCAGGACCCACTTGAATGACTATATTTTAACTTGATTAGACCTGTTTCCTTTGGAAAGATCTGTTTCCAAACAACTCACACCCTGAATACTGTTGATTAGGACTTCACCATATCTATTTTGGAGGACACAATTCAATCCATAACACCCATCCACTGAGTTCTTAAATTTGGTTAATTTTCTTTTTTTTAATCCAGAATTTCAATTTGGTTCTTTAAAAAAATCTGTCATTTTACTCTTTATAATTTCTAGTTTTCAATCAAAATTTTCCAGTTTTAACTTAGTTGCCTGAACATCATAAGCATAGTTACTTATAGTCTGTCTACTAAATTTTAATATCAAGAGTCTTTTTGGCTATTTTTCCCTGACTTTCTTTTTCTGTTAGTTCTTATTTATTTTGTCTCTATTTTCTCTTATCGCTAGTTAACATTGCCTGTGCCCAAATAATTTGAGAGGATTAATATATTCTTTTTCCCTAGAGGATTTTTACATGATTCTAAATTTTCTATTTGATATATACTGATACAAGTAATCAGGTATAGTCTCAACCTAATTTCCAACAGAAAAAAATAAACCTTATATACAATATATGTATAGGATGCTGCTGCTGCTGCTGCTGATGATGATGATTTATTTGCTTTATATTTTCTCTGGTGATTCAATTTTTCAAGGGTGTGATTCAAAGCACAAAGGAGTTTATCGGGACTGCTGCTCAGAATGGGCCATGGATTTCATTCAACTCTCTTACAATAGTCCTGCCAGATTTACCAAGGAATTGCTCAAAACTTTGTTTTCTGTTTTGTCATTCAAGCCAAAAATGGCCCAAATACTGCGCTTAATTCTCTAGTTAACCAAGCATTATGAAAGTCAGGCCTAAAAGGTTGATATACATGCAAAGGTTGAGGTTAGAATATGCTAAAAGACCAAATGAAATAAAGGATGGTAAGTATCCATGAGATTCAGCAACAGAGAATTGCTCTTGAATTTGATAAGAGCATTTTGAATGACATACTGGACCAGATTATTATAAAAGTTAAAAGTTGGAAAACTAGAGCTAAATATTTAAAATCCTTTTGCTTTTCAGAAGGAATATCAAGACATATCTCAACTTTAAGTTTTTATTAAATTAAATATGTTTTAGGAGTAAGCATTTTAAAATGGAGATTAAAAAGGCAGAATAAGAAAAACAAAAAATCATCTTAACATTAAAAAGGCAATTACAGGGGCGCCTGGGTGGCGCAGTCGGTTAAGCGTCCGACTTCAGCCAGGTCACGATCTCGCGGTCCGTGAGTTGGAGCCCCGCGTCAGGCTCTGGGCTGATGGCTCAGAGCCTGGAGCCTGTTTCCGATTCTGTGTCTCCCTCTCTCTCTGCCCCTCCCCCGTTCATGCTCTGTCTCTCTCTGTCCCAAAAATAAAAATAAACGTTGAAAAAAAAAATAAAATAAATAAAATAAAAAGGCAATTACATAAGAGAACAAAGAAAATGTGGGAAAGTTATAAGAATTATAAAATCAAGTCCAAATATATCTATAAAGAAATAAATTAATTACATGCAACAAATGATTCAAGGATTCTTTAAAAAAAACTAAATTGCATGTTTTTTGCAAGTAATACACTAAAGTTTTAATGACATGGAAAGTTGTATATACACGATACACACATAGATATACGCACATTCATTCACATATGCACATGTACATACAAAAAGAAATTTAGTGTAAATATTTAAGTGTAAGACAAACACCAGACTATAAGAAAAATGAATTGTTATTAGGGATAGAGAAGATTTCTAACTAATTTTAAAAGCGTCTGTTGAGGGGTGCCTGATAGGCTCAGTGGGTTGAGTGTCTCACTCTTGATTTTGGCTCAGGTCATGATCCCAGGGTAATAGAATCAAGCCCTGTGTCAGGGTCCTCTCCCTCTGCCCATCTCCCCTGTTAGCACCTTCTCTCTCTCTGTCTAAAAAATAAAATAAAACAAAATTTTAAAAGAGCATCAGGTGAACAAAAGATTTAGCAATTTAAAACATGCACATTCCTAATAGCATATGGAATAAAAAGTATTGAACTGGTAAGATAAATTGACAAATATACTTTTACAGTAGGATATTTTACCAAAACTCTTTTCATTATTGATAGGTTAAGAGACAAAAACAATCACTAGTTATAGAATATTTGAAAATTCACAAGCTTAATCTCATGAACGTATAAAAAGCATTAATATGAATAATTAGAGAGTACATGTTTTTGAGAATTTTGGAACATCTATAAAAAATAATAATACCATAAATCGCTAAGAAAATCTCAACAAAGTTGAGAAAACAAAGAACAGTTTTCATACAGATAGTGGTAATTTTCAAAATGTTTAACAACATTTGGCTGATCAATTTAAAAAGATGCTTGACCAGTCAGATTTAAAGCTTGACTAGTAGTAATAAGTGCAGACGGTCATGTGGTACTGACTAAATGTCAATCCTAATAGAACTATGTTCTTTGATTATTAGGTTATTACAATGATAGTAATGAAGAAACTCTTGTATACTTGGAAACTTGTAAACATATTCAACGTAATTCATTATTCAAAGAAAAAAATAAGAGATTTAGTAAGTACTTAGAACAGAATAGAAAAATTAAAATTCAGTATCAAATTTTGGTATTCAGAGGATATCTGTTTCTATTTATAATTGAAGGAGCTTACGACAGACAGTGGCTATTTATTTCCTCTTCCAAACACTTTCTTCATTTTGTGTCTGAGACAACACTCTTACCTAGGTTTTTTTGTTTGGTTCGGTTTTTACTTCTGTAGTTGCCTTATTAATCTTACTTGCTAGATTTCTTATTATATTTCCTACATATTGGAATTCTCCAGGTTTCTGTTTTTAGACCTCATTTCTTTCTCTCTTAGTGATTTCATCTAACCTCAAAATATTAAATATTAGCTATGGGCTAGACTCCCAAATTTATGCCTTTTCTGCCCTGAACACCAGATCCGTACATCAACTATCTACTTGGTATCTTCCAATGAATTGTCTAAATCTAATACTTCTCAAACCTAACATCCCCTAAAGTGAGCTTCTGATATTCAATTGCCAATCTGTTGAGTTGATATTTGAATCTGTTTGCCTGTGCTGTTCTCAAAATTTCAAAAACATAATCCAGTATTTCCATGAGCACCAAAGAACCACATCACTGGAAACGTGTTTTAAAGAATGGGAAATTCATAACTAAAATTGTTACTTAGAAAAAAATGGGTTTGCTTCAAGTATAGGTTATGACACACACTAAATACAGCTTAAGATAAACATGTGGAGCAGAAGGCCAAAGTCCATCACACTTGGAACCACTCCAATTGCCTTGAAAACAGCAGGACAGCCTAGCTAACTAAAATCCCTATCATGGAGGCCCACTGTTGGAATTTCACATGACTCAACTTGAGGCTGCTTTTGTTAAATGGTTTTAACAAAAAAATTAGATTATTCTTTTCTGAGAAAGAACTTGGGGAGAAGTGATAATTAAAATTTCAATACCAGCAAGGTTTAATTTTGTCATTTAAATCTTTGAGACAGGGCCTCAAAATAAATTATTTCTGCCTTGTATTATTTCAGGTCAAGAAGATTGGCTACATGACAGCTTAAAAAGAACAGTTAAAAGAGAGACAACCATTTATTTCCATTAAACTAGAAAAAGATGCATATTAATCCATAGTTTTAGCTTAGAGGAAAATTATCCAGAACTCATACTACCTATTTATCTGACCTCATTGCTTCTTGGTCTAAATTTTCTATTTTTCTCAGCAATATTATAAACTAACATCACTCAAACCTGACTTCTAAACATTAATTACTATTGACTAGCATTGACTGTCTTTGGGCAGAATTGAAAGTGTTCATTTCATAGTCACCCCTGTGAATTAGCCCTTGGTCCTGAAATAATTTAATTCAGCTAAGGCAGTTTCCTTTGGTGTATTTTTTTTTTTTTTTTTTTTTTTTTTCTCAGCTCCATAGTGAGATAGAAGTAACATATAAGTATTTGTATCCATAGTATCACTGTCTTATCATTGGTGCTCTATAAGCACAGCCTGAGACAGAAATTCACAGGCACATGATTTATTGGAGAGGTTAAGTTTTCATGATTTCACCAAGGAAAGAAGAAAAAAAATGAAAGAAATTAAGAACCTGTTAAGGGAGTGAGTAAAGCAAGATAGAGAAAGTGAACATGCTGAATAAGATTGTAGCCTCTATTCTGGTATCAGACTGACCCATTGGAATAGGGATGGGTTTCTAAGGCTCACATTACAACAAAGACTTGTCTTACATTTAGTCAAGGGGTTTGAGTCTATACCCGTTTATCAGTCAGACAAGAGCTGCTCTGCAGTTAAAAGTTGTAACCCCCCGGGGTGGTCTCTGGTGCCGTTGGTCCCCTTCTGCCAAGACGAGTGTTTCCAAGAAGTCACAGAGAGAAACCACTAGCCATTGCACTGGTAGCCACCGAAGAATGGGTGTACCAACTGGAAAATGGGAACTGGAAAGGTCATCAACAGCGTCTACAAGTAGTCCTTTTCTTGTACTTGTGTTAAAGTCCCTACATCTGGGCACCATCTAGCCAGGATTCTAGGTGTTCAAAATTTATTTTTTGGGACTATTGGACTTAGTGGAATAAGCTACAGCATAAATGCTAAGGTTATTCCTAGGACTGTAGTTTATATTTATCATCTCCTCTACTACTCATTTGATTTCCCCTCACCTTTGGCTAGCACTTCTACGGTAATTGTGCCTACCTTGGTAGTGTGACCTAAACCCACCTCCTTGAGAGGTCTGAGCCCCTGGTTTCGCTGCATTTATCTGGCTTGGTCACTGTACTTGCAAATTTACATTTAACAATGGATGTAGGAATACCAAGAGATGTTCAGTGGATCATATGAATGTCAAACATTCTTCCCTGACCCCATTATGGAGTACCAGTATTCCTACCTCCTTATGATAGTCAGCTTGCATTACCGCTGCAAATGATGTAACTCCTTTTTGGGCTTTCTGGGCTACTGACATAAAAACCTAAATTACCTAGTCATTGGCTGTTGCTTTAATTTCATGAGACTTGTCAGGGCACCTGAGTGCCTCAGTCGGTTAAGCATCTGACTTCAGCTTAGGTCATGGTCTCTCAGTTTGTGGGTTCAAGCCCCACTTGGGGCTCTGAGCTGACAGCTCAGAGTTTGGAACCTGCTTCAGATTCTGTGTCTCCCTCTCGCTGCTCCTCCCCGCCTCTGTCTCTCAAAAGTAAACATTAAAAAATAATAAACTGAATAAAATTATTGAGACTTGTCATATTTCTTGATGGAATTTCCCCTTCCCTGGAAACCAGGCTCTCTAGTTTAGTGGAATGAGGGAACCTGGATAGCTCAGTTGGTTAAGCATCTGACCTTTGATTTTGGCTCAGGTCATTCTCTCATGGTTTGTGAGATGGAGCCCCAAGTGGAGCTGTGTGTTGTTAGCCTAGAATCTGGGATTCTCCCCCTCCGTCCCCCTCTCCCCCTCCCTCGCTCTCTTGCTATCTCTCAAAATAAATAAGTAAACATTAAGAGTTAAAAAAAATAAAGCTGTGGAATGAGAAGTATAAGTTCCCACAAGAGTTAGATGTTAGAATTACTTCCACCTCTAGCCAATAGTTGCCAGATTCATGTATTCTTCTAATAGGGAACAAAGAATGATATGATGGTCATTGGCCTACACTATATTCCATATCCTGAAACATACCCCATTCTCCAAGGTATCGTTTCCAAGTTGGTTGTTTGGCTGTGTCAACAGTCCTTTTCACCATCTTATTAAGCCAATCATTTCTGGGTGTGCATTTTATAATAGGTACATTCTAGTTGTAATAGGACAACATAGTTAAAAGGTCACCACCAAATTATTGTTATCTTATTATGAGGGTTCCAAAGTTGTAGCAAAGATACTCTGTAAGCCTTTGAAAAGTGATGTTTGCTGAGGTACCACAGGTAAGCTATGTATGTACACACTAAGGGTAGATACCAATTCTGGTCAGGATGTGTCATTTTTTGAATGGGATGGATTCTCTGTAATTAACTTACCATCAGAGGGATTTTTGTCTCTTTGATACAGAGTACTATATCTGGGATTTTCCTCAGTATCTTTTGGTGACAAGTTTTAGCAAAGGCAGTGAGTAGATCAGAATGTATGAGAGAAATCCGTGGTGTTTGGCCCATGAATATCTAATATCTAATGACAGAGAACATGGCTATTCCATTCATGAACCTACCCTATAATTGCTATGGAGGCTGAGGATAGAAACTGGCTGATGTCTACTGGCTGTGTCATCCTATCCACGTGGATGTTTAGTGTTATAGAATGAATGATCTCAAGTGGGAAGAATGGCTAACATGAACAACTCAGGCAACAACAGATGTTTGCGAGGATGTGGAGAAAGAGGCTTTCTTTTGCACTGCTGTTGGGAATGCAAAATGGTGCAGCCACTCTGGAAAACAGTATGGAAGTTCCCCCCAAAATTAAAAATAGAACTACCCTCCGACCCAGCAATTGCACTACTAGGTATTTATCCAAAGGATACAGGTAGCTGTTTCGAAGGGACACATGCACCCCGATGTCTATAGCAGCACTATCAACAATAGCCAAAGTATGGAAAGAGCCCACGTGTCCATAGACGGATGAGTGGATAACGAACAGGTGGTATATATATACAATGGAATATTACTTGGCAATCAAAAAGAATGAGATATTGCCATTTGCAACTACATGGATGGAACTACAGGTTATTATGCTAAGCAAAATCAGTCAGAGAAAGACAAATACCATATGACTTTACTCATATAAGGACTTTAAGACACACAACAGATGAACACAAGGGAAGGGAAGCAAAAATAATGTAAAAACAGGGAGGGGGGCAAAACATAAGAGACTCTTAAATATGGAGAACAAACAGGGTTACTGGAGAGATTGTCGGAGGGGAGATGGGCTAAATGGGTAAGGGGCTTTAAGGAATCTACTCCTGAAATCATTGTGGCACTATATGCTAATTAACTTGGATGAAAATTTAAAAAAATTAAAAAATAGAAAATCTCCTCATGTAAAAATCATTCCATGTTGTACCCAAGCTTTATACCCATCCTATTCTGACACCTCTCTCCCAGACTTCCAGGTTTCAACTAATCTTAAAATCTCACTCTTTATACATCCCAGAACAATCATCTAAACTATCAGCTACTCTTTCTCCACATACCAACCTCAGGTAATTTCTCTCACTCTCAAAGGGAATGGACCATGTGGACCACCTGAAGCGCTACTCTATTGGGATTATTTCCACACTAATTTGTCCCTAAAGTAAAGGATTGTTTTGCAGACAAATTTTGTACTGCGACAGTTTAAGGTATTATTTGATACTACAAAATGGCCATTCTGGCTTTAGCAGGTCTTATGCTTATGATTCTCAAAATTCAATCATTCTCTGGGCATTGTCTCTGAATTTGGTGGTCTAGACTTTGTGTATCTATAATTCTCCATAGATTTTCACCTTTTTTTTGTTTTGACTGGTAAGAAGACCTTTTAAATACACTTTAGTTGGAGCCACCTGTTTCAGAGGAAAATATGTTAAAGTACTTTCTAAAGTATTTCTATATATTTATATGATATTTCTAAAGTAAATCTATACTGTTTATAGTATATGAAATGAGTTCTTACAGTATTTTATTTATTGTAAACTCTATCTTCTTGACAGCAATTATCTTAGAAGCCATCAAGAAATCAAGTAATTTATGTAGTTGCTCATTTTTAAATGGTACCTGATAAGTTTGAGAGACTTCTTGGTTTCTATATCATTTTGAAGAAGTAAGTTATTCTAAAATCAAAACTGTTGTGGGTGTATATATTTACTATTTAATTTCTGGTAGTTTGACATGCCCTAAAAAGTGTCATAGTTTGGCTCAATTTAGCCTTTTGTAAGGAAGTAGATTCTACAGTAGAGATTAGACTATTTGGTGAACCCTGATATTTTGCCTTTATAAGTTTAATATAAAAGCCTCTAAACCAATCTTATTAAGTCAGATTTTGGTTTTCGAGTGTCCAAAATTTCTGTTCTGTGAACAATTCTTTAATTATAGATATATACATGTAATTTACCTTCAGGAATGGTAAAGGTTTACTGGATTAAGAATGGCATCAGGGCCGCCCGGGTGGCGCAGTCGGTTAAGCGTCCGACTTCAGCCAGGTCACAATCTCGCGGTCCGGGAGTTCGAGCCCCGCGTCAGGCTCTGGGCTGATGGCTCGGAGCCTGGAGCCTGTTTCCGATTCTGTGTCTCCCTCTCTCTCTGCCCCTCCCCCGTTCATGCTCTGTCTCTCTCTGTCCCCAAAATAAATAAACGTTGAAAAAAAAAATTAAAAAAAAAAAAGAGTGGCACCAGAAGATAGTAATATTAATAAATAGTAATAAAAGTAATAAATAGTAATATTAGTAAATCAATAGTAAATGATTAATAATTTGTTAATTAGTAGAAAAATAGTGGGTGGTTTCTTTTAGGAATATGAAATTCCACTATACGTAGTGACATCAGATTTAAAGATGATGTTAGTACAAAACCTCAAGATATTTTGACTAATTTAAATGAAACTTGAACTTTTTTGGAAAGAAGAAATTTAAACTTTAGCTAATGAATCAAAAATAGGCTCATTAGATGTGTAAAAATTTGCTGAGAGAACATTCCCAATACATGTCCTAATCTCTTCATGTTCGCACAAAATATTTTTTGATAATCTGAACTCTTTTGTGCACTATTTCAATTAATCTGCTTATATCTGTAGTCTTTTGACCATACGATTCTGGGACAATAGCCAATTTTTTTGGTAATTAATCAAGTTATGCATGATATAGGTATATTGTATAAAAGCAAATTAAAATGGAGTCCCTTAAATCGGGGGCAAAGTGGAGTTGACCAAAGCAGGCACATGAAAGAAAATGAAACTTCACCTTACCTAATTTAAGTTGTAGGAAATTACAGCTTTCCTCAGAAATGATGCTAGCCAATCCCAAACACCAAGTTTATTCATACCACCTCTGGACCTCCTTTTCCACCTGACCCAGCTACCTTGACCCAGATAAAGAAGAGCATTAGCAGAGGGGCGCCTGGGTGGCGCAGTCGGTTAAGCGTCCGACTTCAGCCAGGTCACGATCTCGCGGTCCGTGAGTTCGAGCCCCGCGTCAGGCTCTGGGCTGATGGCTCAGATCCTGGAGCCTGTTTCCGATTCTGTGTCTCCCTCTCTCTCTGCCCCTCACCTGTTCATGCTCTGTCTCTCTCTGTCCCAAAAATAAATAAATAAACATTGAAAAAAAAAATTAAAAAAAAAAAAAAAGAAGAGCATTAGCATTAGGTCAAAACCTTTGCCATAAATTCACTTTTATGCTTTGTTTACTTGGGATACAGAATTTGTTTTTTCACACTGATATCTAGAAATTCACAATGATAGAATCATGCCTAGGGGTTGCATAGTATACTTTCTATAAAAGTAGATCTTTCTTTTATATTTGTAGTAATGTGCCACTGAAAATAAAGAAGTATTCTTTTTTTAAATTCTTATTTGTTCTTGAAGAAGAGAGAGAGAGAGAGAGAGAAAACAAGGAGGAGAGGGGCAGAGAGAGGGAGGAGACACAGAATCTGAAGCATGTTCCAGGCTCTGAGCTGTCAGCGCAGACCCCTACCCACTAACTGTGAGATCATGATCTGAGCCAAAGTCAGATGCCCAACTGACTGAGCCACCCGGGCACCCTGAAACTAAAGAAGTATTCTTATAATGAAACCAAGATATCAGTTTGGTGCTTTGTAAAGGACATAAGGTAGGTGAGAAATTCTCAATAACTGAGTTGCTCCAGTAAACTAAAGTAAATAAAGTTAATTTCCTGTCCACCACCTACAATTTCCTAGACTACTAGCCTGTCTTTCTTTATCTTCCTTCATAATCAGTTATACAATCATTTTAATTTAATCAAAAATAATCTTTCTCTTACTATAAGTTGATTTGCCCTCTATCTTGCTTTTCAGAAAAATTTATACTTTGAGAGATTTGATATTCTGTAGTGCTGGGATTAGTGGTCGATATAGTGATATTCATAGCAACAAGAAAGCTTCCTTGTCCATATATAATCATAGACAATTCCTCTTGAGAATTTAGATGAGACAGAAGGGAATTTCAAGATGCAATGTTTCCCTTTAAGCAACATTATTGAACACAGTTTAGAAGTTATCTTTGTTTCTCAGCCATCATGGGACATTGGTTCCTTTAATGGCCTTTCTGTTCAAGATATTTACAGATGTCCTTGACTGTAGACTCCCAATTCTTAAAGCACAGAGAATCTTTTGTTCTTTTTTTTTTAACCAATAGAGAGGTTATTTTGTCTAGAGAGCCCCAAGTTCTATAAATTATGAGTTTGTTTATTTCCTAAATCTTTCTGAAAGTGTTCATACACACACACTGAATGTGATTTAAATTTATCTTACTTTATTCTTTTACTAAGAATGCAAATTCAGATTTACAAAGAGAAAAGATATAGCATCTTTACTTCAGCTGTTGGGTCTGCCCAGAATACTGAAAATTTTGGTGTTTGAAAATTTTTGGTGACTATTATTTGTTTATTTATTTGTAGTCACAACTTTGAATTTTTATTTAATCTCAGAAATTTCTGAAGTTACCTTATGTAGGACATTTTATTTCTATTATTCTCTCAAATCAATTATTTTTTAAATTTAATACAGATGTATTATTTAAATATTCTTTACACTTATGTCTTCTAATAATGTTTGCCATATGAGGAGAAACAAATTGGAACAAACGGAACAAATTGGTAAAGAACTATGGACTAGGACAAATATCTAACAGAATTGTGAATTGTGCAGCAAATTTTTACCTGTAACTCTGAGGATTTTCCTAAAACCTAGAGATACTTTGGCTCTAGACCCAGACTTATTCAAATTCTGTAGGTCTGCTTTCTGGCCTAGAATTTTAAAAAATGTGACCTTTATTTTCCTGTGCAAACTCTAAAGAAAGGGTATCATTTAAAAGATCAGAGAAAGGAACAGAGGAATAGAATGAAAAAAGCTTCTTGGCATTGCTCTTGGTGATGATTTTTGGAGATGATACAAGTACAGACAGCAAAAGCAAAAATAAACAAGTGGGACTACATCAAACTAAAAGGCTTCTGCCCAGAAAAGAAAACAACCAACAAAATGAAAAAAGCTACCTGTGACATTGGAGAAAATATTTTTAAACTATGTATCTCATAAGTGGTTACTATCTAAAATATATAAGCAACTCATGTAACTCAATAGCAAAAACCAAAAACTCATTTAAAAATGGGCAAAAGACTTGAATAGATTTTCTCCAAAGGAAAGATATAAGTAGCCATCATATGAAAAGATACTCTACATTACTGATCATCAGAGAAATGCAACACAAGACCACAATGAGATATCACGTTACACCTGTTATGATGGCTATTATTGAAAAAAATTAGATACCAGATGTTGGTGAAAGTGTAGAGAAAAGGGAACCTTAGTACACTGTTTGTGTGGATGTGGTACAGCCATTATGGAAAAAAGTATGAAGTTTCCTCAAAAAAATAAAAATGGAACTGGAGAGTGTTATGCTAAGTGAAATAAGTCCTACAGAGAAAGACAGATACCATATGTTTTCACTCTATGTGGATTCTGAGAAACTTTACAGAACACCATGGGGGAGGGGAAGGGGAAAAAAAAAGTGAGAGAGGGAGGCAATCAAACCATAAGAGACTCTTACAAACTGAGAATAAACTGAGGGTAAATGGGGGGAGGGAGGGAGGGGAAAGTGGGTGATGGGCATTGAGGAGGGCACCTGTTGAGATGAGCTCTGGGTGTTGTATGGAAACTATGGTGACAACAAATTTCATATAAAAAAAAATAGAACTACCATATGATCCAGCAATTCCATTTCTTGGTATACATCTAGAGGGACTGAAGGAATACCTGCACTCCCATGTTCATGGCAGCATTATTCACAAGCCAAGATGTGGAAACAACCTAGTGTCCATCAACAGATGAATAGATAAAGAAATGTATACACAATGGAATATTATCCAGCCTTAGAAAAGAAGGAAATTCTGCCATTTGTGACAACATGGATGGACCTGGAGGGCACTGTGCTAATGAAATAAGCCAGACACAAAAAGTCTGTGTGATCTCACTTGTATGTCGAGTTTAAAATAGACTCCTAGAAACAAAGAGGAGAATGGTGATATCCAGAGGCTGTGGGCAGGGAGAAATGGAAAGGTGACAACAGAAGTGTACAAATCTTGGGGCGCCTGGGTGGCTCAGTCGGTTGAGCGTCGACTTCGGCTCAGGTCATGATCTCGCCGTCTGTGAGTTCAAGTCCCGCATGAGGCTCTGTGCTGACAGCTCAGAGCCCGGAGCCTAGAGCCTGCGTCGGATTCTGTGTCTCCCTCTCTCTCTGCCCCTCCCCTGCTCATGCTCTGTCTCTTTCTCTCTCTGTCAAAAATAAATAGTTCTGGAGTTTGTTTATAGTGCCTACCTAATAATAATGTATCATATATTTAAAATTTGCTACAGGGTGGAGTATTCTTATAACACTCTATAATCATCATAATAATCATAATCATAATATAGATGGTGGAATGAAACTTTGGGAAATAATGGATATGTTTATGACCTTGATATTGTTGGTGGTTTCATAGATATATACACTTCTCCTCAAACTCATTGAGTTATAAACATTAAATATATAGAGATTTTCATAAGTGAATCGTACCTGAATGAAGTGGTTAAGAAAAAATAAAAAATAAATCAGTCATAAAGGACCACATATTGTATGATTTCATTCGTATGAAATGTCCAGAGAAGGCAAATCTACAAAGAAAGAAAGTATACACATGGTTGTCAGAGGCTAAGGGGACAAGGATGATGGCCAATGGATCAGAATTTCTTTTAAGGATAATGAAAATGTTCTAAAATTATTAGTGGAAGTGGATGCAAAATTCTGTGAATATACCAAAAACTATAGAATAGTACACTTTAAATGTTATGGTATATGAATTCCATAAAAATAAAGTAGTTAAAAAATGAATTCTATTTCTGTATTACTTTATTTGAAATAAAACATAAAATTTACACTTTTTCCCAAAGTTACAAGAATTTCCGTAAAGTAATACCTTAAACCGTAATAAACTTTTCAAGCTTACACAATATATCTAGAGCTGTTACGTCATTATGTTTACATTCAAAATGCATGGGATTTGTAGATTAGCTTGTTCTCAAAATAAATTCACTAACAGTTCCCTACAAACTGAAGGAAAAAAATTGTTGATTAGTTACATAAGATTATATTATAAATTAAATTATATGGTTGTAGTTAGAGTTTTTTATAATTAAATACGGACTTACGTTATTGAGATTGTGCTAATATTGGAATATTAGCCCTCAATGATTTTGTTTATTATGCTATTGACCACATAAAAGGAAGCTCTCTGTTATCATATGTAAGTATTAAAAATCTCTATATGCACGCTCTAAGTCAAAAGACTAAAATATTCTCTGCAAGGAAACCACAAGAATTGGTCTAGTCAGTCACATTTGCTAAAATCCATGCATTTATTTAACTTCCACAGGTATAGCTTTATTATTTTCAAAATGCTTTTTCTGAACTAAATAAACTGTAGCATTATATTTCTTCACATGGTTTTGACCATTTAATCCTTTCTCGCTTTCACCTGTATTAGAGTTATAGGGTCATATTTAGCTTAGTTCCTGAAACACAGGAAATCCAATTATTAGTAAAGATAGATATTTATGATTACAAAATTTTTAAAAGTTTGTTTATTTTTGAGAGAGAGAGAGAGAGAGAGAGAGAGAAAGAG
>NW_024412376.1:23804946-23827632 GCF_014898765.1 Herpailurus yagouaroundi
GGGGAGGGGCAGAGAGAGAGGGAGACACAGAATCTGAAGCAGGCTCCAGGCTCTGAGCTGTAAGCACAGCCACCCGGTGTTCCTGGATATTTATGATTTGATGTTAGATTCCAAAGGAAGAATGTCTGGCTAAATTAACTGACATTATAATACTACCAAAATTTTTATAGAACTTTATAATTTTCAAAGTGATTGCACATGTATTATCATTATTTTAATAATTGTTTTGAGCATGGTTATGTGATTCATTAGGTTTAATGAACCAAACAGAAAAATAGTTGTGTACTTGTGCGACATTTACTTACATTTTTAATGAGGTACACTGACAATAAGTAATATAAGAAAATACATTTTAGGGGCGCCTGGGTGGCGCAGTCGGTTAAGCGTCCGACTTCAGCCAGGTCACGATCTCGCGGTCCAGGAGTTCGAGCCCCGTGTCGGGCTCTGGGCTGATGGCTCAGAGCCTGGAGCCTGTTTCTGATTCTGTGTCTCCCTCTCTCTCTGCCCCTCCCCCGTTCATGCTCTGTCTCTCTCTGTCCCAAAAAAATAAATAAACGTTAAAAAAAAAAGAAAAGAAAATACATTTTATATCATATACTGACAAGTATAATGGAAAAAAATAAGGCAAGGAAGAGAGAAAAGAATATGGGGATGGTTGCAATTATAAATATGGTGTCAGGTAAAGATTCTATGCAATACAGGAAACCAGGGGAGCTTTGGACCAGTTAAGTGTCAAGGTCTGATTTAAACTATAGGTGAGTCTAAAGAGGAGTTAAATGTTTATGTAATAATGTAAAAGAAAAAGGATAATGGCTTGGATACAGGTGGTGTCAGAGGGCATAGTGATATTTTTTTGGAAACAAACAAACAAACAAATAATATGATTGTCTCCTGGATTGGATGGGGTGTGATTGAAAGAGATTAATCAAAAATGACTCTCAACTTTGACCACAGTAACTGGAAGATTAAATTTGGCCGAGAACTAAGAAAAGGAAATCTGCAGGAACTACGTATTTTGGGGGAGAGATAAGAAATTTGTTTTTGAATGTGTTCAGCTGAGATAGCCAACATGTAAGTGGATACTTTGAGAAAAAGTAGGTATGTTTGCCTGGAATTTTGTGGAGATGAGCAGGCTGGAAATTTAGTTTGGCAATTCATTAGCATATAAATGGCATTTAAAGCTTTGGGGTAGGATGATGACAGAAAATAGAAAAGGATAGAGATCTGAGAACTGAGCTTTGGGGCACCTCAGTGTTTTGCAGATTGGCAGGGGGTGGCGGCAAGTAAGAAAGAATAAGTAAAAGAACAAGAGAAAGAGGGATCTTGTAATAGGAACAATCAGAAGAGCAGATTTTCTGGAATCAAAGTGGAAAAATATTTCAAGGAGGAAAAGGTCAAACATATGAATGTAAATGAAGATTCAAGTAGGTTAGATGGGTCATTTATCAATGCGGAGATCATTGGTGATATTGCAAGGGTCAGTTCAGTGGCAAGATCTGACTGGAGTAGGTTCAAGAGTAAAAGGGGGAGCCTGGGTGGCTCAGTGAGTTAAAGAGTCTGAATTCGGCTCAGGTCATGATCTCCCTGTTCCTGGGTTCAAGCCCCGCGTTGGGCTCTGGGTGGACAGCTCAGAGCCTGGAGCCTGTTTCAGATTCTGCGTCTCCTCTCTCTCTGCCCCTCCCTTGCTTGAGTTCCGTCTCTCTCAAAAATAATAAATAAACATTTAAACAAATTTAAAAAAAAGAAAAGTAAATAGGAAAGAAAGTAGTTGAAGACAGTGAAAAATGATAACTCTTTAGGGAAGGAAGGGAAAAGGGACAGGAATGTGGGTTTTAATAGTCATGAAATAAGAGACAGGTCTCGGGACACAGGGGCTGATAGGTTGTGTATATATGGTGGAAGAAGACTGTGGGAATCTCTGATTGTTTGTATCTTCTCAGTGAACTGAATGCCAAGTCCCTGAAGGTGAGGATGGGTTTGGGGGTGCTAAAGATTTGAGAAGAGAAACATATGAAATCATCATCCACATTAGGGGAAAAGTGAGTGGCCTCGTAGCTTGCAGTGAAATTATTGGACAGTAATAATGGTTGATTCAAGGTTAGAGGTCCTGCATTTAAAGAGAGCATGTTTGTATATTTTTCTCCAATTACATTTGCCTGCATAGGTGTAGGCGTGGGCTGGGAGAAGAATGCATTTTAAGCACAGTTTTGGCTGGCATGAGACAGAGACAGAGAACCTAAAGCAAAAAAGCTTCCAGGGCATATGAGAGGACTTTTGGAATTTAATTGTTTATGTAGGAGAGTGAGACTATGAGGGAACAGTGAAAATACATTAGCATCAATGATTTATAAATACCAGTTGGGTCCAAAGCTCATAAATAATTGTGTATGTGTGAAGGGGTATGTATAATTTCTATTTTTAAATGACAAAACTGGGCACAGAACTTTTAGACGAGATGTCTGTGCAGCTGGCTCATAATCAAGGACAAAACTGGAGACACTTCTGACCCACACTCACTGTTTTCCACAAGGTTAAGCCTAATTCCTCTGCAATAATAATGAAAAATGCCTTCTGAAAATATTTGACCTTTAAAAGATCACCATTTTGGTATCTTCTACAATGATAAACTCAGGCACTGTTTTAGTAAATATCTACTTTTGAACAGACATCTCTTGACTTGATAATCTCTCAGTTGAGTGAGTGCCTTTATACACAATCCTCAATGTCTCTGAACTTTTTACCTTATCCTAAACATGGCTAAAAAAATTAAAAGCATTAGACTTTTAATAACATGACCTTGTTTGGCTTGTATTGAGCACATTATCAATGTCTCATGCCAACTGAACTTGCTTTGCTAACCTTGTGTTTCTCTTTAACCATCTGGCCATTTAAAAAATTAGATTTATCACTGGTAAAATGCAACACTGATTTATTGTTATACACAAACATTTGTTAGGCTTCTATTTACCCAATCTCACAAACTCGAAACTAATTGACAGTAAGGACTTGGAAATAAGGATTTGTTAGCTAAAATAGAATTAGCTTCTCGGGCTATCTATTCCTCACCCAATGGCCAGAGATAGATTGGTCTAGAGTGGAAAGGAGCACGTATCCAGTGAAACTAATTGGAAAATGGGACAGCAGGACAGGAAAAAATGTAATAATTTAAAATGGTTCTGCATGGTGGTTTTTATAAGAACCACTGTTCCAAGAACCTCTCCATGCTCCAAGCCTGCAGCCTGGCACAATAGGATCTGTGATTCATGATGGGGAAACTTCATTATCAGCATGTTTTTAAAGTAATAATTTGGCATAATAGTCATTAATTTATTGCAAATGCAAAAAATTAATTATGCTTTCTAAAGTTATATTTTACCATGCTATGTAAAATTGTATGCTATGCTACAGTGGAAATCATACAGATCCGGAGATTTTACAGCTACATTTCCAGTATGGCTATTTGTCCAACAGCTTTGGTCCCTCAGGTAAGTCATTTCACTTCTGAGCCTCAATTTACTCATCTGTACAATATGGTTTTCATTACAGTAAGAGTAGGCCTACCTATTGCACAAGGCTGTTTTAAGAATCATGTAAGGATGGGGCGCCTGGGTAGCTCAGTCGGTTGGGCGTCTGACTTCGGCTCTGGTCATGATCTCACAGTCCCTGAGTTCAAGCCCCGCGTCGGGCTCTGGGCTGACAGCTCAGAGCCTGGAGCCTGCTTCTTATCCTGTGTCTCCCTCTCTCTCTGCCCCTCCCCTGCTCATGCTCTGTCTCTCTCTCTCTCTCTCAAAAATGAATAAATGTTAAAAAAAATTAAAAAAATCAGATAAGGAGTTGCCTGGTTGACTAGGTCTGTTAAGCATCTGACTCTTGATTTAGGCTCAGGTCATGATCTCACAGTTTGGGAATTTGAGCACCGCATCAAGCTCCACACTGGCAGCACGGAGCTTGCTTGGGATGCTTTCTCTCTCTCCTCCCTCTGCCCCTCCCCTGTTTGTTCTTTGTCTCTCTCTGTCTCCTTCAAAATAAGTAAACTCTTAAAAAAAGAAATCAAATGAAGTAGTTTATACACAAGAGAGGTTTTGCAGAAAATCTGTTCTATGAGCAATGACTTCTGCGTTAAGCGCATGTCATATACATGGGAAGCAAATTATCTTAATCTCTTAACATGTGAAATTCACTGGTGATAATTATTAGGTCAAGATTACAAAAATGAAGAGGCCCACGCCTGTCTGATGAAATGATGGGCATTGTCTACTGCAGTTTATAAGCTATGACAGTAAATTGGCGACAGAGATACTGCTATGGGTCTTATTGTTCCTTTTTGTCTGTGATTAATCCCCTGTTTTTCCTAGGATTTAGGCTTTGGAAGGCATACTTGGAGATAGTGTGTATTGTTAACTGCATATATGCAGTCAGATAACTGCAAGCATGTGTCCACTTAGGGTACAGTTGGAAGAAGCCATTAGGAGTGGTCAAAAGGTTGATTTTGATTTATTTATTTTGTTAATGCTTATTTTTGAGAGAGAGTGAGCAAGGGAGGGAGCAGAGAGAGAGAGAGAGAGAAAGAATCTGAAGCAGGCTCCAGGCTTTGAGCATTGGGCACAGAACCCCGCCTGGGGCTCGAACTTACAAACTGGGAGGTCATGAACTGAGCCAAAGTTGGATGCTTAACCGAATGACCCACCCACATGGCTCCAAAAGATTGAGTAAAAAGCTTCACATGTAGAATTCGAATTATTATGAAACGATTAGAAAGTATTTAAAGCAATAGCTGTCCTTGAAAAAGATAAAGGAGATCAATTATATTAACTATGTGACTATTCTAGGTAATTCTAAGTCCATTTTGATGTTCAGATTAGGCCTTCAATTTAGCTGTTTACATAGTCTAAAGCTGTATGAGGATGCATGTTTTCCCTCTTTTTATGTTAAGTAGGAATAAAAGGAAGGATATCTTAGTCTAACATGTTTTTGTTTCCTCTTTTTTAATGTTTACAAAGATTATGTTAGAACCTCAAGTGAGAGCACATATTTTAAAATATTTTTAACTTATAATACATAAATAGGAGTATGTAAAAAGATTAAAATGATTTAGTTTTTGACTATCGTGCAATATCCAAGATGTCCATAATGATTATGACTTATAATCCCACTTACTATTTTCTTCACTACAGTGTGAAATAGATTGGAAAGTTATGTCCTTCAAAAGGCATAAACTTCTTTATATCTATACATCCAAACAATTCCAATTGCTAGCATTATTCAGAGATAATCGAATACGTAATTTCAGACTTATATTTAAAGTTACGCTTGCATAATAATTTGAAATGTTTTTTAGAATTATAGGAATATAAATGCCTACAAGTAGGTATTCGATATAGAGTACTACAGAAAAAATGTCTATGTATGTATCTACACACACACACACACACACACACACACACATATACACACACGCACGCACAATGATCAGAAATAATAATAGTGGCTCTTTTTCCCGGTGGTGGAATCACAGGAGATGTTGAAAATTTCTGTGTGCCTTGCAGTAAGGTATGAATTTTCTTTTTATATGTATAACTTTTATAATTAAAAGAGAAACAAGTCAGAAAAAAAATATCAATGTTTCACTGTAAAAAAAGTACTTAGATGGCTCTCTCCAGAATTCTTTTTTTATTCTACAAACTTTCATTATTCAAAGCTTGGAATAGAACATTAAGTACAAGGCCATTTCCTAAGAGCTATCAGAAGAAAAGTATGTTTAGCAAAATTACTGCCATTCCAAATAAGCGCACAACCCAAAGAAAAGGGATTTTCTTTGGTTTCCCATCATCACAGCTTTAAATTAAATTCTTTCTCTCTTTTGTTTCTCTCTTTTTTTTAAATATCTGTTTTGTTTCTGCGTGGCTTAGAAGAGGATCATTTTGTGTGAAAGTCTCATCTCTATGGGAACTCTAAGAAAATAGAGAAAGAATGGGCAAAGTTGGAACAAAAACAAACAAAATTCATTCCTTTAGTCCTTTTGTTGACTGTAATTGTCTAGCCCATCTATATTTTTTCTTGTTCTTATGCTGAAATTCTTCACCTTCCCCGTTTTTATTGCCTCTGCCACCTGTGAGACAGATTGTCCTTCTCAGACCCTCATTGTGAGGAGAAAAGGATCTGCTATCACAGATAACAGTACCAGCAGGAAAGTTGTTTTCATTTTTGCTGATATGCATGGGAATCTGAGATAAAGGAAGTGATGACTCTGTTGTTGTAGTGCTTTGGTTTATTTCTTTCCTTTCTCCTTGATTAAAATGAAAGTTCTTTTAAAAAAAATTTTTTTTAACATTTATTCATCTTTTGAGAGACAGAGCATGAGTTGGAGAGGGGCAGAGAGAGAGGGAGACACAGAATCCGAAGCAGGCTCCAGGCTCTGAGCTGTCAGCACAGAGCCCAAAACGAAACTCGAACTCATGAACCACTAGATCATGACCTGAGCCAATGTCAGATGTTTACCCGACTAAGCCACACAGGTGCCCCGAAACTAAAGTTCTGTAAGTGGCTACTTAGTTCTTAAGTGGCTACTTTTCTACTGATCTTCAAATAAGAGCTCTTAACCGTGCAACCTTTCTGTGGATGATGTTAACACCAACGTTCATACAGATAGTCGCTGACTTACAATTGTTTGGATTACAATTTTTCAACTTTACGTGGTGTAAAAGTGATATGAATTCAGTAGCAAATGTATTTCAGATTTTGAATTTTGATCTTTTCTAGGTGTAGTGCTGTGTGATGTGATGTCTCTCATGATGCTGGGCAATGGCTGAGAGCTGCAGGTCCAAGTCAGCCATGCAATCGTGAGGGTGAACAATCGGTACATTTACCAACATTCTGTACCCATACAGTCATTCTGTTTTTCACTTTCAGTATAGTATTCAATAAATTGCATGAGATATTCAACATTTTATTATAGAATAAGCTTTGTGGTAAATGACTTTACCCTACTCTAGGCAAATGTAACTGTTCTGAGACCATTTAAGACCGGCTAGGCTAAACTATGATATTCTGTAGGTGTGTATTAGATACATTTTCACCTTACGTTTATTGAAATGTAACCCTATCATAGGTCAAGGAATATCTGTAGATAAATAAATGTATAGATATAGGTATAGATGATATAGGTACAGATATAGATAGATACAGATATAGGGATAGGGATAGATATCACACACACACACACACACACACACACACACACACACATCCTGCTTCAAGATGGGCTTCTCAACATGAAATTATTTGATACACCATTTCCCAAAATATGTACTTTAAAAATTATACAGAAAAATGGTAGCTGAAAAATTCCACAGACACAATAATAGATATAAGAGATCAACAAGATGATGGATATAAGTTCAATATATATAGAGAAAACCAGAATAAAACAATACAATAGCATTCTTATATATCAACAACAACAAAAAAAACCAAACAAAACAGCCAAGACCATGTTGAAATTGTAGATCTGTGTAGAAAAGGAGACGTGTCAGTGAGCCTTCTTGCTCAACTATAAGCTCCAACAGTTACCATGACTGAAACCTGATAGCAACAGAATTCCTAGAAGACTATACCTCACATGTCCCCTTCCCTCCCCATGATTGTGGAGTGGACAGAACACATACTGACCCCCACCTTTGATCGCATGCTCTCTGCCTGCTGTCTTGCATGTATGCTCTGAATCTCTCCCTACACACTCTGGAAGTTCATCTTGCAGGTGGAGAGGTCAGTTGTTGAGGCTTGGGTCTGCCACCTCCCCTGGCTCCAGCACCCAAAATAAATTTTCCCCTTTCTTTTTATCAAACCCTTGTATCTTGACGTATTGACTTATCTTGCTATGAGTTTAGTTTATCCAAGTTTCTTCAGCAAGATTGTTGGCCAACCCCGCCCCCTCCCCGGAGCCCTGCTTCTGATTTGTCCAGTCCCCTTGGGATCCCCTGGCTTGGAACAGCTGGCTGTAGCGGTGTGCCAAGGCTTACCCATTTTTTTTCCTGAGTTAGCAACTGTGATAGATCATTTAGTAACATGTATTTAGGAAACCTTAGGATTTGTATAGGATTATTAGTTGCAGCATCTGAAGTGATAAAATAAATAATAAACTGCTAATAAAAATTAGCAATAGTGTTTTTTTAGGGAGCTAAGATGGTGGTGTAATAGGAAGACCCTAGGTGTATCT
Organism: Herpailurus yagouaroundi; assembly: GCF_014898765.1. NCBI lineage: Eukaryota > Metazoa > Chordata > Mammalia > Carnivora > Felidae > Herpailurus > Herpailurus yagouaroundi. The sequence goes on from NW_024412376.1 coordinate 23,813,162, forward strand.
CCTCCCTCAAGCATAACTAGATAACTATCACATCATTTTGAACACCCAAGACACCAACCTGAGGACTGACAGAGCAAACTTCTCAACTAGATGCAAAGAGGAGGCCACATTGAGGAAGGCAGGAAATGTGGAGATGTGGTTTGGGGAGAAACAGATTGCAGGTGCTCTGGGGGGCAGAGGGGAGGAGCTTGGTCATAGAAAGAGGCAAGAGAGAGTGGAGCACATAGGGATATACACAAGGAGAACACTTCCCCCAGATCCACTGATGGGGAAAATGAGAGGTGTTGATTTTCATGAATTTTTGCAACTGGTGGGTCTTGAACACTGGAGTTTTAAAGCTGGGTAGGCTTGGCTGAGACAGAGACCTGAGGGCACTACCCTACTCCAGGAGAGAAAGCAGGCAAACAACCCCAGGGTAGATGGTGCAATCTGAGGATTGCCTAACGTGCACTGGGGAGAGACCTCGCTCTTCCTGGAGAACATCTGTGAGAGGTGGCATTTGCAAAGTCACCTCTCAGCGGACAAAAGAACTGGTGGGCATCATTTCCCTCTCAGCCCGTCAGCATAGATGCAGAGCCGGATGCCAACGGCAGATCAGCCTGACACTGGCTGCCTAGCCTGCTTGCTCCCAGTCGGGCACACAACCCTGTGCTCTGGCACAGCTGCCTTATTGGTCAAACCTGTATCAGTCCCAGGGCAGTGAGAACCTCCCCCAGAAGACCAGAACAGGCCCTGGTGCACACCAAAACATTTTTAAAGCCTGGAGTTTTAAAGGTCAGCAGGCTTCGTTGGGATAGAGCCTGGGATAGACACCATGCTGCTCCTGGAGAGAAGACGGGCACACAACCCGGAGGCAGACAGCATGAAAATGGTGATCTGAAAAATGCCTGGGATGCAGAGAAGGGCGATTATTTGCATTTCTGGAAGTGCTTCCCTGAGAGCAGCCAGCACAGACACCCCTCTCTGGGAACAAAGGAGGACTCTGGGTCTATTTTCCTCTCTGGCAGTTCAGCAGGATTGCCTTCAGTAAACAGCACAGCGCCAACACTGGTTGCCTAACCTGCTTACACCAAGTCCTGCACTCTTACACTCTGCTTTTCTCCAGCAACTATGCCTCAGAACTAGCACAGTGGGCCCATCCCCCAGAAGCCCGGCACAAACCCCTTCACAGACGATGTCTTTCTACTAGAGAGTTCTGCAAAGCTTTAGTTCTAGTAGAAGTAGCATTAGGTCTCATTTAATAAGCCGGCCAGAGCATATCTAGTTAAAACTCATACTCTGGCCAAGGTCCAAACACTGCCCACTGCTGGCAAGGAGAGGATCTGCAGATCCTGTCATCCTGCAGATGACTGCCTTGAAGGATAGAGCAGCCAAAACACAGCAGCAGAGGGCAGGCAGCACCCACCAGACAGCTCCCTGAAGCACCAGGCCCGGGACCTTATGTGACCTATTCTTCATAAAGCCGTTCCTCTCAGGAGCAGGAAACATAACAGGCTTTGCTAACACAGGGAAGACAGAGATTTAGACAACATGCCAAGATGGAAGAATTCATCCCAAATGAAATAACAAAATAAGGTCATGGCCATAGATCTAACTGAAAGAGATATAAATAATATGACTGATGGAGAATTTAAAGCAACAATCAAAAGGATACTCACTGGACTTGAGAAAAGAATCGAAGACTTCATGGAGGCCCTAACTGCAGAGCTAAAAGAGTTAAAAAACAGTCAGAAATGAGATATACAATAACTGAAATTTGAAACAGACTGGATGCAATGAACACAAGGATGGAAAAAGCAGAAAACAAATAAGTGATATAGAAAATAAAATAATGGAAAGTAATGAAGCTGAACAAAAGAGAGAAAGAATTATGGAACACAAGAATAGACTTAGTGAATTTAGTGACTCCATCAAATCTAATATTTGTGTTATAGGAGTCCCAGAAGAAGAAAGGGAAAAAGGGGTAGAAAATTTATTTGAGAAAATAATCGCTGAAAACTTCTCTAATCTGGGGAAGGAAACAGGCATCCAAATACAAGAGGCACAGATAAATTCCTCCAAAATCAACAAAAGTGGGCCAATTCCAGGACATACTGTAATTAATTTTGCAAAATATAACAATAAAGGAAAAATCCTAAGGGGAGCAAGATAAAAGAAGTCCCTATCTTACAAAGAAAGACCCATAGGCTACATGCACATCTTTCAACAGAAACTTGGGAAGACAGAAGGGAATGACATGATATATTCCACATGATGAATGGGGAAAAAAAGCTGCAGCCAAGAATACTCTATCCAGCAAGGCTATCATTCAAAATAGAAGGAGAGATAAAGAGTTTCCCAGACAAACAAAAACTAAAGGAGTTCATGACCAATAAACCATCCCTGCAAGAAATATTAAAGGGGACTCTTTGAATGCAAAGGAGAGACCAGAATTGACAAAGATAAGAAAGGATCAGAGAAAATCCCCAGAAACAACAACAAAAAAGTAACAGAATGGCAATATATATATATATATATATATATACTAATAATCTAAATGTAAATGGACTAAATATTCCAATTAAAAGACATAAGGTGTCAGAATGGATTAAAAAAAAAAACAAGACCTATCTATATGCTGCCTATAAGAGACTTATTTTAGACCTAAAGACACCTGCAGACTGAAAGTGAGGGGGCGGAGAAACACTTATCACACAAAGTGATGTCAAAAGAAAGTCAGAGTCGCAATACTTATATTGGATAAACTAGGCTTTAAAACAAAGACTGTAAAAAGAGATGAAGAGGGGCACTATATCATAATAAAGGGGACTATCTAACAAGAATATCTAACAATTGTATATAATTATTCCCTCAATTTGAAAGCACCCAAATATCTAAAACAAATAACAATAAGCATAAAGTAACTAGTTAATAATGATACAATAATAGTAGGGAATTTTAAAACCCCACACACATAAATGGACAGATTATCAAAGCAGAAAATCAACAAGGGAACAGTGGCTTTGAAGGACATACTGGACCAGATGGACTCAACAGATACATTCAGAACAATTCATCCTAAGCAGCAGAATACACATTCTTTTCAAGTATACATGGGACATTCTCCAGAATAGAACACATAATAGGTCACAAATCAGGCATCAACTAGTACAAAAAGACTGAGATCATACAATGCATATTTACTGATCACAATGCTATAAAACTTGAAGTCAACCACAAGAAAAAATTTGGAAAGACCAAAAGTACATAGATGTTAAAGAACATGCTACTAAAGAATGAATGGGTCAACCAAGAAATCAAAGAAGAAATAAAAATATACATGGATATGAAAATGAAAATATAAATGAATATAAATGAAAATATAATGGTCCAAAACCTTTTTGATGCAGCAAAAGTGGTCATAAGAGAGAAGTATATAGCAACTCAGGTCTACCTCAAGAACCAAGAAAAATCTCAAATAAGCAAACTAATCTAATACCTAAAAGGGAAAAAAAAACAACAAATGAAGGCTAAGGCCAGTAAAAGGGAAATAATAAAGATTCAAACAGAAATAAATGATACAGAAACAAACAAACAAAAAACCTTTAAAGAGATCAATGAAACCAGGGGCTAGTTCTTTGCTAAAATTAATAAATTGATAAATCCCTAATCAGATTTATCAAAAAGAAAAGAGAAAGGACTCAAATAAATAAAATCACAAAATAACAACCAACACCACAGAAATACAAACAATTATGAGAATATAATGAAAAACTATATGCCAACAAATTGCACAACCTGGAAAAGATGGATGAATTCCTAGAAACATACAAACTACCAAAAGTGAAACAGAAAGAAATACAAAACTTGAACAGATCAGTAACCAACAAAGAAATTGAATCAGTAAGCAAAGATCTCCCAACAAACTAGTCTAGAACCAGATTGCTTAACAGGGGAATCCTACCAATTGTTTAAAAAATAATACCTATTTTTCTCAAACTATTACAAAAAATAGAAATGGAAGAAAAACTTCCAACTCATTTTATGAGGTCAGAATTACCTTGATTCCAAAACCAGACAAAGACTCTACTAAAAAGAGAATTATAGGCCAAGGGTCCATGTTGAACATGGATGCAAAAATTCTCAACAAGACCCTAGCAAATCCAATCCAATAGTACATTAAAAGAATCATTCATCATGATCAAGTGTTTTTTCAGGTATTTTAGTGTAGTGAACTGCCTTAGAAGTTAGAGATGGTATCCCTCTCCAGAACAAAAGTCAGGCATGCTTTCTGTTTATTAGAAAGCAGTAAGGTTTCTAATTTCAGTGTTTCTCTCTACCCACTAGAGGTGTAGGAGTCACCTGGATCTCTTTAAATTGTCTTGTGAATGATGAGGCTTAGGAAACAAGCACAAGAGGATGTAATAGTTATTCTGGCCTCTACAACTGCTGAGATTAATAACATCCTTTGCCTCTGATCCAAGAGTCTCATGTCTACAGCACTTATGAAACTTTTGCAGGTTGGCTTGTAAACTTGCAAATAGTGTAAACTCTCAAATGCCTCATAAATCTTGACATATACAGAAAAAAATAAATAAAAATTAAAGCCACAGATATTAAGAACAAATTATAAAAGATATTGAAGAGTGAAATAAGCACTTAATATGCAATATAATTGTTTATATAAAGTTTTAAAGTAGGAAAAATTACTATATGTGTTTTATATGTGTATATACATATATGGTGAATGTATAAAATTACTCAGGCATATGATAGACACCCAAGGCCAAAGACAGATGGGGTAGGTTCAGAAAAGAGTACCTAGGAAATTTTTAATTCATTTTTAATAGTTTTTAAGAAAGAAAAAATTTGGGGGTGCCTGGTGGCTCAGTTGGTTGAACATCTGATTCCTGATTTCAGCTCAGGTCCTGATTTCAAGGTTTGTGAGGTCAAGCCCCATGTTGGGCTCTGTGCTGTCAATGTGGAACCTGCTTGGGATTCTCTCTCTCCCTCTCTTTCTGCCCCTTCACCCCCTTATCTCTCTCTCTCTCTCTCTCTCTCTCTCTCTCTCAATAAATGAGTAAACTTTATAAAACAAATAGAAAGAATAAATCTGGAGGACTTTGGTTTCTAGTCTGACATGTAGAGCGATTGGAAGCCATCATTCTTACCCCGCCACAGGAAAAAGCTGAACAAATGCAAAATCCACAATTCATCTTAGATCTTTCAGAAAATTGATGTCACAGGAAAAACTGCTGCCACAAAAATTGGAGAGACAGGTGTATAGACAGAATCACAGTTTGTTTGGAACACAAGCCCAGGAGCAGAAGACTGCTACTGGAGACAGCGCTAGAAGGAACACTTAAACTATAATTGATGAATTGCTAGATGCTTAGTGACCTGGATAGTTAAAACTGGGGAGGCTAGTCTTAGGGAGCAAGTCATTGGAAGCGCTCAAAATATCTTTTTGAATGGCCAAAATTTGACAACACCAAATGGAGAGGATGCATAGCAACAAGAATGCTCATTCATTACTGGTAGGAATGCAATTTGATCCAGCCACTCTAGAAGACAATTCAGTGGTTTCTTAAAAACTAAACATATTCTTACCATATGATCCAACAATGGGCTCCTTGGTATTCACCCTAAAGAACATTTCCACACAAAAAACTGCCAATGTGTATTGATAGCAGTTTTATTCATAAGTGCTAAAATTTGGAAGCAACCAAGATGCCTTTTAGTAGTCAATGAATAAACTGTGGTACATCCAAACAATGGAAGAGTATTCAAGGTTAAAAAGAAATGAGGAACTGGAGAGTGTGATGCTAAGTGAAATAAGCCATACAGAGAAAGACAGATACTGTATGTTTTCACTTTTATGTGGATCCTGAGAGACTTAACAGAAACCCATGGGGGAGAGGAAGGAAAAAAAAAAAAAAAAGAGGTCAGAGTGGGAGAGAGCCAAAGCATAAGAGACTCTTAAAAACTGAGAACTGAGGGTTGATGGGGGGTGGGAGGGAGGGAGGGTGGGTGATGGGTATTGAAGAGGGCATCTTTTGGGATGAGCACTGGGTGTTGTATGGAAACCAGTTTGACAATAAATTTCATATATTAAAAAAAAAAAAGAAATGAGCTCTCAATCTATGAAAACATATATTAGAAATACCAGTGTATTTGATTAAGTGAAAGATGCCAATCTAAAAGGCTACATATGATTCTATGATTCTAGCTATAAGACATTCTAGGAAAAGAAAACTATGGAGACTGTAAAAGATTAATGGGCTGCCAGGATGGGAGGTGGTGTATAAAGAGACAGTGCACAGAGGATTTTTAAGACAATGAAAAATTCTAATATTATGATAGTGGATACATGCCGTTCCATACTTGTCCAAACCCATCGAATGTATACCACCAAGAGTGAACCCTAATGTAAACTATGGACTTTGGGTAATTTTGATGTGCCAAAGTAGTTTCATCAGTTGTAACAAGGGTGCCATTCTTTGGGGGTGGGGGTGGGATGTTGATGATGAAGGAAGATATGCACGGGTGGAGCAGAAGATCTTTGGGAACTCTGTACTTTCCACTCAATCTCCTGGGTACCTGAAACTGCTCTAAATAACATCAATTAAAAACAAACTGAATCCTGTGGTGCTGGGATACCTCTTCATAGTCACAGAGTAAAGAAACGAGGTTGTGTTTTTGAACATCCACAATGACAAGTATCGGACACAGATAGACTCTAGGAAGCTGTCTAATTTGGGGCGAAGGAGCGTCTTCTAATCACTGGCATTTTTAAGCAGGGAGGGGGTGGCTAACAGCATTTCTCGCTGGGCTGTAGGCGTTTTAGTCTACTGGACAGGCACACCATAGTCTCCGTTGTAATATGTTTTCTTTATTTTAGGAAGTGCTTTGGAATTTAAAAAAAAAAAAAAGGACCTTCAACTTGTATTCCACATGAAAAAGAAAATTTAATACTTACATAATATTGTTGTCCATTCCACAAGTATTTGTTGAGCCCGACAGGCATTGTGCTGCCCAATTTTCAAATATTCACCATGTGCATTATTGCTATTTTGTTACATTAGAACTTATTGGGATAAAATAGCTTCAGAGACAAACTAAAGAAAAAAAAAGCTCTTTATGCACTGATGACACGTTTTTACTTTCTATTAATGAGAAGGTGTGAAGATAATGGCCATGAGAATTTTTCTAGTGATTTTCTTAATCACTCTTTGCTTTATGTTCATGAATTTTAAAGGTAGTCTTTTTTTTTTAAGTCACACATTCTTTCTAAAAAAATTTTCTCGTATCTTTTTTGTTGTTTTTTGTTGTTGTCAAGAGGGACATGCTGACCTTATGGACTTATATTCTCACCCCCCCCCCCCCCACACACACACACACAAAAGGGAAAAAAAATGTGGAGGAGACACTATTTGCAACTCAGTTGGCGAGTCATGACTGTCGGGAATCAGACCTTGCTGTGGCAACAAACCCTTTCCTTTTTATTGTACTTGATACCGGGCTGGGTTTGTTCTCCACTTGGTACTGTGTGATATAATGTCCTGCTGATTTTGGTGCAGCTATTATTGCTTTAAAAGACAGCAATTGTGTATTTAATCTCAGTGTGTTCAATTTTGTTCTTGGTATGTCCACAGTCCGAGATACTTAAAGATGTATTTTGGAGCTGTGGCTTTGGAAGTTTGAAAGAACTTATCTAATGTTTTTATGTGGAACTAACCAATTTATTTAGCCTATGAAGATATTGCCCCAAATTTGAAGTGATTCTATTTAATTTATGTTTAGCTTATTATGAATTAATGGTAGAGACATGGATTTCATGCAAAATTCATGGATATTTTTATTCTGAAACTACTTCTCCTAAAGGATGATGAAACTCTATTTTTAAACCATTCTGGCTGAGGTAATTGACTCTTTTAAAAATGGGATCTAATTAGTCTAGAAAAGAGGGAAAGTTGAGAGAGATTCTGAATGTGAGCAAGGGCACTGTGTCTATGTTGGTGAGCTAAATTCACTTGCAATTTGTCGAAATAGAGTAATGGGTGTAGCAGGAGGAATTTAGCTCAGGTTCTACTTAGAGATTCATTATTGCAATTTAATAACACTCAATAAAAAATCTTCAAACTATACAAAAGTTTATGTTAAAAAGGAAAACTCATGATGCCCCCTCAGTCATATGGTTATGTACTATTATGTACTAATATGTACTATTAAAAATTTGGTCTGTATCAGCATACAATATTTTATAATACATACCTGTGTGCCTATGTTTGTCAATCTATTTTCTGACTTAGAATGGGATATATAATTTTCTTCTTCAACTCAAAATTTTCATTTCATATTATATGGTGAGCTCATATCCATGTTCTTTTAAATGGCTGTGTATTTTACATGGTGATTTATATATTCCTTTTTGGTTGTTTTATTAATTTATTCCAGATTTGTATACTACTTTATGCTTAGCACTGACTGTGGAGCTGGTAAACAAGACAGAATAATCTCTGCCTCTGCCTTCACAGAGTTTCTATAAAGGGGAAACATATGACAAATAAATTTTTAAATATATATTAATGGATGTAAATGTTGTTTTCGATTTCTCCCTGTTACAAACAATGCTACAATAAATAAAAGTATCCATTTCATCCACATGCATGTAAATACCTGCAAAATGAATTCTTAGAAATAGAATTGCTGGAAACATTTTAGAGATAAAATATTTTCAGAAAACAGTCAAGTAACATCTTCATTAATGCATTCTACAAGAATTTTTAAAAGGTTTTTGCCTTTAAGAATATTTTTAAATTCATAATTTGTTTAGTGACAACTAGTTTCTTGAAAGTATTTTCCCACTGGGAAAACAGTTTGGTGAGAACATTTTTCTAATTTTTAAATGGTAAATAAATATAAGATAGAATATGCTACTTTTAAATTATTTTAATGTAAAGGTTAATGATAAACAGATTTCACCTGATGTAAATCCATGTGAGTTAGCCTGGAAAGAGGTATATAAAGTAGTACCCTTCAAGGATGAAAATATTGTAATATTTAGCAACATATTTTGAAGAGCAAAGAGCTCATCAGTAACTTTATTGATAAGGAAATCAAGATCTGGTTATATATTTCGTTATTCCTTAAATCAAAATGATCTTTTCTTAGATTGTAGTTTGAGATCTGAATCACTTCAGTTAAAGTCAGCAAGTTAGTATTAATGCTTTGTGGTTTTAGAGAACTGAAATGGATGACTGTAAGTAGAATAATGATAACAAAATTTGAAGAAAAAATGGTAATTTTCTATTGGCAGACAGAGGGCCCAAGGGAAGCACGCATTGCTCCATAAATGCTCCCTCACTGGTCTAAAATGTGAAATTTGATTTTCACTATGAGATACACTTTTTATTCAGTGGTGATTTTCAAAGATAAGGCTCTTTTTCTAACTATCCATATATTACATAACATATAGATATTTCTACTCTTCTGAAAAAAAATATCAAAATAATATCAAATACCAGATCATTTTTAGGAGAACAGATTTTGGTGGTTCCAAAAAAAAAAAAAAAACACAAAAAAACAAAAACAAAAAAACAAAAAAGAAAGAAAGAAAGAAAGAAAGAAAGAAAGAATAAAGAAAAATAAGAGAGCTGTGAATACTTAAGGTGAAGAGATTAAAAGGCAGAAAAATTATGAAATAAAGGAAAACCTTTATCAAAGATAGACATCAATTATTTTATAATTTGACTATATCATCCTTGATTAAAGAAAAAAGGAAACCATCTGAATGTTGAACAACATCATGGAAATCATTAACAGACTGCCTTTTGATTCCTCTAGGACTCATTGCCAGTTTATGTCAGTTGACTCAAGAAACACTAGAGTTGAAGTCACCATCCAACTATGACCTTGTTACTCTCATCAGGTTCTGTTTATCACTCTTCTGTTGCTAGTTTCTACCTACTCCCAATTCCTAGAACTTTTCTCATGTTCCTTCTGAAAGTCATAGTCTATCATCAGCAAAAGTCCCTGTGTCTTGAAACGCGTTTCTGAATTTTCCAACCTCATGCTCCAATGGAGAAAATCTCATTTCTCACAAAGCACACCGCTTCTTTTATAGTCTTTGTATAAGAAAACTATTTCTCCTAGACAGAGGGTGAATGTCATCTCTATACATCATTCTCCCCTTGCTAAAAACCTTCAGTGTTAACTATCATGTGATAAGATTATACCACACAGTACTCTTTATTTTGTATTCCTATTCCCAAATAAACCTATTTATTGGGAAATTGGTGACTATTCTCACTTTAAACTTTTGTCCATGGACCTCAAGTGGCTCTAATGCTGTCTTGCAGTCATACTATACCTCCCCCAGTCAATTTTTTTTCATACTCTCAGGATGATAATTTTAACTGTCTTCTCAAACTTATAGGATCTCTTCCATCATCCTCACTCTTGGATTGCGATGTTGCTTTAGGTTCACAGAGAAATTTGAAGCAATCATGAGAGGTGGAAACTCTAAGAAAGCACAACAACAAAATTCTAGAAATCGCAAACACTGTAATAGGAGTGAAAACTGCCTTCAAGGTGCTTATTGGTAGACTTGATATAGCTAAGAAAAGAATCAGAGATCGTGCAAGTAAATCAACAGAAATTCCCCAAACTAAAGGCAATGAGAAAAAAATATATAATGAATAAAAAACAAACAAACCAATAAGACAAAACATCCACAAAATCCAAGAAGTAAAAGATGGCTCTGAAAAATTGTCCCCCATCCCCAAAAATGTACGGAAATGTTCTGAGTTTATTTCACAATGGCTACTTTTTCTCTTCTCTTGTCAGAGACATAATAATAGAATCATTTTCAGCTTTTTATCCTGACTTTCTAGTAGGGTTCCCGGAGTTCAAACTCACTAAAGTGTGAGGGACCTCTTCTCTCAAGCTATTCCACACTCAGACTCCAGAAACTTAGCAAAATGACCATGTAAGTGTTTCTCCAAGTTCAAGCTCCAGTAGCTCATGCTCCAGGTGGACCTGACTAACATATGTATTACAGTTGAAAGTAAAAGGATGATGTGCTCGATTTGGTTCATATAATTTTCCAGATCCACTCCACCATGGATTTTTCTGCTTAATGTTACTGATGAATCTCTGGGAAGATCATATAGAACCAACAGCATTTTTTAGCTCACAGAAGGTATGATTTACTCCTAATCATGTGTTTTGTGATGAATTCTGTTTTGTCATGGTCCCATATTTTGTTTCTTAATATTATATAATTTTAGTTCTTACACAATTTTTATTTACAGGCTTATTTTATCAGAGGGGATTTATGTTCATTTTGGCAATTGCGTGACTTTGTAGTTGGCTACCTGGGCTTTTATTCCTACATTCCAACATGAAACAGTCAGGGATAGTTCAGTGCTGTGCACTGACCTCATTTGGTACATTGTTTTGTTTCTGGTCTGTAAACTCTATCTGCATTTTCTCACCTGGGCTTCCTTTCTCAATTGAGGTCTGACAGTGTCTAAATTTAAGTACTGAATATAATTCCACTTTCCTATTTCTCATGGAGCATTCTCTCTGCTTTACAGCACCTGAATTCAACACTATTTTTGCAGTTTCCCAGAGAAGCCACATACTGTATCTACCAAACCAGCCTGCTTTTAGGAATAAAAAGAGGCATTACTAATGTGTTTTTTTAAAAAAGTGTAAAAGAAAGTTTTTTTCGTGACTCACATTCAGGTCCTTTATCCATTTTGAGTTTATTTTTGTCAATGGTGTAAGAAAGTGGTCTAGTTTCATTCTTCTGCATGTTGCTGTCCAGTTCTCCCAGCATCATTTGTTAAAGAGACTGTCTTTTTTCCATTGGATATTCTTTCCTGCTTTGTCAAAGATTAGTTGCCCATACTTTTGTGGGTCTAATTCTGGGGTTTCTATTCTATTCTATTGGTCTATGTCCTTTCTGACCCCAGCTGCAGCAATTCCTTACTTGACACATCTCCAAAGCCAAGGGAATTAAAAGCAAAAATGAACTATTGGGACTTCATGAAGATAAAAAGCTTCTGCACTGCAAAGGAAACAATCAACAAAACTAAAAGGCAACCAACGGAATGGGAAAAGATATTTGCAAATGACATATCGGACAAAGGGCTAGTATCCAAAATCTATAAAGAGCTCACCAAACTCCACACCCTAAAAACAAATAATCCAGTGAAGAAATGGGCAGAAAACATGAATAGACACTTCTCTAAAGAAGACATCCAGATGGACAACAGACACATGAAAAGATGCTCAACGTCGCTCCTTATCAGGGAAATACAAATCAAAACCACACTCAGATACCACCTCACACTGGTCAGAGCGGCTAAAATGAACAAATCAGGAGACTATAGACGCTGGAGAGGACGTGGAGAAACGGGAACCCTCTTACGCTATTGGTGGGAATGCAAACTGGTGCAGCTGCTTTGGAAAACAGTGTGGAGGTTCCTCAAAAAATTAAAAATAGACCTACCCTATAACCCAGCAGTAGCACTGCTAGGAATTTACCCAAGGGATACAGGAGTGCTGATGCATAGGGGCACTTGTACCCCAATGTTTATAGCAGCACTCTCAACAATAGCCAAATTAGGGAAAGAGCCTAAATGTCCATCCACTGATGAATGGATAAAGAAATTGTGGTTTATATACACAATGGAATACTATGTGGCAATGAGAAAGAATGAAATATGTCCCTTTATAGCAACATGGATGGAACTGGACAGTGTTATGCTAAGTGAAATAAGTCATACAGAGAAAGACAGATACTATATGTTTTCACTCTTACGTGGATCCTGAGAAACTTAACAGAAGACCATGGGGAAAGGGAAGGAAAAAAAAGGTTAGAGAGGGAGGCAATCAAAACATAAGAGACTCTTAAAAACTGAGAACAAACTGAGGGTTGATGGCGGGTGGGAGGGAGGGTGGGTGGGTGATGGGTATTGAGGAGGGCACCTTTTGGGATGAACAATGGGTGTTGTATGGAAACCAATTTGACAATAAATTTCATGTTAAAACAAAAAAGTGTAAAAAAAACCCTGTAGCACTTGGTTTACCTGAACCGGAGTCTATGGATAAGCACAAATAGCACATAGTTTCAAAACCTCACTCTGTATCCTTGACTCATTCCATCTATTTTGTTTTCCTTTACATGATTTCCCTCCATCCTTATATATAGGAGCGACAAGGCCATATCAAACTTGACTGAAAATGAAGTTAAACCACTTTTCAATCTGACTTTATACCTTCAAATTTTGTGAACTCTCTATTATTGCACTAATTTCAACTGGACTTCACATATTGCCATGTGAGTTTCTCAGGTCCACATTTGGCAATTCTTGTCACAACGTATCAGAAACTAAAAGTCAAAAGCCATTAGTACCTTTAAGTCACAATTCGTATCATTAAAATATAGTTTAATAGACTTTGCCTATAGTGGTATTTTCTTCAATCTACTTTAAATTTTGTTAGAATTGGTAGTTTCTCTCATATTTTTGAAAATAATTTCTATCAGTTCAGCACTCAGGGAATTGAGAGTAAGTCTAAAGAATTCTCATGTAAATTCTATTTCTGGGGGTGCCTGGTGACTCACTCAGGTGAACATCTAACTCTTGATCTTGGCTCAGGCCATGATCGAAGGGTCCTGGGATCAAGCCTGTGTATAGGGCTTGGTGTTGAGCATGGAGCCTGCTTAAGATTCTCTCTCTCTGTCTCTCTCTCTCTCTCTTTCTCTTTCTTTTTATCATTGTCTCCCTCTGCCCCTCAACCCCTCTCACACTGTCTGTCAAAATAAAAATATAAATAAATAAATAAATTCTATATCTGCTTTTTCCTCCTTTTTTGATCACTTATGTGATTTTATGACATTATAATGCAACTGCCTGGATGTTATCATGGAATAATTTCCATATCACCCTATTTATCTGTGTCTATTAATCTATCTATCTATCTATCTATCTATCTATCTATCTATTCACCCATCCATCCATCTATCTGTTTTTGAGAGCACATTATCTGTCAGCTTTATTATAAGATTTTCAAGGGCAATAACCATATATTATTATTTTCTAAATCCTCCCTAGAGCCTTTGCATTTTAGTGGTTTTAAGGACTTATTAAAGAGAAAAAAATTGAATTGTCACAATCATTTAAAATTCATGAATACTTCTTAGATTAACATCATGAAGACCTATTAATCCTGCTTTATAAAATAACATTAAGAATCATCTCAAAAAATATGAAATAAGCCTTCAGGGTGTATAAAAGATTTTAAGCAGACTTAAACAAATCTTCTTTTTTAACTCCAGATTTCTTTGAACTGATGTAAGCATTAATGCTTGAATTTTGGCAGGGAGTTAATAATTCACATATTAGTTAAATCAAGTAAAGTTTATTCCTCCTTTCCTTTCCTTTCCTTTCCTTTCCTTTCCTTTCCTTTCCTTTCCTTTC
>NW_024412376.1:23827642-23857401 GCF_014898765.1 Herpailurus yagouaroundi
TCCTTTCCTTTCCTTTCCTTTCCTTTCCTTTCCTTTCCTTTCCTTTCTTTCCTCTCCTCTCCTCTCCTCTCCTCTCCTCTCCTCTCCTCTCCTCTCCTTTATAGGTAGGACACAAGTCAGGTGTCTTGTTTTTCTGCCGATTGGTATCTTTCACAAAAATTAATAGGGAGCAGAAAATAGCAAGATGTTTTGGAAGGTTCTTAATTCTTACCAAATGAGAATTTCTATGCAAAGTATTCATTTTACATATAATATCAAAAATAATTTTGGTACTAAAAGTGAAATTATTTTTAAAAAAGGAACAGTAGAAAGTCTGATGGAAAAATTGTTGAATTATTTTGTCAATCTCAGTGAGAGAGTACTAAATGTTTAATGGCATTAAAATGAGGATAAACTTAGAATGAAATTGTTCCAGCAGGATTAATGCCTCCAGAGAATACTTAATGTATTTGTAAAATGTCATGTGGGTGGGATTTACATAGATAGAGATATTAGACACACATATAGATATTAACTAATATTTGCTTTGGTTTGACAATTATATGTTACTGTAAGTATATGACAAGACCCAGAACAATAGATTAAAACACTTTATACAGCCAATTGAAGACTCTGGCTAACTAGTTCCCACTGGGTTTTTTTTAAATGTGTATTTATTTTTGAGAGAGAGAGAGAGAGAGAGAGAGAGAACGATTAGGAGAGGGGCAGAGAAAGAGGGAGAACGAGGATCCCAAGTGGGCCCTGTGTTGACAGCAGAGAGCCTGATGTGGGGCTCAAACTCACGGTCTGAACCATAGGATCATGACCTGAGCTGGAGTCACATGCTTAACTGACTGAGTCACCCAGGTGTCCCATCACTGGACTTTTAATGGGAAAATTGCTGACTAGACCTTGGTGTGCTAATATTTTAAATTTTTGCTTTTCTATATCAGACAATTTAAATAAATTGAGGATACAAGAGAGAAGAAGCAGATATTTCGATGTTTCCTATTTTTTAATTACATAAAGGGGATGGTCAGATATTTCACAACTAGGCCACACCTTATCCTCAGAAAAACAAGTACTATCATGCAATTCTGTTCTTTTGTTCATATGGAACTTTACAATTGCCTGTAAACCAAGTTTAACTCTCCTCCTTTGCTATAAGTTTCATGTCTGTGAATAAGCAGTAGGAATAACATCCAGGAGCCAAGTTAAAAATATTCCATCCAGAGGAGAGCCTAGTTGGCTCAGTTGGTTGAATGACCGACTTTGGCTCAGGTCATGGTCTCATGGTTCATGGGTTCGAGCCTGGCATCAGGAAGCCTACTTTGGATCCTCTTCCCCCTCTCTTCCTGCCCATCCCCCACTTGCACTCTCTCGAAAATGAATAAATATTAAAAGAAAAAAAATTAAACATCCCATCTAGAAAACTGTAATAAATGCCCCTGGAGTTTTATGTAGGAAACAAAAAAATCCCTCCATAATCACAAGCTCTTGCCTATTTAAAAAACCACATTGTATCTCTTCTTGGTAATGAAACTTCTAGTTGTTTCAAACCATTGTTCTTATGCAAACCCTAATAAAATGTCAAATAACCCAGTTGAATTAGGAGAAATCTTGACTAGCTAAGGAATCCATTTTCTTTGCTATGATGGAACTCTAGGTAACAATAATTGACAGAGAAATGTGCTTTTCTGGACTGTGTGACCACAGCTAATTGCAGTTTCCTTTCTCTCTCATGTATTTATATACAGGTATTCATTTCACAATTATTCTATTTATTTTTTAAATGAAGTTTTATATAGATTATAAAAGCTGGTGCACATATTGAGGTCTCCAAAGCTGGAACAGGATATTCAGTTTGTGAAAATGATCGTACCACAAAACTTTAGCAAAGTTCTTCATATTTCAGCCTTACTAGCTCCTCATCGACTATATACATTTTAATAATGCAAGACCCAAAATAAAACAGAAGCTGGGAACTCACTGCTTGCTTTGATTTGAAGAATTTATTATCAAAACAGCATTTTAAATATTTAACAAAGAAGGGTGAAACCACAGAAACCCTCTAACTCTTCTGGGCTATAACTGTCAATTTCTGCTAGTTAGTTTTATTTTTAGCACTGGCTTGCAAACACTATTTCAGAATTAATATGTTTGTCTATTAAAGACAACTAATTATTTGAACAGTGTCTGAGAAGGATCCAGGGCACTCTTCTGTTATTGACATCATTACAGACAAAACAAAAAGCTAACAAAGCACCGTGGATGTTAAGTTATTCTTGGCCTATGGATTGATCAGATCAGTTTTTATGTGGAAGTTGCTGGGGATGAGTGTGTGTGATTCTATTCACATAGCAAATTCAGGACACCTGTACACTCTGTTCAAGATTTCCTAGAGAGAGCAAAGGCAAACTGTGTTACCAAATACTTCAAAGTGGTCTTCTGGCCATGTGGATTTGGCAACAAGGAAAACACTAAGCCAGATGTTACCTAGAGCCCAGGACCACTGTAGGTCCCAATGCCAATTTTGTCCCTACACACTGGCCACCTAATAAAAAGTATTAATCTTTAGTGCCAACCAAGGTTCCCAGCAAATAGCAAATGCTCAGTTAATATTGTTGAATGGATAAGTGAATACCACTCTCCTGACAATGAAAGACAAGTCCAAGTCTATAGCAGAGAGCCAGAGAAGAGAAAAAAATGTTTGTCTGCTCATCTGCTAAGTCCCATCCCTATAAAATGTGAAAGAGTCAGTGATGTTGATTTTGCATTAAAACACACACACACACACACACACACACACACACACACACAAAACTAACCACAAAAAAGTTTTTCATGGGCGTACATATGAGGGGAGGCATATTAGTCCGTTCTGGGCTGCTGTGCCAATAAAGCACAGACTAATACTTTATAAACAACAGGTATATATTTCTTAGAGTCCTGAAGGCTGGATATCCAAGACTAAAGTGCCAGCATGGTTGGGTGAGGGCCCAACATGATCAGTTGCCCAGCTATATATCCTCTATGTGGCAGGGGGGCTAGGGAGCTCTGGGGGTTTTTAAGTGCTCTTTTAAGAGCACTAATCCCATTCATAAGGGCTCCAGTCTCATGACTTAAGCACCTTCTAAAGGACCCACCTCCTAATACCCAGGATTTCAACATGAATTTTGGGAGGACACAAACGTGGTACGGGGGAATGTGAAAATCATTGGGCCATACTTTTAAGTTATTGTTCTTTTTATTTCTATTTAATAGGATGAATCTAAAAGCAAGACGTGTGGTCAACCAGGATTATTGTTATTTGTTTTTTTAATTAATACACTTTATTTTTAGAGTATTTTCATGTTTATAGAAAAATTGAGTGGAAAATACAGAGAGTTTCCATAGACTTCTCCCTTAACCTCTCCCTTCATAAGCAGCTTCCACCTGTGTGGTACATTTGTTGCAATCTATGAACCAAATATTGACACATGATTATTAACTAAAGTCCACAGTTTACATTCATGCTCACCCTTTCTGTTATGCACTTTGTGAATTTTCATAAATGTATAATAACCTGTATCTACTATTATCATATAGATCATCATACAGAGTAGTTTCACTGGCCTGAAATTTTCCTGCGATCTACCTTCCTCCTTTTCTCTGTCCAAACTCCTGGAAATCATTGACTTTACTAATACATACCTTTACCTTTTTCAAAATGCCGTTTAATTGTAATCACAGAGTATGTAGCCTTTTTAGATTGGCTTCTTTCACTTGGTAATATGCATTCAAAGTCCTTTCAAGTATCTTCATGGTTTAATTGTTCACATCTTTATTTCAATGAATAATATTTCAATGAATGGCTATATCCTCTTTTATTCATGCATTCACCTACTGAAGGGCATCTTGGTTGCTTCTAAGTTTTGGAAATTATGACTATAGCTACTATAAATAGTTGTGTGCATGTTTTGTGGACATATATTTGTAATTCATTTGGATAAATACTAAGGAGTGCATTTGCTAGGGTGTTTGGTTAGACTATTTTTAGCCTTGTGAGAAACAGCTAAACTGTCTTCCAAAGTGGCTGTACCATTTTGCATTCCCACCGACAGTGAATAGGAGTTTCTGTTGCTTCACATCCTCCCCAGCAATCGGTGTTGTAAATGTTTTGGATTTTACAATTCTAATGGGTTTATAATGATATCACATCATTCTTTAATTTGAAATTCCCTGATGACATACAATGTTGACCATCTTTTCATACGTTTATTTATCATTTGAATTTTTTGATAAGTTTTTAACTCTTAGACTTGATTACACTGAGCCTCCAGAAATCAATAAATTATGGTTCAGATTTTCCTTCCCTGGCATTGATTCTTGTAGTTTCCACTTATGAGTCTCTGCCCAGATATTTTCCTTCTCCTATGTGGAATGACAGAGTGGAATGGAGCTATGTATTTTCCTTTGCCCAGGTCAGTTAAACACTGGTAAAATCCCAATAGGTTAGTCTCTGCTAAAACAGTTTCTCTTGAGGGCAAGTCTTGTTAAGAAGAACAAAGTGCTCTATCATATTTCAAAATGAAAGTCCCCCTGCCCCCATTCTGATGGAAGTATGAGAGGATTTTCTCCAGTCTCACTGTGAGAAGTTAGTAGGGCCTCTAGAGGTAACAGTCAAGAAGGTGTGTGTCATTCCCTAAGATTGGGACCCCTGAGGTTTTAAACTCTTAAACTTGTCTACACTGATCATCTAGCAATTCACCATTAACAGCTTTGGTTTTCCTAGTGGGTACTGCTTCTTCTAGAAGCTTCAACTTGTGGTGTTCTGCTCAGGTAAGTTGTAATTCTTTATATCTGCCTGTCTGTCTTTCCAATTTGGGGTGGAGGGCAGCCATTTTCCCTGTGAAAGAATTAAAGGAATATTGTACCCAAAGAGGCTCAGGGCTTCTTCTCGAAGCTTTACTTTAACCTTCCTGGGACTTGGGTTAGTCTTGTCTTTAAGTTAAGAAAGCTCAACAAAACTTTGATGTGACCCTTATCCTGTGGTGATAATTAAAATCTAATCCAATATCTACTCCCATTTGGGAGCCAGACCTGAGGGATTTCCACGCTAAACTTGTGTTCTCCTGGTGACTATCAATTTTACTTCCTTTACTCTGACTATAATGATACAACCTTTCTTACAGGTGAAGATATTCTTAACATGTCATTAAGCTCTTAGTAGATGACTAGAGTCTTCTAAGTGGTTAAATTTGCTTTTCTTGGTTTTTATGCAGTTTTTAATTTCCAAAGTTCTGATGATTGTAAGACAAAAGTTGTTAATCGAATTCCTATAAATTGATCATTGTGCTTAAATGACTTTCTCTCAAGGAATTTTTTAATGTTTGTTTATTTGAGAGAGAGAGAGGGAGAATGAGCATGAGCAGGAAAGGGGCAGAGAGATAGGGAGACAGAGGATCTGAAGCAGGCTCTGCACTGACAGCAGAAACCCCAATGTGGAGCTTGAACCCATGCACTGTGAGATCATGACTTGAGCCAAATTGGACATGTAACTAACTGAGCTACCCAGGTGCCCTGAGGAATTTTTTAAGAGCAGTTTCTTGGATGGTTTTATGCAAAAAATATTATTACATCCCCAAATTTTAATATAATCAGATAGTATCCTACTCTCAACATATTTTTTAGCAATGCTTATTTCCAGAAAATTATCCCGCTTTTCAAAAGAGTAGATAGTTTTACCAATAAATTTAGCTTTTTAGATCATATTGGAGCGTGATAGTAGCACTGCAAAATAATGATATTCAAATATGAAAATCTCAGTCACTTAAGGCAGTGAATGAGAAGCTTATGTATGGATAAATTTCTTGGTGTTAAATATAGTACTTTAGATTTTGACTTGAGTTATTGATTATTGTTGCTTATTATATACTAGTGTAATAGGCCAAGGTGTTACAAGTTGATATGATTTTTTCAATGACAATTTTATAAATATCATTTTTAAAGCTTTACAAATGCAGTTTTGTTAGAGTTAGTTCACCCTTCATCCTCTTTATGCCCAGGAGCTGTACATAGCAAGTAAAAGCTGAGTAGAAACATGTGCAAATAATGCAAATAAAGAAACCTTGAAAACATAACTACGTAGGCTGGATGTTATGAATTCCATGGTAGACAAGGGTATGTTAAAAACTGGTTGTCTTGGAGATGAGATGTTCAGGGCCACATAGGAAGACAATTCAGACCACTTAGTTAGCAAGGCCTTACAAACAACACTATTGTAAAATGACACAACCTGTAAACACTCTATTGCTAAGCACTATACTGAGTTCTTCTTTCTTTGAATTTTTGTTTATGTAACCTATTATTAGTGAAGATATTGAATCACTTGGAAATTTTCAAGTTACTCTTGTTTAACATGGAAATTGAGAAATGTTAGGTGACTTTAAAGGACACTTAAAATATGTTCGTAGATTGAAGAACACATCTATTTTCCCCTCGCTTATTCTTCTCAAAAAGGTCGATATTTTTATTGTAAGATTTAAATGGTGCACTGAGACCAGAATCTTTTTAGAATTTTTCTTCCCTCAGCCAAAAACATACTCAGGTAATAGTGTTATACAACTGCAAATAACCAAGGAGTCCTAACTTCTCTTGTCAAACACTAGTTAACCAGCTGATTCCAGATATAGGAAAGAAACTTCCCACTAGAGAGAATGTAACTTGCAAAGGCAAAGTTCATTTTACGTTACCTGACAAAGCTCAACATACATTACCTCCCAGAATACTCAACATTGCAGTCTGAAGAAGGCAGGATTTCTCTCAGTAAATTTAGGTCTCTCTCAATATGTATTGCAATGATCCATTAAAAAACAAACAAACAAACAAACAAACAAACAAACAAAACCCCCGATACCTATTCTTCATTATGCCATCATGTATCCTTTGAATATGTAAAATGTATTTCTTATTACTCACAGCTCAATTCAGCAGCACACATACTAAAATTGGAACAATTATTCCTTGTTACTGAAGCGTGGCCAAATGAAAAAAAAATGCATAAGCTCTGTTGGAAAATTATTTAAAGATTAATCATAGCACAGATTTATAAAACTATTACTAATAGTATTTGTTTAGCAACTGCTGTGTAGCAGACATTCTCTCAAGATCCTTACATTTATTAACTTATTTTATACCCTCAAACTGTATTTTCTTGAACTGTCCTATATTTGCCTAGTATCATAATGTTTTTTCTAGGCCTTATTTATCCCAGCGAGAGAATTCAACTTGACCCCAGGATAAAGCTATTATCAATAAATAACTATACATACATAACTTTTCTCAAGCAAACAAATCTAGGTATTTTTTTCCTTGATCTCATAAATTAATAGACTGATTTGATGGAATTTATTGAAATTGTACTTGGGTCTCCATCCTCAGAACTTCTGCTCTTCTCAAAAAGTCTCCATACGTCCCCTAATTCTCCAACAAATCCCGTAAAATCCCATCCCTGTTTATTGTTTAGATGCAATTTCTTCAAGGTTTTTCTCCTTGCTTCGTGGCAATAATAAAGGGAAATCTTTAATTTCTTCTGATTACGGTGTTTAACAATTCTCAGAACAATTATATTATTGCCACTTTTCATTTGGGAATCTGACTTGGAGTCACACATTTGGAAAATAGGTAAACCAAGATTCCAGCCCAGGCATTCTGGCTCCAGAGGACCAACCCCCCGCCCCCCACCTCCCCACCCCCACCCCCACCCCACCCCCGCCACCTCCCATAAACAGACACACACACACACACACACACACACACACACACACACCCTCTCCCATCTCTATTCCCCTAAACATACAAACTCTTAACCACAGTATTCTGTACCATTATTTCAAGTTCTTCATTTCAAATTGGTTAGTTAAGGAAATTATAAAGACCTTTATATTGCTTTCTTCCTTAATCTTTTCTTTGAAAAAAATTATTTTCCATTTAAAAGTTACATGTATAGTAAAATGGATTTATAGTCTTTTCTCATTATAAATAGGCAAATTTTATGTATTTATAAATGATGTAGATTTTTATCCATTCAGTTGGTGTACTATAAACTTCTTAAATAGCTTTCTATACAGTATTTTAATGTCAGTCAGAATGGATGATACTTAAGCAAAATTCTTACATGTTGATGCTTCCAATAGAGTTGAATTTAAAAATGATTTCAGTGATCCCGTGGACCACTTGATACTCATCAAATTCAGAAATAGCATAAAAAGAAAACAAGAAACTGACCTACATTAAGAATCTGAAATTTCACTGCTTTCTGTTAAGGGGAATTAAGGGGAATGTATGTGAAATAGTATATATATATATACACGTATATAGGTATATATATATATACGTATATACATATATATATACATATATATACCCACAGTCTAGAAAAATGACAAATAAATATAAAAGGTGTTTTTTCGATGTGAAAGAGTTATGGAGAATCTTGTTTGATACTTAATCACAGAACTTTAACTGTGAGGCCATTTCTCTGTGATTATACTATAACATACTTCCTATGTTATAGTAAGATGAGTGATACTATTTTATTATTTAAAATTAATTGACTTTTGGCACAGAAATAACAAATGAAGAGGATTTTTCCTGGAAACAAAAAGTAAGCAAATATAAGAATTTTATAGGGTACCTAAATTGATTTATCCTTTGTGTCTATATTCATTACTCCACTCTGCTATTTTATTCTCTCCCATTCTATTTCACAACAATATTTATGTATAATCTTAAAAAATTGTCTTTCTGCTATCCATCTGTTAGCCAGTTGTCTAACATAAAATCAGCATGTTCAGAAATGTTAATGACAACAAAATGGTCCAATATTCCTTTGCCTTCATAGCTACTGAAAGAACATTTATCAGCTCATCTCTCTATGTGCACATTAAAAAAATTAAAAAGCTTGCTATGTGATCTCTACAAATCTGGTCTTTTGGCACAATGTTCATGATAGTAAAAACTGTAGCATTTGAATATTACCACTGTTTAAATATTCTCCAATTTTTATTAAAATTTCAAGTTACTTTAAAGCTTTTGGATAATGAGAGATTCATAGTGAAGATGTGTATACTTTTGGTGGTAAAGCAGAAAATTAATTAAAGTCAATCTACTTGTGCTAACAATGGGAAATCCCCAAATTTAAAAAGATAGCACAAGGCACCCTAAATTTAATTGAAATATAAATTTATAAAATGCATTAACACACAAAAACATACTACATGGCATTATTGAATGATAAATTTTAAAATATAGACTCTTTAATAGATTAAATGAGCTACTAAAATATTTGATAAAACTCAGTACTCTTTACTAATGGAGTTAAAATAATAGAGGTAAACATGTTTTACAACATATGAACATATGTCAAATTAAAAATATTTTTAAGAAAAGTAACTGTAACGTTCTCATTAAAATCACTAGCAAAATGAGTCTGCTGTCACCATTATCTGTTATTGTTTATACATTTCTGACCAGTGCACTCAGATACAGAATAAAAACAAAAAAATTAGTTAAAGATCAAAGAAAAGAAGTGAAAATATTATGAACATATGACTTGATTGGTATCTAAAAAATGCAAACATTTATACTAAAATTTATGAGGAATTTTATCACAAAATGAGGATTAGGTGTTAGGTGCTTCCTGTTTTGGAACACCAAACAGTTTCTTGACATCAGGTATAATGTTTCAACAGTAAAAGTTACAGAGTAGCTATTTGTGACTTAGTTATATACCTTAGCATACTATATTCCTTGAAAAACTCCATGAATTATAATTATCCATAAGTAAGAAAATATAATGTTTTAATAAATGGTGAATGTAAATTTAACACAGAACTCTCTGGCCATGTCCTTGTCATTGTAATAGTCTGATCTTAATACAACTGGAAAATGTTCATTCTGCAAATAACAAATTAAATTAATGAATGTGTTAATTAATGAATAAAAGTGAAATAAACAGGGGAACCTGAGTGGCTCAGTCAGTTAAGCATTGGACTGTTGATTTTGGCTCAAGTCATGATTTCCTAGTCATGAGACAATAGTAGTCCCAAGTAGGGCTCCTCACTGGGCATGGAACCTGCTTAACATTCTCTCTCTCTCTCTTTATCTCTCTCCCTCTCTGCCTCTCCTGTGCTTGTGTGTGCACATGCATTCTCTCTCTCTCTCTCTCTCTCTCTCTCTCAATCTCAAATAAGGAAAAGAGAAAGAAACAAACAGTTCATGGCAAATCTTGCAGGGGAACCTTTTGTTGTTGACCAGATTTCAATTGAATTTGACATTATCCATGTTGCATATAAGTGGAATTTCAAAAAAAAAAAAAAACACTTCATGTTAACATTCATAGAAAAAAAAAAAGTAAATGAGATTGGTTCCATCAAATGTATTTTTAAAAAGCAAGCATTCTAACATTATATCAGGGTACTATAGAAAACGTATTTTTTCCAAGATTTATATTAAAATATCTAACCACCTATAGGGTATGGACACCAACAAATGAAAGCATATGGTGGCAATAAACCTAGAGCAGGATCCTGGGATCCCCACTGGGCCAAGGTAGATGGGGGGTTGGTATACGGTGGTGGTGGTTGTGTAAGTATTCAGCCTTGATGATAAATCCAGCACATGACTGCCCATCAAAGAGTCCACCATTTTCTCCTAACTTTCTAAGACCCCCTTGGTCTGAAAATGAAGAATATTACAAAACTACTCAAGGTGTTCTCCTTTAATACAGAAACCAGAATAAGAAAAAAGAAAATAATAATAATTAGGTAATAAATAATAATAGAAAATTAGCTGCTCTGAATCTCAGCAAATTTTTTCCATTTGTCAACAAATTCTCATTAGTATTCTAGGAAAAACAGTCAACTATATGGTAAGAGTCCAAACTCATTGAAAAGTTCTTTCAAAATCTAAAATTATTAGTGGATGTTAGGTTTTGTAAACATTTTACATAGTACGTAGTAAGCCAATTAATTTACATACTAGGAAATTTTGAATTATTAATATTTAATTTGTACAAGAAACATTCACCCTACTTGTAAGAAGATTTTCAAATTAACAATATTTTAATTATACTAAGGTATTTTCCTTTATTTGAAGATGGCAATCAGTTTAATTCATTTTTGTTGTGCAGGTTGTAAAAATAGATCTGGAATTATCTCTGATGATTTAAAGTAATAGTCTTTAGGGGCGCCTGGGTGGCGCAGTCGGTTAGGCGTCCGACTTCAGCCAGGTCACGATCTCGCGGTCCGTGGGTTCGAGCCCCGCGTCAGGCTCTGGGCCGATGGCTCAGAGCCTGGAGCCTGTTTCGGATTCTGTGTCTCCCTCTCTCTCTGCCCCTCCCCCGTTCATGCTCTGTCTCTCTCTGTCCCAAAAATAAATAAATAAACATTGAAAAAAAATTAAAAAAAAAAAAAGTAATAGTCTTTAGAAATTGTTAACATTCCAAAAAAATAGTTGAAAAGATTTTACTTAGATATTCCAAGATGATGTTATATTATTATTAAATATGTCTCTGATCCTCCAAAAGTTAGCTAGAAAAATGACTATTTTAAATTTCTAGGAAAAGAGAATAATAATGAAAAGACACTCTAGAAAAATCTAACATTTTTTGTATCATTATTTAGCATTAGCAAACCATTCAGTTAGCTTTCCAAAGGTATCTCATTTCTAGTCCTAACCCACTGAGGGGAAATTAAAAACTTTCCTCTTAAGACTTAAAAAATTGAAATTAATTTGAAGATATAAATATGAATTTAAATATATATCACATAAATTTTAATCTCTTTTTAAAAAATACACAGAGGCAAATAAATTTTCTTAAAATAGTCTATAGGGACACCTGGGTGGCTCAGTTGGTTAAGCGTCCAACTTCGATTCAGGTCGTGATCTCACAGTTCCTGGGTTTGAGCCCACAATGTCTCAGAGCCTGGAGCCTGCTTCAGATTCTGTGTCTTCCTCTCTCTCTGCGCCTCCCTGGCTCATGCTCTCTCTCTCTCTCAAAGTAAGCATTAAAAAAAAGATAGCCTGTAAATAGTGGTGCCTGGGTGGTTCACTCAGTTTAGCGTGGGACTCGGTTTCAGATCAGGTCATGATCTCTCAGGTTCTGAGATGAAGCCCCCAGTCGAACCTCTTGTTGTCAGCACAGAACCTGCTTGGGAGTCTCTCTGCCTCTCCTTTGCTTGTGTTCTCTCTCTCTCTCTCTCTCTCTCTCTCTGTCTTTCTCAAAATAAATATGTAAACTTTCAAAAATTGCCTATAATTGGCCTAATTGTTTATATATTTAAATAATTTAAAATATTTATATATTTATATGTACATATATATGTACCTATGTAGAAGTGCATGCATATATATATATGTAATGTGTATTATCAAATATATTAATTATATAAATATACAAATTATAAAAAGTTATCTTTAATAATAAAACAAATTATATTTAATAATTTTAAGTATGTATGTATTTACACTTATATACATGCATATTTAAAACTGACACAGACTAGGTTATTAAGAGTACTTCAGTATGATTCTATTTACATAAAGTTCAAAAGCATACAAAACTGTTCAATGGTGTTAGAATATGGTGTCTCTTCCTCGAGAGCAGTGGGAAGGGGTCAGTAGCTTACTGAAAAGGACTACACAAATATTTCTGGGATTTTGGCTATATTGTGTTTGTGTGCACATCACACAGGTACTTTTACTTTGTGAAAATTATCTGAACTACAAAAACACAATTTGTGTTATTTATGTATGCATGTTTTATATTTCATATACCGACCGATAGTGACCAGGACTTCCTTTTCTGTTGGCAGCATGGGACTCTCTGAAATGTCCTGCAGAACTCAACTGCCCTGGTCATCGGATCATAGAGAGCCTTACCAGATCAGTGCTCTGGATCTCAAACCTTTCAAATCTTCCACTTTGAAACCGAATGAAGGACCAAAAGTAATGTGATGGATTTCCATACATAGTCTGAGCAATCCATTAGGTGGGCACTCAAAGGACATACCAAAACCTAGGCAAGATGATCTAAAATATTATCTTTATCAAAATTAGAATAATCTATTCACTCATTCAACAAAACTTTACTGGGTGCCTCTTATGTCTTAGGCACTGGTCATAAAATAGAGCATAAGATAGTCAAAAATGTCTACAAATCTGAAGTTTATATTCAAATGGAACATCCTGCTCAAGACAGGAAATTAAGACTAATTTTGAACTAACTCTAACATGTTATATGAAAAAGAAACAAATCTACAATTATAAATTATAATAAAAAATAAAGGTAAATCATCCATTCTTCTAAATTTTTTCTGTTTAATAATTTACCCTAAGTATGGTCCAAATATAGGTATCCACAGCACTTTAACAACTTTCATGGAAGTCTGCAGGTAACAGAGAGATAACATGTGCAGTTTCCATGGTCACATGAAGTGTCAGCCTTTTTCTTCTCCTGCAATTGGTTTGTAAATCTTCATGTTTAAGAAAAAAACAAAACAAAACAAAGCTCATTTTCTGTGCTTCTGTTACAGAGTTCTAAAATTTGCTTGAAAAAAATCTACAAATGGAAGATGGTTGGTAGATTAACTATCACTTCATGCTTGTGTTAGTTTACTATTACTGACATAACAAATTATGTCAATTACAACAAATTTAGTGTCTTAAACAATACAAATCTATTATGTTACCTTCTACAGATTAGAATCCAACATGGTTCATGCTGAGCTAAAATCAATATGTCAGCAGAACTGTGTTCCTTTCTGGATGCTCTAGGAAATATGTTTTCTTGCCTTTTCCACCCTTTAAAGAACGCTCACATTCCTTGCTCCTTATCCTTTTACCCATCTTCAAATTCTGCAATGTTGCATCTTTCCATAGTCACATCTCTAACTGACTCAAGACAGGAAAAGTTCTTTACTTTGCAAGAACCATGTGGTTACATTAAACCCTCTTGGATAATCCAGGATAATCTTCAGATCTAAAGGTCATTAACCTTAACCTATAAATCCCCTTTTGCCATGGTAGGCAACACAGTCACAGATTCCAGGGTTTAGGACATGGCCCACAATGTTCTTCAAGTATCATAGGGTCCTCCCTAGAACTCAAATCATCTTGATTAAATTTAATTTAATGAGTTAAATAATTTAATTTTAATCTAATTTGGTTTCTTTCTTTCTTTCTTTCCTTCTTTCTTGGTTTGTTTCTTTCTATGACTTTCTTCTTTATAGCAGTTTTAGGTTCACAGCAAATTGAGCGAAGGTACAGAGATTTCCTGGATACTTTCTTCTCCTAAACATGGGTAGCTTCTCCCATTATCAATACCCTCCCCTCCCATAGTGATACATTTGTTACAGTTGATGGACTTACATTGACACATCCTTATCATCCAGGTTCCATAATTTATATTAGAGTTCATTCTTTGGGTTATACATTCTTATGAATTTGGGTACATATATAATGGGGTAAATTCACCATTATAGTATCATACAGAGTACTTTCACTCCCCTAAAATCCTCTACAGTCCATTTATTCATCTCTCAACCCTACACCTTGCAACCAATGATTTTTTACTGTCTCTATAGTTTTGCCTTTTCCAGAATGTCATATACTTGGAATCATACAGTAGGTAGACTTTTCAGATTAGCTTCTTTCACTTAGTAATATGAATTTAAAGTTCTCCCACACCTTTTCATGACTTGATAGCTCATTTCTTTTTAACACCAAATAATCTTCCATTGCCTGGTTATATCACAGTTTATCCATTTACCCAGTGAAAGATATCTTGGCTGCTTCCAAGTTTTGACAATCATGAATAAATCTGCTATACCTATCCAAGGTTTTTGTGTGGACATAAAATTTCAATTTCTTTTGATAAGTAAAAAGGAGGATGATTTCTGGATCATATGATAAGGATATGTTTAGTTTTTATGAGAAGCTGTCAACTTATTTTCTAACATAGCTATACCATTTTGCATCCCCACCAACAATGAATGAGAATTCCCATTGCTTCACATCCTCACAAGCATTTGGCATTGTCAGTGTTCTGGATTTTGATCGTCCTGATATTTTTCCAGTGCTATCTCATTGTTTTAATTTGCATTTCCCTGATGACATATGATGTCTAAACTAAACTATTTTCACCACCTTGTGTAGTTGGAACAACTGTGGGTTTGGGTAAAACTAACTTTCTTAATAATTAGAAAGGCTGTACAATTAGAGCTTTGAAGAAGTATTATTTTTATATGCCCATAGGGCGATTTATCTGTATGAAAGAGTTCCTATAATATTTCTAAGAAATGGAAGTTTTTTTGGATAAGTTATTTGTTTTGGATTAAAATTAAGTCTATGTCTTCTGCCTGATTTTATCACAATGGGAAAATAGTGGTTGATTAGATTTTAGTTTGCACAAGATATGCATTTAATTTGTCATATTTCAAAATCTTTTAATTACCAACAGTACTTTTATAACCCAATAGCTCTAAGGTAATTTATCACTGTTTTTATGTACTGTTTAAATTATGAAATATAAAATTATGTTTAATTAGATTAAAGTTTAATATTGGATATATTTTAAATGGCTTAAAATATTTTTCTTATGATATCTGATAATGCTAGAAATCACAAGATATTGATGTCCTGGCTTAAATTATAACTTCCAGGTTTGATCAACTTTAAGAACTTAGATTAATGTTGATTTTATAAATTAATAAATAAATGTTCCTTGGGTACATTTACAATCTAAGTTAGACAAAGACATTGTATTATTAACTAACCATAGGTTAAATGATCATTTTTCCTATTTTATAGAAAAATAACTATAAATTAAAAGAATGCATGCACACACACACACACACACACACCCATATAATCATCCAAAATTTGTTAAACTGTTATTAAATACGTTCTATGGAGAAAAAAATAAAAATACCTAGATCTTTATTTCTTCCTTCAGTTTTATCTTGTGCGCAAACAAAAGTTAAACAGCTTCCATCAAGTAAGTGTTTTAAACGATTCTTGGAAAGAAGAAACATGTCACCAACTATATAAAGTACAGTTTGTTATTTTTTTCCTTAAGTATTTTAAAAATGTATTTTAAGCTTATTTATTTTGAGAAAGAGACAGAGTGAGTGCCTGGGAGGGGCAGAGAGAAAGGCAGAGAGAGAGAGAGAAGGAGAGAGAGAGAGAGAGAGAGAATCCAAAGCAGGCTCCTTGCTGTCAAAGCACAGCCCCACGTGGGGCTCTATCTCATGACCCTAAGGCCATGACCTGAACCGAAATCAAGAGTTGGTTGCTTAACCAACTGAGCCCCCCAGGTGCTCCTCTTAAGAGATTTTGTACATGCATACAATTTTATACGATGATAAAATTAATTATAATTTAATTCCAAAATGGCAAGCTTGCTTTAATTTAATTATTGATTTGCATGTTGCATATTTATTAATTTAAAATATTTATTAAAAATTTAAAAAGATAATAGAAGGCAAATTTGAGATCACACTAAAAATGTCACGGATATGAGGACGCTGCACTTGGACTCCCTGGCTTGTTATCCTTATGGATTGTGAATATAAAGGAAAAAATAAATCGTGTTGAAGTTTTATAAAGTAGAATTAATGTTAATGGAGTTATTTATGGAGGAGAATATTTATGAATGGTTTACCCAATATTGCTACATGGAGGATATATAAAAAGCAGAACTAGTGTTTTCTTTCTGTAAAATAATCAAATTAGTCTGTGTCCAGATAAGTAACTTCTTTGTATTACCAAAATATGTACTTAATTCTCTGAAATATTTATTGCAATTTTGATAAATTTTTCTTGTTATTGAAAAAAAGAATTAATTTCCTAATAGTCATGGTTAATTTTTGTTGTGTGTTTTCTTTTTTGTTGTTGTTGTGTGTTTTCAAAGTAGTTTCTACAACCACTTCCTTTTTTATCTATTAAAACTTTGTTAATATTTGTCTCTTTTGACAAACATTATCCTAGAGACCGCAGGCCAGGGCTCTTAAGAAGTTTCCAGTCAGTTTTTGAGGGGACATAACCCTTATCCCAAAACATTGATGAAGATGATGCCTGTATAGAGGAGACAGTTTCTATATAAAATTCAGAAAACAAGCTTCAACTGATTAGAGTCATTGATTGTCATGTTTTAATCATCTAGGGGTGCCTGGGTGGCGCAGTCGGTTAAGCGTCCGACTTCAGCCAGGTCACGATCTCGCTATCCGGGAGTTCGAGCCCCGCGTCAGGCTCTGGGCTGATGGCTCAGAGCCTGGAGCCTGTTTCCGATTCTGTCTCCCTCTCTCTCTGCCCCTCCCCCGTTCATGCTCTGTCTCTCTCTGTACCAAAAATAAATAAACGTTGAAAAAAAAATTATAATCTGCTTACATTTGTTCTTTTCTTTCATTATTATTTTCTTTCATCTTCACTTACGTAAGGATTTAGATTATTAACAGAATTCAAACCTCTTATCTATGATGTCTATAAGGTTCCTATCCTTAATTCTACTTTGTATGTGTTTTTGATCAAAATATACATCCAATGTAATTATTGTTTGTGCTTACATTCCTTTGGCTGACAACCAGCTTGCTCTGGGGACTAGCGTGTTGCAGTAAGAATGATGATTTTTTTTTTTTTTTGTGCACTTTGCATCAAGCACTGTGTTTCAGGTGACAAATTAAACAATGAGTCAGATGGCCAGAAAAAGAAAACCCCCGCTGACTTTAGATGTGATGGTATCTGTTTTAACAATAATAAAACCTGGCAATTTTCCTAAGAATTGTTTTTGTAGTCAAACTTTCACAGAAATAATGCTTGAACACTCTTAGTTCCTCCTTAAAATATGACTACAAATCCCAACTCATATCATCCTCTTAGTATTCTATGTTTCCATGCTCAAACGTGCACCTTCAAAGGGTGATTAATTGCTGCGTGGACATTGTTGCTTCAAGTGATCCAACAAATGATCTTCAGACAAAATGAATAAAAAATCTGAAACTAATAGATGTTGGAAAAACTACCAGCAGAGCCTTTTTATATGTCCACAACACAGCAAAAAGTAATGAAATTTTAAATTGATTATATTTACAGACAATGATGTTGTCAAGTGACTAAAGCAAAGAGGGCCTGAAAGTTTAAACCAATGTAATTTTCCTCCTCAATGAAAAATACAGCTGCAGGATATTTTCCTATTACTGTGTTAAGACTGAAAAAAATGAAAAATATCTTAGAATCTTCTCTATGAAATTCTTGTGTCCAGAAGATAAAATGTAAATCAACTAACACCCCTGAATTATCAAGACAAACATAACAGCCGGTTGATCAAAACTTGGTTGAAGCTTTTGTCTCACTATGACCTTTAGTCTCAAACTGTTATGTTTTACACAGTGCCAAGCAGTTCCCAGCCTTGCAAAACTTGTATTAAAATCCATCATCCAGCCAAATCCTAAAAACCCCATCATTCTTTACTCTCCCTTTTGGAGGTGCTGTTTAATTTCTGCCAAGGTGTTTCTCTTCTTATTTCAATGAATCCAACAAAGTAGGCTTTGTTCGCTCAACAGCTTTTCTTGATGGTGTTCCACTAAGCTGAAAGTTGACAAAAGCTACAAACACACAAATCAATAGTTTACCTGTGGATATTAAAACATGCCTAGAAATAGAAAGAAACAATTACTTCCACAATAGATACAATAACAATAAAATGCTTGGAAACGATGCCCACCGCAAAGGCATAAGACCTATAGAAATAAAACAATCAAACCATATTGAAAGACATAATAGAAAATGGAAACAGAATGAAAAAGTGCACCACACATTTGAATGGGAAGATTTCACAGAATAAAACTGTCAATTTCTTGCACTGTTGGTGGTAATGCATACTGGGGCAGCCACTGTGGAAACAGTATGGAGGTTCCTCAAGAAGTTAAAGATAGAACTACCCTATGATTCAGTAACTGCACTATTTACCCCCAAAATACAAAAGCACTAATTGAAGGGGGTACATG
The DNA here is from genome assembly GCF_014898765.1 of Herpailurus yagouaroundi. Classification (NCBI taxonomy): domain Eukaryota; kingdom Metazoa; phylum Chordata; class Mammalia; order Carnivora; family Felidae; genus Herpailurus; species Herpailurus yagouaroundi. The sequence goes on from NW_024412376.1 coordinate 23,846,668, forward strand.
CACCCCTATGTTTATAACAGCATTATTTACAATAGTCAAACTAGATGAGTAGTGCAAGTGTCTGTCGATAGATGAAGAAGATGTGGATCGATAAAGATGTGTCCATCGATAAAGAAGATATGGAATATACATACAACAGAATATTATTCATCCACAAAAAAGAATAAAATCTTGCCATTTGCAATGACATGGATGGAGCCAGAGAGTATGATGCTAAGTGGGATAAACTAGAAAAAAATACCACACGATTTCACGCCTAAATGCAATTTAAGAAACAAACAAATGAACAAAGGGAAAAAGAGAGAGAAACCAAGAAACAGACTTTTAACTGTAGAGAACAAGTACCAGAAGGGAGGTGGAGGGGAGGAATGGGTGAAATGTCTGATGGGACTAAGGAGTGCAGTCATTGTGATGAGCAGCAGGTGATGACCTGTGGACGTGCTGAATCACTATGTTTTGTACACCTGAAACTAACATAACATTTTATGTGAACTAAGTGGAATTTGAATAGAAACTAAGAAAATTAAGTTAAATCTTAAGAATAAAATAAAATAAAAACATAATAAATAAAAAAATACCAATTTCTCCCAAACTGTCACAAAAGTTATATGATCTTAAAGAACCATAATAGTTTCTTTTTAAAATTCTTGCTGGAAGTTAGTATGAAAAATATAAAAAAGAAAAAGAAAAACTGTGAGCTACATTTTTCCTACTAGATATTAGCATACTACAAAAGCACTGTAATTAAATCCAGATCTATAGTGCTGGATATGGGAAAAAGAGTAATCTCACAAATTACTGGTGGGTATGTATATTGTTACAATATACCATTTGAAAACCAATATGTAAATTGTTATAATCTCCCATTTGGAAAGCAATTTGGTAAATATCTATTAAAATTAAAAATGCATATACTCTCTAGCTCAGCAATTCTGCTGGGAATCTTTCTCACAGAAATAAAAGCATTATGGTTATAAGAACATACTTATTTCAGGGATTTCCATAGTAGCAAAACCTAGAAAACCTCAGTAATATGCGATAAGAAATGCTTAGATAAATGAAGTCACATATAATCAAGAATACCATTGAAAACAACGCCATTGCAAAGAATATGCTAGAACAAGGAAACTTGTTCCATGAGACCCTATTGAATACATATAATATACATAGATAGATAGATAGATAGATAGATGATAGATAGATTGGTAGGTAGATGTCATACAATCCTGTCATTCAATAACCAAAAAAAATATTTTATATATATATTACATATGCACAAGTACGTTTGTGTAAAGTTAAGGAATAAAAGGAGAAAATTTATGTTGGGTTTTTATAGGGGTTTAGGGATATTAAGGGAAGGTGTTGTGTGTGGAGGTAAAGAATAAAGAGGAAAGGGAATAAAGATATTTTAAAAGAGCACAAAATTTAAAATATATCTGTTTATGTATACTTATATATGTGTAGGTGTTCAGTATTTATGCAAAGAAATTGAAATCTTTCCCAAACTGAGAAAAAACATATTTAAAAAGCAAACATTTTAAAACCATCTCTATACCCATCCCACCCCCAAACTCACACGTCAAGAAGACTATTTGAGAACTTTCTCTGTATACATCGGTTTGCTCTTTGGTTTCGTGAGCTTGATTTGAGTATTATTCAATGAGGATTTTACTAGTAGATCTTAAATATCCCAAGACAAATATTTTTTTATTTGCAACTATACATGTATTCTTCAGAAAAAAGAAATTCTCACTTTTTTGCCCAGGGAATTTTGAGGGATGGAGCTTGGAATTGGCATCTGGCTTCTGGACATTATTTGTTAAAGGCTTGGTGCAGCAGGGCAAGGATGTTGAAAGTGAGCTTGGTCCAGCATATATTAGAAGGAAAACAAACTTTGCCAATAGAATACTGCGATATAGAATAGTAATGCAGATAGTATTATCGATAGTTGTGCATGTGCACTGGTATACAACAAGCTCCTTTACGTTTCCCAGCATCCCTTGCAATTATTTTGGGACCAAGCAAGGAATCTAGCCAGTGAAAACTGTGCAGACGTAATATGTCTCTTTGGGGTTGAAATGACATGCCTGCTTCATTTTTCTCTACGTAGTGAACTTGGAGGCCGTGCATTTGTTCCAGATGAAACAAATACAGGATAGAGGGTGACCATGCAAACCAAGGCATGCAAATTTGACTAGATCTACCATGACTAAGATACAAGTTACTATCCTTTTTTTAAATGTTTATTTACTTATTTTGAAAGAGAGAAAGAGAGCATGAGAGTGCATACAGGAACAAGAGGGGCAGAGGGAGGAAGTCAGAAAATATATATACATACATATATATATATTTTTTTTTTTTTTTGAGAGAGAGAGAGAGAGAGAGAACACAAGCGGGGTGGGGAGGGGAGGAAGAGAGAGAAGGAGACACAAAATCCAAAGCAGGCTCCATGCTCTGAGCTGACAGCACAGAGCACGACCTGGGGCTGGAACTTGTGAACCGAGAGATCATGACCTGAACCAAAGTCAGACCCTTAAACAACTGAGCCACCCAGGCCCCCAGAGAGAGAGAGTATCTCAAGCAGACTTGATGCTCGGTGCAGAGCCCTATGTGGTGCTTGATCCCACGACACTAGAATCATGACCCCAGTTGAAACCACAAGTCCAATGCTCAAAGAAGTTGCTATCTTGAATTGGGGTGCTTCTCTAGAAAAACAAAAAGAGATTTTTAGGGGCAATAAGTGAGAGACAATAAGAATTTTTATTGGAAAGGGATATGAGCTTTATTCAGGACGCTGGCCATCTGGGGAGAAGACAGACTCTTGTCCAAAAGCCAACTCTGACGTTTCTGCGTGGCCCAGAGATTTTTTTAAGGGGTTTAATCAGTTAAGGGAGTGCAGCGGTCTGTGACATTTCTTGATTACTTGCAGACTTGATTATGTCATATACAGAGTTGTCGTGGTGCCTGGAGGTTGTGCAAGAAATTCTAGTTCCTTGGTGTCCAGTGGTGCTGTGCAAGAAGGTCTGGTTCCTTGGAACATGGAGGCTGCACGAGAGTACTCTGTTATTTCTGCAAATGAGGGCAAGTTCTACAGATGTGCAAAGAGAGGTCAGTGAAGTAATTTGTGTGACCTTAAAAAGAAAAACTATTTACTAAAATATTGCTGAGCTAATCAGAAAGCCAAGTTGACTTCAAACAGACTTTCCGTCATCTGTAGACTGAGAAAGTTCTGGTCGTTCAGTCCCCAAGACCAGTGGTCTGCAAATCTCAGAAAGCAAACTAGTTTTGTTACAGATCAAGGACCTTAGCTCAGCAAGCAAGGAGTGTGTTAACTTGAAGCAAGTTAACCCTTACCACCTGCCGGAATGCTGTTACATTAAGACTTTTTCTCAGTAAAAAAAAAACAAAAACAAAACAAAACAAAACTTGAATGCACTTAATGGCATATAGGAGTGACTGGAAGCCACAGAAAAATTCTTGAGTGAACCATAGTGCCAGAGAAATCACAAACATGGATTAAAAAGAAAAAAAGAAAAAAAAACTTTGACTTTACTATCCTTAAAACATTATTTAAGCATTTATACTTTTCAGTAGGACTGGGCTGTGAAAGCTGAGTAGCACTCAAGGAGGTGTATTCCCCCCAAACCCACTTCACATACAAACACAGAAGAAATAGCAAAGGAAGGACAAAGGGATTATTCTAGAGAACAGGTTCAGATTCTAATCAAACACATCTCCTACACTTCAAGGGTAGCAAGCTTTGCTGATACACGCCCAATGAGATTTTAGAATTGCCAAGAACCAGTGATTTCTGTGCCTTATACCTTTTTCTTTTCCCAAATAAAGTGATTATTGCTATCTTCCAGTTCACGTTTCATCATTTGATTTTGAGCATATCTTGTGGAGAAGGGGAAATAATGTGCTTTTTCATACCTTTTTTTTTTTTGACTGAAAGAAGAAAATTATAGTGGGGAGGAAGAGGCTACTGTGTGCTATTTAGAAATCCTCTATGTTCAGATAAATGCATTGATAAGAAGAGACTTTGAGTGGTTTCTCCCAGAAAAGGAAGGGGCATTGTTGGAATGGGAAGAAAAGAACAAAGGAATATTTGGTGACCAGTGAGACAGATTGCCTGAATTAATTCTCAGTGATTATCTATGAGTAATTTTGCATATTGCAGCACACTTTTCTGAGTTAGGAATGAGGCTAGTTTGGATCAATGGATTGAAAGTGGAAGTAATCTGAGTTACTTCTGGGTTCTAGCAAACACGAATCAGCATGACCCCTCCATCACTCTTTTTCTTCTGCAGTGACCATGAAGCTGTGGCTTCCACGTGATGATGATTCAAGAGGAGGGATGTCTATCTTGCATTAGAGCTTGGGTGTCTGGGAAATAAGCTTTCTTTGTGTAAGGCCACTGAGACTTTGGGGTTTTGCTGTTGCAGTGGGCAGCTTACAATATGCTAGTTGGTACACTGAAGAGACTGACGTAGTGTAGAGGCTTGAGGAAGGCTTCCTGGGAAATCAATATGTGAATGAGCTCTGAAGGACCTGTAGGCATTTAGGAGGCAGACTGTTTCCTGGGAAGGGGAAGAGGGAAACATATAAAGACATTGTGATCCTTGGGATTGAGCAACAGTCTCTCCGCATATGACAAATGCAAATCAATAAATTTAATAAGAATACAGGGGCACCTTTGTCACTCAGGATACAGAGATTTGTACTGACCTGTGGCAACCCATGACCCCAGCTACTCGTCCTCATGACCCACCTGGATCATGTCAGGGAAACTTCACATTATGTTCACTATGTGCTTGAAGTAGATGACTTTGTCTGAATACTGTGAAGGTTTGCAGAATTTTTTTGCTGCCAATGTCAGGGACAGATGTAAGTTTGTAGTGCAGTCAAGATTTGATTGGTGGGGGCTCTTAGGTGAGTGAAAAGACAAATTTATTAACTTGTCAAACTCTTCCTCTCAGATAGCAAGAATGTAACAGATTCTTACATAAAGAATTATTCTTCCTCAGTAGTGCTGACAGTCTATTTTCTTCTGTGTGTGTGTGTGTGTGTGTGTGTGTGTGTGTGTGTTTCACATTCCAACATGTGCTTCTGGGTTTCTTATGAATTAGAGCTGCATTCATAGTGATTGTAAATGGTGACTGAAGAACATTTTCCAATATTAAGTAACTAAAATAATTCGTAAGTGTATAACTTTAGATGAAATATGAGTGAAGTGTTACATAGGTATTTTATTTTGGCAACTAAAAGGAAATTCAATATAGATTTGCATTTGTTTGATTCTTGTAAAAATAACTAATAATATTTAATTACATTTTCAAAAACATTGAAGTCCAGCTTACTTTAAGTAATTCTGATTTAATTTTTAAATATTTTTCTTTATAATCTGTGTTTTAATTTTAATAGGTAATTTTGATGAAATTTAATTATTATTGGACAAGCTTAAATGTTCTATTGGAAGCAAAGGGTTGGTTAAATGGAACATTTCTGGAAGGCATACCTTATAACCTTTTCTTACCTTCATTTTAGCAAAATCACTGCTTTCAAAAAAATTTTAATGTTTATTTAGTTTTGAGAGAGAGAGAGACAGACAGAGTGTGTGCAGAGGAGAGGCAGAGAGACAGGGAGACCCAGAATCCGAAGCAGGCTCCAGGCTCTGAGCTGTCAGCACAGAGCCCGACCCTGGGGCTCAAACCCACAGACTGTGAGATCATGACCTGAACTGAAGTTGGACGCTTAACTGACTGAGCCACCCCAGGTGCACCAATAGACAACTTTAAGGAAGCTAATTTGCCTCTGTGTGATTAAAAAGTGATTAAAATTACATGATAAATATTCAAATTCATATTTATACCTTCAAATTAATTGCAAACCTTTAAGTTTAAAGAGGAAAGTTTTTAATTTTCCCTCAGTGGGTTAGGACTAGAAATGAGATATTTTTTAAAAAGAAAATATTTTTAGATGTTTATTTATTTTTGAGAGAGGGACAGAGACAGAGAATGAGTGGGGAATGGGCAGAGAGAGGGGGGGACACAGAATCCAAAGCAGGCTCCAGGCTCCAAGCTGTCAGCACAGAGCCCGATGCAGGGCTCAAACTCAGGAACCATGAGAACATGACCTGAGCTGAGGTCAGACATTCACCTGACTGAGCCACCCAGGCACCCTATCACTGCTTTCAAATATTCATATAAATATCACTTTTCCTTTGACAAAACTCCCAAACTTGTGCAATGATACATTTAGTCATCAATAAATTGATATTTGGCTAATTTCAAATTTCAAATTTTCAGCTGTTTTCAATTATCCACTAATAAAAAATTCTTCATTTAGATGCTTACTCACATATTCTCATGAATAGAAATATTCCTGGTTGTTTAATTATATAATTGAATTGTACTTGATAGACTGAATAATGCTCTTTTCTCCTACTCCCAAGATGTCCCTGTCCTATCTCTCAAGCCTGTGAATGTTACTTCATGTGGCAAAAGGGAATTTGCAAATGTGATTAAGTTAAGAGTCTTGGGTGGGGAGATTATTTTGGATTACTTCCTAGGTGGAATCACAATCCTTTGGATTTGTCCTAAGTGGAATCGCAATAATCTTCATAAGAGGGTGCTAAAACCAACAGTAACATATAATATTATCATATACCTTCCTTATGATGAGAAGGGCATCTAACGTGCATGTTACTATAGTCCAAACCCCATAGTGCCATCTCATGAGAAAACATCAGACAAGCCCCAAATTGAGGGACTGTCTACAAAATGTCTAACCAGCACTCTTAAACTGTGAAGATTCTAAAAAACACAGAAACACTGAGAAAGTGTTACAGAATCGGAGATGACTAAAAAGACATGATCCTAAATTGCATGGATACTGGAATGAATCCTGGATTGAAAAAAAGGATATTAATGGGAAAACTGATGAAATCCACATAAAGGCAATAGTTCCGTTAATAGTATCATGTCTAGGTTAATTTCTAAGCTGTGACCAATATGCAATGTAAAACAAGTGAGAAGAATATATACATACTAATATTAGAGAAAGCTAGATAAAGAATATAGAAGAACTTGATAGTATCTTTGCAACTCTTCTAAAATTATTCCAAAGAGAAATTAAAAAAAAAAGCCACAAAAATTTAGTCAGGTGCCAAAGGTATTATGGCAAAATACTATCAAAATTTAATGATGCCAACCTTTTTCTTTAGCATAGAAACCAAACAATCACATAGCTTCAGTCTTTTGTTTATTACATGTCGTTCTGATTACTGTTTCCCTCTTGGAACCATTGGGGGAAGGATTTCTTAGAGTACGGAATATAAAGACCATAGTATTATTGAAATAGAGATTAAAATTTTCCATTTTGTTTAAAGTGATATTTTTTCCTGATAATGACTAAGTCTACTAATTTATATGTAAAAATACTCACTGCATTAATTTACCACTGTTACTTTCTCTTTATAAACTTCTACTTTAATGGTTCTTTTTAGATTCTGCACATCCTGCTGAGATTAGTGTAGTGGATATTAAATTTTTCTCCATGATTGAAGGAACATACAGTACTCAAGTGTAAGGTACTATTAAATTCTCTATGCTAGGGCCTGTGGATTTTTTCCCAAAATACTATAGCCTAATAGCAAAGCAGAAATTTCTCATGTTGCCACAAAGTTCAAAAGTGGTTTCATGAAAGCAACGAGTTTTCAATTCTACCCTTTTCATTCGATCTAAAAGCTAAACACAATACCTTTGAAAAAAAAATGTTAACAGAATTAAAGATCTCCCATGGACTTAAATACCTGACTGCTGTCATTATGACCTGTAGGAGTGAGGACAAATCTCAAAATATTGCCCACATCAGAGGAAGTATTTAAAACACTGAACTTCACAGATTCTGTAGTTTTCCCTAAAATGTATTGTTAAACTAGGTGGCAGCTAAGCCTTAGAATTCTATCCTTTCATCTTGCCTTAAGATCTCAACCTGGGTCTAGGCTTCTTCCCCTGTCCCCCACCCTCTATTATGGTCGTGAGTACCCTCTTCTATTTTTATGATATCGATACTATGTTCTAGATCTCAAAGAATTTTAACCCATAATCTATCTTACTTGTTTTTCCAATTTTATAAAGTTTTTGAACAAAAATTAAGCTTCTCACTGATCAATTCTGATAGTTTAATGATTGGCTGAAGTTGGAGAAAGTGAATACAAAATATCTGATTTTTTTTAAGCCACACATAGACATGGATAGTCATTCCTAAATAAATGTTTCATCATTCCCTAGTCATCTGTTACAAATAAGACTAAGACTATAAGATTAATTCTCTGCAAGTTATTTACTGTCTGTCACTGTCTTTTATACTTTTTTGTCACTAAATAATTATTGATAATATCCTAGGAACTTAACAGTGTACAAAAATAAAGGGGTGGTTACTGGCAAAATGTTGCTTATGCTCTCAAGATCTTAAGTCACCAGTCTTTTAAAAAATGTTTACCTCTTTTTTGGGGTGCCTGGGTGACTCAGTAGGTTAAACATCTGACATGATCTCACAGTTTGTGAGTTTAAACCCCACGTAGGGCTCTGAGTTAATCGTGCAGCCTGCGTAGGATTATCTCTCTCTGTCCCCTTCCCCCACTTGTGGTCACTCTCTTTCTCTCAAAAATAAATAAATAAATACTTAAAAAATGTTTACCTTTTTATTTTCAGAGAGAGATTAAGAGAGAGAATGAGCTCAAGTAGGGAAAGGGGGCAGAGGGAGAGGCAGAGACAGAGATGGAGAGAAAGAATCCCAAGCAGGCTCCACACTCAGCGTGGAGCCAATGCGGGGCTCGATCCCTCCACCATGAGATCATTACCTAAGCTTTATCAAGACTAGGATACTCAGGGGTACCTGGGTGGCTCAGTGGGTTAAGCATCCAACTTCGGCTCAATCACGATCTCACGGTTCATGGGCTCCAACCCCGCATAAGGCTCTGTGCAGATAGCTCAGAGCCTGGAGCTTGCTTCAGATTCTGTGTCTCCCTCTCTGTTCCCATCCCACTCATGCTCTGTCTCTGTCTCTCAAAAGTAAATAAATGTTCAGAAAATTTTTAAATAAATAAATAAATAAATAAGTAAATAAATAAGACTAGTACACTCCACTGACTGAGCCATCCAGGCACCTCCTTAAGTTGTTAATCTATCTTACACGTCATTAATAGTGCTCATAAAAAACATTTGTAATTTTCTGTAAAAATTAAAAACAAGGAAACAAAAAGTCTATGCTAAAATGTTATATGTGACTTGACTAATATAAAAAAAGTTAAGAAGTAAATGCTTTATGAACAAAGATTTATAATTTGTTTCTTACCATTTATTTTTATTCTTGCATAACAATGACACGACATCATTAATATTTTCCTATGTGCTAGGTGATTACCTAAGTTAGGTCCATGGTTTTAGGAGGCAAGGTTCTTACTTATCGATTGTTTGAAGTTTTTTTATTGAGGTATAATTGGCAAAATTGTATATATTTAAACTGAATAACATGATTTGGGATATATATATGTTGTGAAATAATTACCATAATCAAATTAATTAACATATGTATCACCTCACATAATTACCTTTTGTGTGTGTGAGAATGCTTAAGATCTACCTTCTTGGCAAATTTTAATTATACAACATATTGTTGTTAACAATAGTCGCCCATGCTTTGTTTAGATACTCAGAACCTATTCGTCTTATAACTGGAAGTTTGTAGCCTTTGACTGATATCTCTTCATTTCCCCCAAGCCCCAAGCTCTGGCAAATACCTTTCTACACCCCATTATATGAGTTCCCTCCCCTTTTTTTTCTTAGATGCATACATACAGTATTTATACTTCTCTGCCTAACTTGTTAGCATGATGCCCTCAAGATCAGTCAATGTTGTTACAAATAGCTGGATTTCCTGTTTTTTTTTTTCTTTGTTTTTCTTTATTATGGCAGAATAATATTTGGGGGGCAGGACAGAGGCAGAGAGAGGGTGAGCATACGTGTGTTCCACATTGTCTTTAGCCACTCATCCAATGATGGAAACTTAGGTTGTTTCTGTGTCTTGACTTGTGAAAAATGTTACAATGAACGTGGGTGGGAATACAGATATCTCTTTGAGGTACTGATTTTTACTTCCTTTGGCTATATACCCAGAAGCGGAATTGCTAATTATGGCAGTTCTATTTTTAAGTTTTTGAGGAAGCTTCCAACTGTTTACCATAATGGCTGTACCAATTTACATTCCCACCAACAGTGCACAAGAGTTTCCTTTTCTCCCAATCCTCACCAACCTCTGTTACCCTTGTTGGTTTGATAACCATTGTAAATGATGTGAGGTAATATTTCATTGTGATTTTGATTTGTATTTCCCGGATGACTAGTGATGTTGAGCAAATTTTCATGTACCTATTGACCATTTATGTATCTTCTTTGAGAAAATGTCTATTCAGGTGTTTTAGAGGCCAATTTCCATCCATTTTAATGTTAAGTTCAGAGGCATAATGACTAAAACCAAAGTCACACAGCCCATAAGTGGTGAACTTGAATTCAAAAGCATGCCTGGCTAGCTATGACGCTTCTTTCTTTATTTAAAACAATTTTTTTAATGTTTATTTCTTTTTGAGAGAGATAGACAGAGAATGAGTGGGGAAGGGGCAGACAGAGAGGGAGACACAGAATCTGAAACAGGCTCCAGGCTCTGAGCGGT
>NW_024412376.1:23857411-23864787 GCF_014898765.1 Herpailurus yagouaroundi
CAGAATCTGAAACAGGCTCCAGGCTCTGAGCGGTCAGCACAGAGCCCGACGCGGGGCTCGAACCCACGGACCGTGTGATCATGACCTGAGCTGAAGTCAGCCGCTTAACCGACTGAGCCACCCAGGAGCCCCCCATACATTCTGTTTTTTAGATACACTGCTCTTAACTTGTGTGCTCTAGGAATCACAACAATATTTCACAATACGAAAGAAACAGAAATTTTCATCTTAGGCTTTTTGGTTTATCAGAGTTGTTAATGTATACCCATTATTATGTGTTGGAGTCTTGGAATCTGTAATAATGTTACATGTATAAGAATTGAAATTGTAAACCAAACCATTCAACAAACCTTTTTAAAGATGTTTTATGGTTTAATTATTCACATTTCAATGATGCATGTAAATCTCTTAAAATAATGTATTCAAAGATTCTGTGGAGGTTTATATTACACAGTTATAAAAATTTCATGGCATTTACAAAATACAAACTTAAAGGTCCTCACTATAAACTGATGAAAAATATGAGAATATTAGGAAACTAGATGTTCACACTATGCAATACTTTAAAATAAGGATATTGTATATTCTAAAAGTAAAAATTAAAGTTTCATGTATATAATTCACTTGTTAGGCCCAGAATGTTATTTCGTACTAGGTACAGTAAAATGCAATACAAATTCTGGACCTTAAGAAATTCAGACTTATTTTTGGAGAGACTGAAGGGAATTTGAATTTCAAAACAGACCGTAATTGACTAAATGGCATGTAGCAATATTTCTGTCACTATTTTGATTGGGAGACTTTCCCTTTACATATTTTTCCTAGAGACAGTGGTTGGGTCTGTTTTATTTGCCTGAATCAGAAGAATCAGACGTGTTGAAAATGTGTAAGTGTAGATCTTCTGAAGCATAGGGGCAAGGCCTTACGAACAGATTTTAGTATATAGAGGTTTTCATCACACACGGTGCTAAGTCAACAATTTCCAGTAAACTAGACAATTATCATTTGCTTCCATTACACCATGTTGTGATTAGACAGAACCAAATACATTTAAGTGTAGAAATCACATTATGGGTAATTTGATTTAGTCTCTTAATAAATGAACCTCATGGATAAAAACAGTAATCTTATTTGGATTCATTTACCTAAAAATAATAGCTTGTACATGTTGAGTGCTTGACGTGTGCCAGGCATCAGCATAAAGTTTAAATGCATTATCCATTTTTTTGTGTGTATAATTGTAACAAAAAAGTTGGATATTAATGTTTAATTTTCCATTTTCATGTAAATTGCTAGAGCTATGGAGAATGGAAGAATTAAGTTATTGTACCACCTAATTCAGGAAAATGGGTAATAATTGTGCATTTGGTGCAAAAGTACATTATCCAGTGGGCACATTCTGATACTATGATATTGGACCAAATTCACAATTCATCTAAAATCAACCCAGGACAAGCATCCCTGTGCATGAAAATCTGTGCAGGTATCTCTCACACCAAACTAATATTTTCTTTTTTTTGTTTGTTTGTTTATTTTTGAGAGAGAGATACAGAGTGTGAGCGGGGAAGGGGCAGAGAGAGAGAGGGGGAGACACAGAATCCGAAGCAAGCTCCAGGCTCTGAGCTATCAGCACAGAGCCCAATGCCGGTTTCGAACTCGCGAACCGTGAGATCATGACCTGAGCCAAAGTCAGACGCTTAACCGACCTAGCCATTAGGTGGTCCAAACTAATCTTTTTTTACGTGACCTTGCTAACGTGGGAATAAGGATGAGTGTGCCAGTATGTGTCTAACAGAAATATTTAAAGTAATGTTTTTGAAAAGATAAGTATAAATTTGAATATATGCATTTTGAAGAAAAATCACTTTGTTAATTATACATCTTTTAAGATAGGCTTAATATTAGAAGGTTTAATAAATCCTTGAAAGTATGTATCAAGTCTGATCAGAATGACATTTGACAGGAAAACATGTTAGAAAGCAACAACGCTGCTAAGGTACTGAATCAGATTATGTTTACTGTTTAGCAGTTGCCAAGAAGTCATTCCATTGACAAGGCTGGCCCAATGCTTTAAAATGAAATCTGTCTTGGATAAATTGATTTTCACAACATTTCCTCCAGATGAAACTCATCATAGAAATGTTTTTACTTATTTCAAAATTTATCTTCCGTTATTATCTTGCTTTCATCAAAATCAGGCTTGTAGGACATGTTCTGATCCGAGTTTATAGCTTAGCAAACAAGAGGTCACTTGAAAATTATATAATTCCTTGACCTAGCAGGATGCCTAGATTCTTGAATTCTATCAAGACCTCCTGAATTCTAACTTACAAATCTCTTGTTCCTAGGAGTTAATGTAGTATATGTCACATAAGAGAACATCAATAAAAACTTACGGAATTAATGTTTTTACAAACACAGGAAAATGCAGATCTCTTTTTCACTTTTATATGACACTTTCATTTATCTTAATGTCACGTACAGCAAATTTAGAACAATTCATAAACTACATTCTACACTATTAAAAAAAAAAAAAACCTACCAGCATAACCACTATTAATAGGAGGATCTATCAATCAGAGACCTCATCAGGACTGAGTCAGAGAAATTACTATCTGTGGGTGTGGGTGATGCTATAGATGGGGTTGATGAAAATAAGGGTCTTGTTTTTTCAGCTTAATTGAGAATTAATTGAGAATTAATTGAGAATTAAGCTTAATTGAGAATTAAAATTGACATGTAGCATTATATAAGTTTGAGGTGCACAATGGGATGATTTGATACACTTATAGATTGTGAAAGGATTACCACAGTAGGTTAGCTAACACCTCCATTACTTCACATAATTATCATTTGTTTTTTTGTGGGGACATTTCAGATCTACTCTCTTAGCAACTTTCAGATATATATAGTACAGTACTGTTGCCTATAATCACCACGCTGTACATGAGATTCTCAGAGTTTATTCATCTTGTAATGGGAAGTTTGTCCCCTTGGTCAATATCTCCCCTTCTCCCAACCTCCTACCCTTGGTAGCCACTGTTCTACTCTCTGTTTCTGTGAGTCAAGCTTTTTTGGATAGATCCTATTACAGAAGACGTTCAAGAGACACTTTAAACCAAGTTATAATTGAAGATGTTTTTCCCCAGTGTGGTCTGTTACAATCCAAATTTAATATTTTAATGTTTTGCTAGTTGATTTTTTATTTTTTACTGATATTATTCCATTTCTATATAGCTACATTCCATGATATCAACACTTCATTTGTGAATTCTAATAATTGCAGCTTAAATAACTGATGATACTTTGGCATAAATATATTATATTTTGTAATCATATTTTATTTGCTTTATGCAAAGTTTTATCCTCCTGATTTTCACTTTCTCATTTTTGGGGTATCTGTGACTTTATCTTACAAATTAATAAACTGGGATTGTTGAAAATCATTTCCCCTAGTTTTACATTTAAAACACATTCCATTATTTTTTAATAAGGAAAGGGTTAAATGATGATATATAAAATGTATTCCAAGAACTTCAAGGAAATGTTATCCTTGTTCCCTTTAACAGTAACAACAACCAAAAGCATCCATCAGAGCCAATTTTACATAGACATTTGTATATATTTGTTTAAAGGGTAAATAAACCCTTTTCCTTATAGCATGAATATCTGCCAGTCAATCTCTCTAGTTCTATTCTGGAAATCTAGTACGAACCAACTTCTAAAGAACGCTGATTATGAAACAACTAACCCCTGATTGGTATATTGCATCTGTATGAGGAGGAATGATCAATGAATTGCAAATACTTGATTGGAAGTCATGGCTTGGGTTTCTCCCAAGACAGTAACTGTTGGATTGGCTTGTCATTGTGGAGCACTGAAGGTAAGCCTGTGGACTATTACAAGACATAATTGGCCCTGTGTGAGATGGGGCTTCTGAGACACTGTGAACTCCACACTCACCCTTGTGGATCTTACCTTCTGGAACCTGGGCTGTCATCAGGGGAGAAAATAGCTCCTGGAGGGCTGTATCTTGTGCTGCAAAGTTTCCTGCTAAAAGACACCTCGTGCTGCCCTTCTGGAAGCAGTGATTTGTGACTCTAATCTCATATTCTTCAGCTTAGAGAGTGCCAGGCATGGCCTGTGATAACTTCACAAGTCAGAATGTTTAGTTGGACACAAAAAGAATCTCCAATCCCCCCCCCCCCCGCCCACAATGTAGGGGAAGCAACATTAGAGGCCACACACCACCAATATATTAAAAATGTCATAAATTATGCTTTATCTTCCTGGCTTCTGTTTGAATCCTTTCTGTTCCCAGGGGGTGGGGTAAGAATCTCTTAAACTAAAACAAAATCTATTAGAGAAAAACAAATATTTGACAAGTATGAGAATATTACAGATCATTTCCAAATATTTATTAGATTATGCAGATCCAAGAGCTAAATCATTCCGTGAATTTTTCACTTTTCTCTCAGTTATAGATCTTTTTTAAACGACCCAAGATGCTCTTGTTGGTAACCTACATAGAGCCTGGATATTTTTAATGAGTAAATCAAAATTCAGGAAGGTAAGTGAATGAGTATGTGCGTGTGTTCGTGTATTCATTAAAACGTTCAAATTTGCATTGAAATAATTAGTCTCAAGACCAGTGGGTACATTAACTCTTGCTCTAAAGGAGATTTTTTTTAAGTTTTCAATATTAAATTGCTATGATTATTGTGCTTACCATTTCAGCTGAACAAAGATATCACAGGTTGAGAATACAATTGTGTACTTAAAAAAAACAAACAAACACCTTACGGCTATTGTTCATGATAACAAGAGGGTGTGCATCAGGATCAGCCAGGTGAAAGATACAGGAGGCAGAGTTTGTAGTGTCGGGGGATGGAAGAGGTGAAGGAGACTCAGCAGGACACATTTCTTTCTCCAGCAATAATTGTGATGTCCGTAATCAAATTTCAGTATTTCTCTATTAATGAAACAATTGCTCAAATAATGGGATATGAAGAAAGTCATTTTTAAAACAGTATATCAGAGAAGAAATAGCTCATTAAATTAATTTATAACATAAGAAGTAACTGCATTAGTAATTAGACATTGATTAAAGCTGTATGACAACTGCAAAGAATTCGCCCAACACCGTTGAGGAAGAGACAAGAAGTAATAACAGTGTTTCTCAGTATTATTTGCCCTTTACAAAGTTGAAATGCTTTTTAAAAATTCATGACTTTACCTATATCTCGGAACCATTACTCAGTGATTATCATTATGATGCATCACTATCCACTCTGAAAATCACAGAAAATGAATTCTTTCTAAGACACTCATTTTAACCATCTTCGACTTCTTTTCATTAGATCAACACAAAACCTTTCCATCCTTTCACCTCATTGTCATCCATCTTTGAAATCCGCACACGTTTCTGAGGTTTTCTGAGACAAGAAAAGCTTAAAGAGAAGAGTCAAGCCAATAAGTCACTGCATTGTCTTCTATGCCCTATGCTTGTGAATTGGCAGTGATTTCTGATATTTTCCACATCTTGAGTTTAGTTTCCCGGTAGTGACTTTTTCTTCACACCTTTAATGTGTGCTGAGTTTTTACCACGGAAAATACTGCTTTTAAATAAAAGCCATTCTCTCCTTTGAAATCTTTCAGAAATGTTTGGCCTTGTGTGAGCAAAAGAACATAAACCACGTAGAACAAATTGAAACTATAACACCTGAACTGTGTTGCTCCACAAAGAAAGAAACAAGCTTTAGAACCAAAATTTGTACTATAATAAAAATAAAGCTGAGGGTCACAGAAGGATCTAGCAGCAAAATTAAAAGAAACTTTTTTAGCACAGGAAATCAAACAATCAAGTTGTAGATAATTCAGGGACACCTGGGTGGCTCAGTTGGTTAAGCGCTGAACTCTTGATTTCGGCTCAGGTCATGATCTCAGGGTTGGTGAGATCGAGCCCCTGCACTGGGCTCCTGCTGACAGTGCAGTGCCTGCTTGGGATTTTCTCTCTCCCTCTCTCTCTCTCTCTCTCTGCCCCTAGTCCCTCTCAAAATTAATAAATAAACATAAAAAATGTAGATAATTTAAATGTGCGTCTCAAATTATTTCAGTGTGAAATATAGAATAGTTTGTTTAAAGATGCTATTTTTATTTAGACAAACATCTTGATGTTAAATACAAGTGAAAGATATTCAAAAATTATAAGTGCACTAAAATGATGGGATATCCATAGTCTGAAAAATTCTTTGTTTTTATGTTGCCTACATTTAAATAAAAAAGTTCACTGGAAATCCAGAACTAAAACTGAATTTCACCCAAGGAAATATTCAAGGGCAAAAAGAAAAATCTGATGTATCAATTGGCACATGCGGGCTATTTAAAATTGTTGTCACTGGGGGTACTTGGGTAGCTCAGTCAGTTAAGGGTCCAACTTCGTCTCAGGTAATGATCTCACTGTTTGTGAGCTCAAGCTCCATGTTGGGCTCTGTGCTGACAGCTCAGAGCCTGGAGCCTGTTTCAGATTCTGTGTCTCCCTCTCTCTCTGTACCTCCCCTGCTCAGGCTCTGTCTTTGTCTCTCTGTCTCTTTCTCTCTGTCTCAAGAATAAATGAAAGTTAAAAATAAAATAAAGTAAAATAAACTGTTGTCACTGAATATGACACTTTTTTGCATGAATAAGTATTAAATTGCCTCATAAAGCTATGTGAAAAACAAAACAACCTTCCAAGTAAATGGTTTCATGTCCATTTTGCAGCATTAAAATTTTAAAATACAGGAAATAAATATTAAAAAAAAAAAGAAAAGAAAGAAACTACAAAAACACACTGTTGGAGAGAAGACTAGAAGTATCCAGATCTTTGTTTAAATAGCGTGTTGTTTCAGTATCTGCTCTGGTTCTTACATTCAGCCTTTTAAATAGTTTCAGCTTTGTCACCGACATGCCAACTTCTACTTCAGTGTCATTACTGTGTCACCAGAGTTGGGTCATTGAATTTTACTAACAAGTTTCTGCTATCAAGTTTCAGTGTTGGGAACATACAAAAAAAATGAAGTTCAGGAGATCATAGGAGAAAATTGTATGGCCTTCCACAAAATAGTCTTACAGGATGAGCATGGATACTTTCAAGTGCCAGTGCTGTTGCTGGTTCAGATTCGAAGATGTGAGTTCAAAAACAGAGATTATTGAAGAGCAAAAATGAATATATTAGCATTGATATATAATTAGTCCTCAGTCTCCACTGCATTCCCAGAACACCCACTAATAGGCAACCATGAATGAGTAAATTAAACAAACAAATAAACAATAAAACCACCTCATGCCATGTTTTCTCCCCCACAGCATTTTTTCCCTTAGGTAGCTACAAATTTATC
>NW_024412376.1:23869787-24034657 GCF_014898765.1 Herpailurus yagouaroundi
CGCTTAACCGACTGCGCCACCCAGGCGCCCCATGGGTCTTTTATTTTTTGAATCAATTCATCACTCTATATCTTTTGATTGGACAATTCAGTGTATTAACAGGTTACCTAAGGACTTACTATTGTCATCTTGTTAACTGTTTCCTGGCTGTTTTATAGTTCTTTTCTTCCTTTCTTCAACTTGTACTGTCTTCCTTTGTGATTTGATGATTTTTATGGTAACAACTTTTAATTCCTGTCTCTTTCTCTTTTTTTTTGTACCTACTACAAGTTTTTTCTTTGTGGTGTCATGGGGCTTAAATAAAACATCTTATAGTTGTATCCATCAGTTTTATGCTTATAGGAACTTAGCTGACCCCATACAAAACCACTACATTTTAACTTTTCTTTTCCCATTTTATGTTATTGATGTTATAATTTCATTATTTTCTATGTATCTGCTCACAAATTAATATACCTATAGTTATGTTTAGTATTTTTATGCTATAAATTTTATTCTAGAGTTAAAAATGATTTACTACCACCATTCTATTATTACAGTGTTCTGAAGTTTACCATATGCTTGCTTACCATTAGAGTGAGTTTTAATACTTCTTATGTTGGTTTTCCTGTTGTTAGTTATGTTCTTTCAACTTGAAAATTTTCAACTTTAAAAATTCCCTTTAGCATTTCTTATAAAGGCAGTTCAAGTGGTGATGAACTCCATTAGCATTGTTTATCTAGGAAAATCTTTTTCTGTCCATTTCTGAAGGGCAGTTTTTCTAGTTATAATATCCTTGGTTGGTAGTTACTTTTCTTTCAGCTTATTAAATATATCACCCTACTGTCTCATGGCCTGCAAGATTTCTGCTGAGAAATCTTCTTATGGTCTTACGTGGGTTCCCCTATGTGTGGTAAGTTACTTTTTTTTTATTGATGCTTTCAAAAGTCTGTTTCTCTTCCCTTTTAACAAGATGGTTATAATGTGTTTTGATATCTCTTTATGTTTAATTCATTTTGTGTTCTTTGAGATTCATGGATCAGAATGTTTATTTTTGTCCCCAAATTTGGGGAGTTTTCTCTCATTGTTTCTTTTAACAAGTTTTCTGCCATTTTCTCTCTGCTTCTTCTAGAAATCCCATAATGTGCATACTGATTCATTAAACAATGTCTCATAGGCCCTACAAGTTTTCTTAATTCTTTTGATCATTTTTTTGTTGTTAATCTGACTGTTAAAATTCAAATGATGTGTGTTCAGGCTGATTCTTCCCTTTAATTGTATTTTTGCTATTGAAACTCCCTATTGAATTTTCAGTTCAGTTGTTTGTTCTTTAGCTCCAGAATTTCTTTTTGATTTGTTTGTTTTCTATCT
The DNA here is from genome assembly GCF_014898765.1 of Herpailurus yagouaroundi. Classification (NCBI taxonomy): domain Eukaryota; kingdom Metazoa; phylum Chordata; class Mammalia; order Carnivora; family Felidae; genus Herpailurus; species Herpailurus yagouaroundi. The sequence goes on from NW_024412376.1 coordinate 23,871,138, forward strand.
CTTTGTTAAGCTTCTTTTTTGTTCATATATTATATTCCTGATTTTCTTTAGTTATCTATTTATGTTCTCTTATAGTTCACTGAGCTTCTTTTAGATACTTATTTTGAGTTCTTTGTCAGGCAATTTGTGGAACTCCATTTCTTTAGGGTCAGTTACTAGTGCTTCACAGTGCTTCACTTTGTTCCTTTGGTGGTATCATATTTCCCTGATTAGTTGTGATCCCTATGGCTTACACTGATGTCCACACATTAGACATGTGGACAATTTTTCCAGTCTTTGCAGTCTGGATTTAGCAGGAAAAGCTCTCCACCAGTCAAACCATCTAAGATTTTACGTGGACAAGCTGGTGGGGCCATTGGGCATGTTTGCTGTTGACCTCTTCAGGTGTGCTGACATGAAGTCTAAGTCCACTGGGGCGGTCTTAGAGCTTGGATCCACAGGAATGGGCCTAGTCCCTGGGCCTGCAAGTACAGTGTTTTATCCTGGTTTGTGAGGGCTGGTCTGGCACTGTGGTACACTGGGTTGAGACCAGTGACTGCATCTGCCAGGACAGACCTAAAGTCTGGATCTATAGAGCTCTTCCTGATGCTGGGGTCCATGGAGGGTCTGTTTGGTAATGTGATGGGCCTTGAGAGGAGTCACTGGGGCCCAGCCTGGCCCTAGGGCAGGTCTGGCAACTATGGTCACAGAACTAGCTTGGTCCTGAGTTTACGGGGACTAACCTGGCACTGGGGTCCACTGGGATGAGCCAATGACTAATACTGTTGTAGTAGGCTGTTGCCTGTGTCTGCAGGGGCAAACCTGGACCCTGGGTCCACAGGGCAGGATATGGAGCCTGGATCTGCAGTGTCTAGTCTGGTGTTATAGTACCCTGGCTTGGGCTTGGTGCTGCAGATCATGATGGTCATGATGGCAGGTCTGGTGCTTAGGGTCATGGGAGCTGGGCTAGTGCTGAATCAGCAGGAAAAAACCTGGAGCATGAGACTGAGGGAGGGAATGGGTATGTGTCCTGGATCCACATGAACAGGCTGAGTTCCCAATAGTGGGGTCCCCTTTGACTCTGGGGTAGGCCAGATCCTGGAGCTGTGTGGGTCAGTCTGGTGCTTAGTGGAGTCTGGAGTCTAGTTCCCCAGGAGTCATCCTGGAGTCTGGGTTTGCAGGTGCTAGCCTGGGGCCAGCCACAGGGTGGGCCTGGTGCCTGGTACCACCAACGCTGTCTGGTGCTATGGCAACACTGGGGCTTAGAGCTGCAGGAGACCACTCCATATGGGGGGTGAGCTAGAGCCTGGGTTTGGGAAGCCAGTCTGAGGCCTAAGGTCATGGGAAACAATTTGTCTTTGGAGTTTACTGTGGTGGTGGCCTCATTCTGGGGTCCATAGCAAATTCAGGTATTCAGTCTTGTTCTCCCAAGCAGAGGATATCTTTCTCTGTACTGCATTGCATGGTGACACAGATAATGTGAAACCATCCTTCCTAACCTCTTCAGTGTGCCTTTTCTTATTTCTGTGCTCCGCCCAGGTGCTATAATCCCTCACTAGGATTTCTTAACTCTCTCTAAGGTATTTGAAGTGTGGATAATTATTCAAATTGACATTTCTTTGAGAGGATGGACACTGGAAAGTTCTCTTCTGCCATCTTGCTCAACAATAACATATTTTCAAATAATTTAGTGTATGGCAATTTTGGAGAATATATTCTAATAATATAATGATAAAATATTCAAAACATACACTTTATATTTGAATGGGAACATAATTCAAGTGATTTATTTAAACTGTTACCTATTATAATCTGGTGTTTCTGGAATTTTTAAGTTTTTATTAAAGTTATTATGTGCATTGTTTATGTTTTTGACTTTAATCAATGTTTCTTATGTAAATAAAATTATTAAATATGTAATCTACAACAAGAAGATGTTTTAACAGTGGTTGTTTTTCATAATTTATACACATAGCTTTCTTTTTTTTTTAATTTTTTTTCAACGTTTTATTTATTTTTGGGACAGAGAGAGACAGAGCATGAACGGGGGAGGGGCAGAGAGAGAGGGAGACACAGAATCGGAAACAGGCTCCAAGCTCTGAGCCATCAGCCCAGAGCCCGACGCGGGGCTCGAACTCACGGACCGCGAGATCGTGACCTGGCTGAAGTCGGACGCTTAACCGACTGCACCACCCAGGCGCCCCTACACATAGCTTTCTTTTGGCACTTAATTTTGTTTCATGATATTATTTGCCTCTAGTTATCCCAAATGTAAGTAAGGGCATAGTTTTCCAAAAGTAAGACTTTTTTCTTCTTTCTTGTAGCAACTACCATCTATGATTCCCTGATTATCATACATTAAATTGCATTCAATTGAAAAATATTGCTAAAGTAAGTTTTCCCTCTTTTGCTTAATGGAAAAAAAAAGAATTACTTAGTGTTCTTTTAAGTGAACTTCTTGCTACTATTCAGGTCACATACAATTATGTTTTTAAATAGAAAAATACAGTGCAATTTTATATTTTCAAATCTTTTACATTTTTCTCGATTTTAAAATTTTAGGTCCTCCTTTTTAATACATATGTAGTATAGCAAGCACTTGTTTTTTTTTTTTTTTAAACTACCATTAAGCTTTCTGTTTTAGAGACTAAGACATTAGTTGTCATGGTGCTGCACTTGTTTAAAAATATAGTTCTCAATAGTGTTCTTTTACTTTAAAAAATAGCAAGCTGCTACCTGGCTGAATTAGCAAAGGAAGCTGTGAGAGCTGAAAACTAAGGTATTATAAAAATATGAATAAATTCACTGCTGTTTTTTGAAATATCATTGAAGGACCATGGTAATGGATAGAATTTCTTCAAACCATGAGAATTCTCATGTGATATGCATAGCTACCACACAATAAATAATTAAACATGGTCTTTTTTTTCACATTCTAATGTGAAAATCCAATGCTTATCATGGAGAATTTGGTTTAATCCTATTAACGCAAGTTCCAATTTAGGCCTTTATCTTATGTGACATAACATTACACTGTTCTCATTTTCTCCTGATGAAGCATTTTCTTTACCTGATGGGACAGATTGCAAAGAATTGTCACAAATGATTTGCAGGTCTCTATAAAAGAGTGAGTTTCAATTTCCAGATTTCTTAATCTGCTGTTGACCCATAGCATGAATCCTGAGCCTATGTCTCAAGAAACTTTGCAGAGTTTCTATAATGGAAAGTTTTACCATGGGGACAAGCTCAAGCTGGCTTCCCACAGGACAGAAGACCTTGCGAATGGAGGACTCAGTCACCCATGCTTCCCAGCTGAAGGTCCAGACATGTCAGTGAAACCGGGTAATTTTAAGAGGAGCAAAAACAGACCATCCCTCCAGAGACTAGCCCATCTTGTCAGCCCACTGAATCATGAATAAATAAATATATATTTTGAAGCCAATAAGTTATTAGACATGTTGGTCATACAACAATATATATTTAATACACTTGTCTTTCAGAACACCTTATCTTGGTTTTCCTTAAAACTCTGTGTTCATTACTTCTTAGTCTCTTTTGTTGATTATTCCTTATTTCTCTTTTTTGATGGGTAGTCTTCTCTATCAGTGTCTTTATAATCTCAAATGCCCTTAAATGTGAAATACCATCAATATATCAACATGCTGATAACTTTCTTTGTCTCTTTGTCTTTGTCTTTGTCTTGGTCTTCCTCTCTCTCACTCTCTCTCTGTATCTCTCTCTCTCTCTTAGGAGAACTTTCTAGATCCTTCTAGATTCATATAACCAAATGTCTACTTATTTCCACTTAGATATCTAATAGGCATCCAAGTTTCACACGACAGATACCATACTCCCGGTTTTTCTCATCTACTCTGCTTTTCCATGAGTTTTGCTCATCTAATGATTGTGGCAACTCCATTGTACTAATTCCTCAGGCCAAAACCCTTAGTGCCTTTTTTGACTGCTCTTTTTCTCTCACACTCCACATTCAATCCATCAACCAATCCTATTGTTTCTATCATAAAATTATCCTCTAGAATCTTGTGACTTCTCATCACTTCCAACCTACCACCCTGATTCAAGCCACCATCATTCTCTCACCTTCAATAACCCTGTAGATGATCTCTCAATTTACTTGCTGGTGGTGCAACCCCCTTCTGGGTATAAGCCTTCAACCTATTCAACAAAAAATTCAGTATCATTCTGTTAAAATCTAAGTCAGATTGTGTCACTGATCTCCTTAAAACCTTCCACTAGTTTACAAGGCTCTCCATCAATCCCCTCCCACAATTCTTCAACCTCACCTGCTCTTACTTTCATTTTTCCTAGCTGTACTCCATCTCCAATGTACTTCTTTCCTCTTCCAGAAATCAACAATAACAATTCCAACTTGATGTTTCTCCTGCTGAAGACAATTTTCCCATACTATGATCATGAATCACATGCTCACTGTTTTCCAGTCTTTGCTTAAATGTTCTTGTCTCAGTGAGATTCTTTGCCCACTTTATCTGAAAGTGCATTGCATGCATCATTTAAGCCTGTAGATCTCTCTTTTCTGCTTTATTTATTCTCATGCCATTTATGACTTTGTAATTTACTATATTAGATAGATAAATAGATACATAGATGGAAAGATTGTTTCAAACATTTTTCTTGTTTGTAGGTTTGATGAGAACTGAAATTTTTGTCCTTTTTGTTCACTGTTCTGTCCGTAACACTCAGAATAATATAATTGTCTAATAATAATGTAATATTGAAATATTATTGCTTAGTATATCTTAAGTAAATGTATTAATAAAATTACCTTGGATTATAAATAGAGATAAATCTGTAAAAAGTGATCAGAGTTATTCAAGGTGATTTTAAAAATTATATGGTCATACTAATGGCTGAAATAAATTAGAATGCTGATGAACTTACTGTCTAAGTACTTGTCACTAAAATACTTGAAAACTGATTTTTAATTTCATGTGGTGCTTTTGCTTTCACCTTTTGGTTTTGCCTTATTATCATTACTTAATATGCTCTCTTAACTTAGTCTGTGTATGAAATTTTCTCCCCTGTATCAAAGACATCATCCCTTTGGGCTAAGGCTTATGGGCAGTTCTATTACAGAAAGATTGAAGAGCATTCCATCTTCTGACATTGTATATGGTAACTTCACCCTCAAACATAACTATGTTATTTGGATTTTTGTTGTTTTACATTCTATTTAAAACAAAATCACAATATGATGCTAAGAAAGCAAATCGTGGGGCACCTGCGTGGCTCAGTTGGTAAGCATCTGACTTCAACTCAGGTCATGATCTCATGGCTCATGAGTTTGAGCCCCACGTCAAGCTCTGTGTTGACAGCTCAGAGCCTGGAGCCTGTTTCAGATTTCTGTGTTTCCCTCTCTCCCCCTCCCCCATTTGCGCTCTCTCTTTTTCTCCCAAAAATAAAATAAACATTAAAAACATTAAAAAAGAATAAAACAAATCTTGGAGGCAGACCCAGCATTGTTAAAATCTTGGTGTCAAAAACATTAGCTCTAACACTCTGTTTTTCTAATACATAAAATAGGAAGAATGACAGTATTTATTTTATAAAGTCCCTGTGAGGATTAAGGGGCACATGGGTGTCTCAGTAGGTTAAGCATCTGACTTCATCTCAGATGATAATCTCATGGCTCTTGGGATGGAGCCCCACCTCAGGCTGTGTGCTGACAGAGCCTGGAGACTGCTTTGGATTCTGTGTCTCCCTCTCTCTCTGCCCCTCCTCCACTAGTACTCTGTCTCTATCACTCTCTCTCAAAAATAAATTAAAACGTTAAAAAAAATTTTAAAATAAAATCCTTTACTGTGAGGATTATAAGAGAAAGAATATTGGTGGTATGAATATTAATTGCACAAAAAGTTGTTCTGTTGTGTTTTTTGATGTTTTTATAGGTTACTATGTCAAATGAGAAATAAAAATATTTTGTCACAGCAATTAAAAAATATATTATTGAAATATAAATGGTTAAAAACTCATGAAGAAGGAAAAAGTCATGCAAATGGTAATGAATAATTCCAAAAGAAAGGACATATTAAAGGCTTAGAAAGGGACCAAAAAGAGGTATTGAGATCAGGAACAGAACGTATTCACGTACTAAGATCAAAAGAGGGAGCACAAGTGAAGAGGGTCTCAATGCCTAACTGAAACTCTTGCAGTTTCCTACACTCTCCTGAGTAAGTAACGTCTCTCCTCCTCTAATCTATTTACGTATTAAAGTTCTGAGAAAGTTCAGCATCCCTAAGTAAATGTATTATACAAATATTAACGGGAATCAGAGTAAATTATCTAATTATACAGGGAGAATCTAGACTGGTAGCAGAATCAAGGGATCAGAATACTCATGATCTATAATAAGATAGCTTAGATCATGTAACACCCTAGGAAAAAACTTAGTACCAGAGCTGTAAGTTATCTCCCAACTAGATTGTTTCCAGTTTGGAAATATTATAAATACTGCCTCTATGGATATTACCATACAAGTCTTCGTGTGGACATATGTTCATTCTTCTTGATATAAATATTTAGAAGTAGAATTGCAGCATCATACAAGAATGATACGGTTAGATTTTAAGAAACTGCTAAGCTGTTCTGCAAAGTGGCCATACTGTTTGAATTTTCACCAGAAATGTTTGGGAGTTGCAGTTCAATTACATTTATTTACCAGGTAGAGGTCTTTTCAGATTTTTAGTTCCCATTTTCAACAATTTTAGTTTTCATTTGTTTCTAGGAATTTGTCCATTTCACCTAATTTTATCAATTCTTAGCAACATTTAAAAAACAATATTCGCTTATGACTTTTCAAAATGTATGCAGTTCCTGTAATGTCCTCTTTCATTCTTCATTCTTGACTTCTGTAATTGTTTTCTTACAATTACAATTTATTATTTATTATTTGTTATTTATTATTTGTTATTTATTATTTTTTTATTCAGGGTACCTAAAAATTTATCAATCTTGATGATCTCAGTTGTCACAACTGGCATTGCCTCTTTTGCACTTGAGCCGATTTGTCTTTTCTGGTCATCTTAAGTAATTTGTAAAGGCATATTTGCAGAGTAATATTTCTGGAACTTTAATGCAGTGGATAAATTCAGTGAAAAATCAGTGAGCAGGAAAGCATACTTTCCCTCCCTCTGAGGTTGCCAAGAAATGGTTTTCTATGGGGGCACCTGGGTGGCTCAGTCGGTTGAGTGATTGACTCTTGATTTTGGCTCAGTTCATGGTCTCACAGTTTGTGAGTTTGAGCCCTGCGTTGACTCTGCACTGACAGTGGGGAGCCTGCTTGGTATTCTCACTCCATCTCACTCTCTCTCTCTCTCTCTCTCAAAATTAAAAAAAAAAAAAATTAAAAAAAATGGTTTTCTATGGTGTAAGAAATGGACTTCCAATGTTTGCATTCCCCATTCATGCTTCTCACTGTATTGATGACTGATTTGAAAACTGACTTTGCTTTTTTTGCTTGTTCATTGGTTTTGCTCATAAGGAAAGAAAGAATGAATTGGGTTTCAGTTTCCCCAAGTGAGAAAAGTTTGATCTCTCCATATTTTTAATACCTCCCTAAGATGGTATTGGAGATTAAAATTCCTCTCCTCCTTTACTCTTAACCTTTAAAATTAACTCTTAACTTTCTCTTCTTAGATTCTAGACAACTAAACACCTTGGACCTGTGTGCTTCAAGTACATGGTGAGGTCCTATGGTAATTTATAGTCTGTTGAATAATCATCTGAAATCATTTACTATACTATTTCCTCATAATGAGAGGAAACATTTCTTTTCAAATTGCCAAAGTTTAAGTAAACCAAAAAGCAGAGAACATATTGATTAAAATGTAATTATAAACTTTTTTCCTTCCTTTTATTTAAATGTAGGAAAATTGACCCACAATGCATTCAACGGAAGTTATAATTTGAATGAGTCTTGCACATCCATTGAACATACTTACTGCTTTATCATCATAAAGAAAATAATCTTCCCCCTTTGACTTAATAGTAAAATAATGCTGTTGATTCACAACACATGATAAATTTCAGTTCCAAATAAATAATGTACGATAATTACAATGCACAAAATAGACTTTTTGGTCTAACCCAAGAAGTACTGAGAATAGGAAATCGTATCATTTATCACTTTCTGATATGAAAGACTTTTCTCTTCTTGGCTCTTGCTTGTTTACAGTTATCAGCAGGTGAGGGCACAGAAGCAACTCACGGCCTGCTCTGTTTCAAATTGATTTATATAATTCTCAGCAAAGTAGACAATATATATGATGGATGTGCCGTTTAATTAGACTGGTGTAAAAGCTGTAATTACATCTACTTAGTGAACTTTTATGTCTGCATACATAAGCAATTTCAAGAGATGTCAATTCTACTCAAGGCATTGTCTGGGCTTCTGGAATTGGTTTTTGGGTATATGTGTGTTATCTTCCAGGCTTTTACTTTGTAATCAATAATGACTTCTAAATAAAATAATCTATTCATAAATAGACTTAGAAAATGGAGAAGACAATGAAAGTACTAAAAACAAGGAGATTTTTTAAATGAATGATGGCTTTTTGGACACAAATATTATGTGTTCCACAAGTTGAATTAAGCCACTTAAAAACCTCCATTTTTAACATAAAAAAAAGATCTGATACCCCAATCTGTTGAACAGTTTATACACATATTAGCAGTGAAGTCTAAAGAACTAATGGTGTTCACTATATTCAATTTAGACTAACATTTGTGTCATGTTCTTATCCTCTTTGTGATCCATTAGTGAAATGGCTTTGCCTTATTGCGTAGAATAAAAGTGATTTATTTTAAGGTTGCTATTAGTCTTTGGACTCATGCTGTATCTTCAGCTGTTAGAGAGCTATTGTAGCCAATAGAAATGCATTCTACATCCGAGACTGATGAAAAACATTTGCCATAAGGCAAAATAAAATCCACTTGAGCAATTCAGAGATTCTATGCAAATGAACCGCTGTTGTTTTATTGTTCTTATTTTCAAATTTTCTTTTGCATTGCAGTCTATCAATAACACAGGTAGACAAACTATGTATGCAGTGCTATCAAACTTTTAAAAAAATTGTTTTCAAAAGATTATAATTTTTACTATTTAAACAGAAGGTATTTATAAATAGAAATATTAGTAGCTAATAGGCCTGGCTAATTGCACTTATTTGAAACAAAACAAAATAATTACAAACTCAGAGAAACCTCCATCTGGAGACCTACTTTGTATTACCTGAGTTATTGTTTCTATGAAGTCTTTTAATATTGGCCTCTGGCTCCAACTTCAACCTCCCTTGTCAAACATTGCATTTTATCTTGAACCAGGCCAGAGTTACCTGCCGTCAGGTTGTTGAAACCTCCTACCAAGCGGCTTTGAAGTCAGTATTTTTGACAATTTTTATATGAATAAGGACAAAGTTATGAACTGATTTACATTGTTATGCATTAATAGGAGTAACTGTTGAATCTGTAAATATTGATAGCAGCCCTCTCCCTCCAAATTAATTGTGTTTTACTATGTTCACTTAAGTTTCTTCGCTCTAAATGTTATTACAAGGAGAATAGCTTGGTAGTAGAACATAAAAAGTAGATGAACTTGACATACTTCATTCTTATACAGGTGACCCTTGAACCACACGGTCTGGAACTATGCTGGTCAACGTATACACAGATTTTTTACAGTAAAGTACCTCAAATGTATTTTCTCTCTCTTATGCCTTATTTTTGACTTGAGAGAGAGAGAGACAGCAAGGGAGGAGCAGAGAGACAGGGAGAGAGAAAATCTTAAACAGGCTCCTTGTTGAGCACAGAGGACAATGCGGGGCCTGATCACATGACTGTGTGAACATGACTGAACTGAAATCAAGAGTCACATGGTTAACCCACTGAGCCGCCCAGGCTCCCCTCTTATGAATTTCTTAACACCATTTTCTTTCCTCTAGCTTACTTTATTATAAGAATACAGCATATAATACATGTAACAAACAAAATATGTGTTCATTGAAAATTTATATTAGGGTAAGTCTTCAGTCAACAGTAGGCTATTAGTAGTTAAGTTTCTGGGGAGTCCAAAGTTATATGCTGATTTTTGAGTGCACAGGGCTCAGCCTCACTAACTCTTGTGTTGGTCTAGTGTCAAGTGTATATCCCAGGTCTCTGCCACTGTCATTGTTCATAGGTACTGATATCCAGTTTGAGAAATGATGAACTATATAGATAAAAATTTTTGTATAACCAGTAAGTATAGATTTTTCTTTCATATTTTAATTTGATTTGGTGACATTGTCTTATGCACAGAAGCTTGAGTTTGAAATAGCTTTATAAAAATTAAAAACTCTTCATCCAAAGTGTTGTTAAAATGTAATGCCTTTTGAAAATTACAAAATACCTTGTTGTTTTAGATACTTTTTATCTATATGATTTCCCAAGTCGTTGCGCATCAAATAATTATGACCAAGGTGATTTTAGAAGGATATCTCACAAAATAAAAATCTTCAAAACTAATTTACAATAAAACGTTTATAAATCCGCTTATTTACTTTTAGTTCTTAACCTCATGATCAATGTAGTGTGGAAAGCAGTATGGTTTCGTAATTCACTATGACTTAGGTGGCTTTTGAAAACCAAATTTTCTTGGTTCAAATTTTTTATTATAAGAATTATTATTTGTGTGATCTTGAGCAACATGAGCTTTCTAAGATTAGTTTGTGAAATAAGTAAAGATGAAAAGATTGGTTTCATAATGTTCATGTCCTAGTTATAGTAAGTGTTTTATAAAATGGTACCCGCTATTAGCTGCAAAGTAGAGATGTTATTATAAGACATATAATTCTCAGAATTACATTTATATCTTTGTCCTTCTGGAATTTCTTTCTTTAGGAGCATCATACTAGTTTATCTGGTATTTCCAGTATTTGTTAAGCACCTACTCTGAGCCAGACACACTGTTCTATATGGTGAGGAAGCAGCACTAAAGAAAACAGGGGAGAAATATTGGCTTTTCAATGAGCTAATGGCAATGATGAATCATGGGCGCCTGGAGACCTGAGGATAAAAAGAGCAGAAGTGTTAATTTTCTCAAGCCCTAGCAAGAGCTAAATTGCTTAGCAGAGGGCTCTCCACATAGTAAGTGCTCACTAAAGATTAGTTCCAACTATTTACTGTGTGTCCCTTTTGTAAATAGTATTATGATCATAAATGTTCTATGATTTAAAGATGACATTTCTTGGGGCGCCTGGGTGGCTCAGTCGGTTAAGCGGCCGACTTCGGCTCAGGTCATGATCTCTCGGTCCGTGAGTTCGAGCCCTGCATCCGGCTCTCTGTGCTGACAGCTCAGAGCCTGGAGCCTGTTTCAGATTCTGTGTCTCCCTCTATCTGACCCTCCCCCATTCATGCTCTGTCTCTCTCTGTCTCAAAAATAAATAAATGTTAAAAAAAATAAAGATGACATTTCTGTAACTATTAGATTTAATTTCCATCATTCCTGTAACCTAGCTACACTAAAGTTAGACTTCTTTTCTTTCCTTCTTTGTCTGATATCCAAGAGAATGATATAAATGTGATCTTTCCCCTCCCATGTTTTTCCTGCATTTCTTTTGAATCTCCATTTCCCCCCCAGAGCTAACCTTTAACAAAGTGAGCTTCCACAGAGTTCTTTGTCAGAGATGAATGTTTTTGTAGAAAGAATGATAGGTATCTAGATATACCTTAGAGTATTTACATTTTACTTGCATTCCACTATTGAAACTAACATTATTTCTATTCTTTGTTCTCAATCAAAAGCTATGGAGTTAAACTGAAGTCTAACTCAGAAATAAAATATTCCAGAGATGTCTTGTTAACGCAATCACAGTCTTCCTATACCTGACCAAGATACACCATGAAATTTATTGTCATGTTTTAGCATTTATAATATGACTGTGGCTTATTTCCTGAAGGGAAAAACAACAACTAAACACTCTTTTAGATTTAACCAATAACCCTCAATTAGTTAGAAGAGTATACATTATGTGTTAGTTTTGGCTTTAGGAGGAGCATGTGTGAGAACAGGAGCCATGGGAAACAAGCTGGAGGGCATTTCCAACAGGATTAAGCGAGTTTGGTCTTCAGAGACTTCTCAGAAACCCAGTTTATCTTTTTTTCCATGTTCTCCCTGCTCACAATGGGCAGTCCTTACAAAATAACACAGAGACACAGAAGAGTTTAGACTATGATTATATTGTTTTAATGTTCTGTGAAATTGAGGGGAATGCTGATATTTCCGGGACAGTTGGAGCTAGGCATGGCAAGTCACCTGTCTTCTTCATATATTATAAAAAATAGCAAACAGAAAAAAAAAAGTTTTAACTAAAAACATTATTTAACATTTAAATGAGCTTTGCTGGGACACCTATGAATGGAAGACATATTTTTTTTTCATTAAAACACCTATTTCAATATATTTTCACAGAAAAAATATATCTTACATATCCCCCCCACACACCATGAAAAACATCACTGAAGAAAGTCAAAGATATTATTTCTCGTTGTAGGAAGAAGATCTAACCAATCACGAGAAATATATCGATTAGCAGATGTCAGCAATCATATGAGATTGAGCTCTTATAATATTCACAGTTCAAAGTAGGAAGAAAGAATAGAGAGGTGTCCACATTTATTGAACACTTATGATGTGCTAGAATCTTTGTAGCTGAATTGACAATTTTATCCATTATTAATGGAGATATGATTAATTTTTGCTCAGCATTGAGTGAATTATCTGAGGGATCAGCCCTGTTTCTTTTCTCACATTTAGCATACCAAAATTGGAATAAACAATGTGAAAACAGTGCATGCCTTCGTGGAACTGAGAATCCAGTGGGAATTCTTAATCTATTAGTTAGTATATAGCTTCAAGATTGGTCAGTGTTTTCATTAAAAGGTTGATAACTTTTGGGGCACTTGGGTGGCTCAGGCAGTTAAGCATCTGACTCTTGATTTTGGTTCAGGTCATGGTCTCATGGTTTGTGGGACTGATCCCAGGTCAGGCTCTGTGTTGGCAACACAGAACCTGCTTGGGATTCTCTTGCCCCCTCTCTGCCTCTCACCTGTGCATGTGCGTGAGCTCTCTCTCAGTTTTGTCCACGTGTTCTAACTTTAAGACCCACACCAGCCCCAAACCCTTTTGTGGCTGTTGCTGTGTGGAATAATGTTTGCAGAAACTTGTAGAGCAGAAAGCAGATGTCAGATCATTTAAAAGCAACCTATAATTCAACTTTTCACCATTACTACCTATATGATCATTCTGAACTTCAGGATGATTCACCTGTGTTCTCAGAATAAAAATATTATCACAATAAATTAAAACTTTTTAATTTTAAATATATTTCCCTAAATTATTTGGGATTAGTTGAGTCTTTCTTTTTGAGAATGATTTTGACATAACCCAAACTTGCACTTCTATGCACGTCAATCTTGCATTTCTATGTTAATATAACAGAAAATTTTGAAGTCTTTTTTTCCTTTCTTTTCTTTTTTTAAATTATTCTCCAAGAAACTAAACCACATAGAGTTTCCACTCACTAGGTTCAGGAAATATGATAAAAGGGAATTAAAGTATAAAACCTTAGTTTTCTTGAGATAAGCTTCCAAATGAGTTGTTTCATCTGAACCAAATTTATTTGTTTATTACTGCTAGAATATTAATACACCTTATAAGCACAAACGAGTTTATTGGTATACATACATATTATCTAGCATAATCTTCCATCATCCAGAAAGATAAGTAGTTTAGTAGCTCTGACAGGAAAACTCTTCGCCCCCTGATGATTATGAATCCCTGTAACATTCTGAACACTTTATTTTAATGAATTTTTTTTTGTCCCCCTTGCCCTACTTCTGTGTTGATTGACAGTGACCTACAGAGCACAAAGCCGAAGCTCTGATAGAATGATGAAGGGCTGTTCTCTTTCCTTTTCCAACACAACGTCTTTTCATCTTTTTTTTCTATTCTCTGCTCATTGTTCATCTTTGGCATCATTAGTCACCATGCAGTAGGGTTTACAAATACGTGTGTGACAGAGGAAAAAAATTGTCAGTCCGATAATATAGAGTCTATCAAATACCTGCCAGGCTGCTGCTTGAAACTCCTTCTTTCAGCTTCAGTAAGAACCAGATTAGGACTTAGATAACAGTTTTTCTTAAAAAAGCAAATAGGTTTTTTTTCCCCACTCTCTTTGATGACTTATCCCGAGTGAGATGGTCTATTCAAGACCCTGATCTTCTTATGTTGGACGGAGGATGATCAAATTCTGAGAAGCAATAAAGAGAAAGCCTGTGACACCTGGGTTTCTCTTTGTTAGAGCACGGATGCACAGGACCCACAAAGAAAACTCACATAAATACTTGGCTTTTAGAAAAATACAGTAAAATGGCAATTACTAAAATAATAAATAAATAGATAGATAGATAGATAGATAAAATAAATGCATTTTGGAGTATGGCATTTATAAGAACTTGCAGAATTTGATCCATAGAGTTGAGTGAAATCATTGCAACAGCAAATTCTCAGTTTTAGAAATGTTTTTCATTGCTGTGATTAATTTATTTCTATCAGAAAAGTAGATTCAACTTTGATTGAAATAAAATTTAATTTGGCATTCATTCACTTTTATTTTATATGTCTTTATAGATTTTTACTAAAAAACTAGGCAACATAAGTTTAAAAATAGGAATAATGCCACACATTTTACAGAATTGTACAAAGCAAGTAAAATAATGTGTGAATGTGATCTTACTCAGGTTCTGGAACACTATGGATCCTCAATTTAGAGTAACAATTTTTGTTATGATTTTATTATTATTCCTATCACAAGACATTATAAATTTATTAAAGTGTAAATAAATTTGTAAATATCATCCATGCAAAATAAATGCACAGTGAAACTAATATGTTAATGTCAATTATAAGCAATAGAAAATTAATGTGCATATGTAAGCTGTTTTCATAAAGATTTACATCTAAATAACATGATTCAGTCAGCAAAGGTAGAATGAATCAGTATTTCTAGAGTTAATTAGTAATATCTGATTGGTATTGCTCTAGATATAGAACTAGAAGAATTTAACAGGTAAGAGGGGTCCTGCTGTCCCAGTTTTGAGAACAATATGATCAAATCTGATATAATAGAAGGAAATTTTTAATTGTAATATAGGAGAAAGCTGAATCAGAGAATTATATTTTTCTCTGATAAATTTCTAAAATAAATCATTATAGTTATACTTGTGAACAAATATAAAGAAAAAGCTTTTCCACGATGGATTAAGTAAAAAAAAAAAAAAGTCTGAATCGAACATCCATCTGAATGTCCATTAATTTACTAATTTATTCACTCACACAGCAAAGGTTTACTTAGTGATTGTAGCAGGCACTGGGATTTAGGAAGAAGATACAAGGATAACTAAGGCAGAGTAGTGCGATTGTATGACTCTGTTCCAGCTTTGCTTATTAATAGTCTTGAAGAACATAGCTCAGGATATGGTAGGCCCTGGCACTGAGATCTCACATGAGTGCTATTAACCCAGCAATACAAAAACCAAGGAAGTAAAGTTATTATGAAACATTTATGCAGCAAAAACGTTGCGTATCTGGAACTGGATGAGGCCATCAAAGTTTGGACTGTTCTCTACCAGGAAATTACCTGGGAGACTCAACCACTTGTTTTATCTCTACCTATGGTCTTCCATGTATCCTTTGCTTGGATTGTTACTTAGTGTAAATGAAACAGGAGATGTAATCTCCAATCATGAGAGCTGGCCAGGTTTTCATGCCTACACACATTCTGATTCCAGCAATGTTTTTGATAAAATTTAACCATATCTTTTCTTATCGCAGAATACAGGGAAAAAATTCCTATAATGGATCTGTAGCTTATCGAGCAACTGTCTCCAAGGAAATTAAATAACGTTTACAGTCAAATTTGGCAGAGGTTTCCAGAAGCAGACTTCAGATTCTTCTATCGTCAGCTTTAGATCACTTTGTGTTTGTAATCGACAGCTCAATTAAGTCACACAGGGTGTAAGTACTAACTCTGAAAGTGACATAAAGAGACCCTAAAAAAAAACGGAAGCAAATTTTTGGAACAAGACTTCAGCCTTCTGAAATGATGGATTAACATAATTATAGAGCATTGGACTTAGTTTAAATAACAAGTACACTTCAGAAGATCTAGATTGAGGTCTAATCAGGTATAGCAGTTTTTCGTGTGACAAAGCCATAGGGTTAGTTAGCCCACACTGTGCTCTGAAGTGATCTGATCTCGTGTGAAATATATGATGTTCTGGGTATGACATTTTTGAACATTTTTTAATGAATGTTCTTCCACTTAAATGTTTAAAAGGAAGTTTTCTAAGTGTCAGAAAATCTGAAAATGGCACCATAGAACAACAATGTGTGGGGAAACCTACAATTTAGCTTGAAAAAGAACCTGAGTGAGGAAATCATGGTTTCATTCAGCTACAGTGTGAAAAGTATCAAAGAACAAAATTAAGACCAATGCTTGATTATTATGAAGATTTGGACTCAACATAAATAAGCACATTTTAAATTTAAAGGCATGGATGGTTTTTCTACTGAAATGGCTAAGAGGTTCTACTTGATCCACCTTCTGACAGACAACAGTAAATTCTAGATGAAATGTAAAATCAATTAGCTGAAGGCACTGAAGAGTGAAGAGAAGTAGACTGAACAAATATAGACTGAACCTGTAAAGACTGACTCTTGAAAGAAGAGAGCAGTATGTTAGTGTGGGGTTGACCCTGGACATCTCAACAAGGACTCAAGTTAGATGAGAAATCTGTAGTTCTACTTGCCTGACAACTAGGGACAGGTGTGCTAATTTGCTAATGCTTTCCTGACAAGTCGTCAAAGTTTGGTGGATTAAAACGATGCAAATTTATGCATTGAACAAATTACTCTCATTTGTAGGTGAAGATACTGAGGGCGAGGAAAATGGAGTAGCTCCTAGAAGTCACAGATTTGGTAAGTGGAGGACTCCCATGGCCTTTATTTATTTATTTTTTTTTTTCAACGTTTATTTATTTTTGGGACAGAGAGAGACAGAGCGTGAACGGGGGAGGAGCAGAGAGAGAGGGAGACACAGAATCGGAAACAGGCTCCAGGCTCCGAGCCATCAGCCCAGAGCCCGACGCGGGGCTCGAACTCACGGACCTCGAGATCGTGACCTGGCTAAAGTCGGACGCTTAACCGACTGCGCCACCCAGGCGCCCTCCCATGGCCTTTAAACAAGTCTGTTTGGTTCTTCGTGGTGGTCTCACATTGGGAGACTCACGTGGTGAACTTCAGTTTCCACATCAAGAAGCTAATGATAGTAAGAGTGGTTGTAATATTTACGCTTAATAAGATGAAAATAGAGTCGTATATTAGTCCATGTCTTTGCTGTTGATGTTGTCTGATATGTGTGTGTGTGTGTGTGTGTGTGTGTATATGTATGTATATGTATGCATATATATGTACATATATGCATATATAAGCTGACTTCAGAAAAAAAATTCTACTTTAAAATTTGTTTCTCCTCATAATTCACACATATCCTCTTCTTAAAGTTTTCTCCATCTTGAAATATTTTAATTATTTTATAGTACTCCCTAATAGGTCTGTCATATCTTCAAAAAATTCATTCTGATATGGCTTGACACTGTTTCTCTGGTCTGTTTATGTGAAAGCTTGCAAAACTTACATTCGTAAACAGTAGAATGGAAAAGAAAATGACACAGTTATCAAGAAGAAGAAGAAGAAGAAGAAGAAGAAGAAGAAGAAGCAGCAGTAGCAGCTGCTGTTTATGGAAAACCAGTTAATTTAGTTTTGCCTTTAAAGTTACCTAGAAATACTTTGAGACTGAGATTCAAGGCAAGTGCAAAGAAAAAAAAAGAGTTAAAAATCAAACCATTTTATCTACAGGAGAAAAATCTGAGTCTAACAATTCTATTCTTTAGGTAAGAGTAAAAAGCCATTGTTGAGAAGGTGCCTGGTGGCTCAGTCGGTTAAGTGTCTGACTTCAGCTGAGGTCATAAGCTCACGGTTCATGGATTCCAGTTCTGTGTCGGGTCCTCTGCTGTCAGTGCAGAGCCCACATCAGATCCTCTGCCCCACTTTCTCTCTGTCCCCCCCCACCCCAACTCGGGCTTGCTCTCTCTCAAGTAAATTTAAAAAAAATTAAAAAACAATTTTTTTAAATCTATTATGGAGAGGCAAGTGGACGTATATTATCCTCTATCCAAGAAAGAACAAATGAAAATGCGATACTATCCCAGTAGGGCCATTTTAGTTAGACATAAGAACAGCTCACCATGTCTATGGACTTTTAAAGCTTTCCATAGAGTAAGACTTGCAGAATTGCAGTGTCTAAAGACCTTGGGTAGCAGAAAAGCACAAGAATATTACTCCAATACATTTATGACCTTTAGTATCAGGTAGAGCTCTATTCTACGCTGCCATCTCTCTCAACTTCCCTGGCCAATTCGCTTTTCCAGGGTTTTTTTTCAAATATCTGTCACTTTTAAAAGTCACCAACTCTTTACTCCACAGTAGATGACCTCCCGCCCTCGCTTCATAGATAATGTCAGATAGCATCTCTCTGACTTTTCAATCATGAAATTGGCTAAAAACAAAATTTCATAGACAAATTTATCTGAAGCAGTTACCAAATGTTATTAACTTGCAGCAAGGAAAACAGAATGCAACCAAAATTTTCCCATTTCAAGAAATTCTATGAAAAAAGGTGCCACTTCTAAGAGGGTGTGAAAAGTGAAACATTTCACTTATGTAAGTAAAGCAGCTAGATTTTTTTTTTATTTTTAAGTAAGAAATTGGTAGTTATATTTCACAAATGTAAAATTATATGTGTGTATGTATGTGTATGCATATTATATATCCATAAAAGTTCTCACAAAGAGTGTCTCTGGCCAGATGGTACAAAATGATAACTGTATCTTCTACAGGAAGATAAACAGCACAAAGAACAAGCTAATGTTAAAGACACATCTGTATATGAAGTTGGAATTTCAAAGTTTCATATCGTAGCATTAGTAGAAGACAGAGACAGCTAATAAGGAAAGCATGAAAGGAGATCAGACAGAAATCAGAGGCAGAACACCGGGCAGTAAGATCTCATTGTAAACAAGCTGCCATTAAAGATATGTTTTACGCAAAGAAGATGCCGGATACAGTTTGCTGATTTCTTATGTGTATTGCAAACTTTCCTTTGGCAATCCTTTCCCCTTGCTCAAAGATTTATTCTTCTTTGTAATTAACAGCAGTGGAAGTCAGTTTCCCTCTTTCCTTTAAACACACATACTTCCCTCACCTTTTATCCCTGAAATCTCATGAATCTGCTTCATGTACAGAGTTAAAATAATCGGTACTTACACATACCCAACTTTCTTCTGAATCAAACAACACCCACCCTGGGCTTTTTGGTCCCTCCAACTCCTGGCTTGCTTCTCCCCTTGAATTTGCAGCCGATTATTGAAGATGCTCTCTGTACATACACTCAGTGTACACGCACTTTCCTATGTCATTGCTAATATCTCTTTGCTAATATACATATATATCTACGTAGTTACAGATGTAGAGATACAGATTATATGTACATAATTTCAATCTTTCTACTACGTGAAAAGTAATTAGCATTCATAATAATAATGTCAAGCCTCTCTTTCTTTAGTACTAGTAATCCCTTATCAAAACTGCAGTAATTCCTCAATCTCTAAATGATGTGGTTGATAAACTTGCATTCATTCCCACCCCTCCTTTCTCAGCCAGGTACTTCCTCGCCATCCCTTCTTCTTGTGATGTCTTTTTTCCCCCTTTCTATAAAGACTTTATTTTCTCACACAACAAGAGAGATGGGCTCCAATTGTTCCCTTGCTATACCACTAGCAAGGGACTTCCTTTCCAGTCCTAGTTTTAGACTGAACACACTGGGAAACTATTCTAATTTGATAGCTTCAGCTCAGATGCCTGTTCTTGTGATTTACGCAGGCAGAAAACAATGACTGTCAACCTTCGTTAGCACCATAACATAGGAAGGATCATTTCCTGATTTCCAGAAGAATAAAGAGAGCTGCTTGTAGGAAATAACAGATCCCCACTGCAATACCTAACATGATTTCTGTCTCAGCATTTCAATCTCTGATGCTCACACCAATTTCTCTTTGCATCCTCTAGAATTTTTTTCCTGACACCAAAGGTAAAATTAAGTATCTCATCTTGGGGCACCTGAGTGGCTCAGTTGGTTAAGCATCTGACTTCGGCTCAGGTCGTGATCTCATGGTTCTTGAGTCGGAGCCCCTCTTGGGGCTCTTTGTTGTCAGCACAGAGACCACTTTGGATCCTCTGTCTTCCTCTCTCTGCCCCTCCCCCCACTCATGCTCTCTCTGTCTCTCTCTCAAAAATAAACATTTTTTTTAAAAAAGAAAAAAGAAATTAATGATCTCATCTATTTCTCTGATGACAACCTCTTCAAACCTCAATTTTAAAACTTTTTACATTACCTATGTATTTGTGAGTTTTGTTATCTACATATGTTCCATTGAATTAAGAGGTATGAAGATGAGGGACAAGACATCTCTAGGTTGTTCTTTGCTGGCAAGCATTGACATTGACCATTGCTCTGGTATAGTGCTTAGCATATAGTAATTTCTCAGTATTTGTTTAATAAAGAAAAGAGTAAATTAGTGGATAATCTCTGAGTCTTGGTATGGCTTTTCAAAATTAATCTACATACTCTTTATGCTCAGTTCTAGTCACTTTCCTTTTAAATCTCTCTGTCTTACTTCATTGACTTCGTGCAAATTGTAGCTTTGTCACCTGTACAGACTCACAGGTTTCTATTTCTAAACTTTTAAATATTTGTATATTGCCAATATGTTCTTTGAGTTCTGACTCATACAATTAATTTTTGGTTGCATCTCAAACACATCACAGCCATATGAGTTCTTGATCTTCCCACCCTAGAATTTCCTCTATGTTGACATTAAGCTGGTTATTTTCTGGGGCTTTCCACTACAGGTAACAGCATCACCAACTATGAACTTAAACAGTCTATAAACCTTGGAGTCATTCATGACAACTCCTTTTGTCTTCCCACATAAACATTCCAATATAATATCTTATCAATTCATCTCCAAAATATTATCTTCATATTCTCTAACTCCACTTTAATCCAAACTACTTTCAATGAACTTGGGCTATTGCAACAGTTTACTTTTTGTTATACGTCATCGTCTCTGACTCAAATGTGTTGTCCATAGAGCTGCAAGATTAACCCTTTATAAATGCAAACCTGAGCATGCCATTCTTCTTCTTAAACAGGTTGATATATGTGTGGTGGTGTTTTAAAATGTGCCCACAATCTGTCTGCTATGCTTCCTTGTCAAGGGGTAGAGCCTAATTCCTCTTCTCATAAATGGGGGCTAATCTTAGTGAATCACTTCTAAGAATAAAATAAAATGCAAATGATAATGTGCAAATTTGAAGACTAGATCACAAGAGTCACTGCTGCTTCCCAGTTAGTCTTTCTTGGATCACTTGCTTGGGGTAAGTGAGCTGCCATATCATGAGGATAGACAAGCAGCTTCTGGGAAAGTTCACATGGCAAGGAAGTAAGATCTCCTGCCAATAGCAGATCACATCGACAGGAGCTCCTCCTCAAGAAACCTTTCTCTGACCACAGCCCTTGATGACATCCTGTCTGCAACTATAGAAGAGACCCTGACCCAGAGGCTCCCAAATGCCTCATTAACAGAGTCTCTTTCTTAAGCCGCTGAGTTTTGTTATGAAGCACATGTAGCGATTACAGCAATAATAATTAAACTTTTTAGCATTAACTTAAAATCTCTGCAGCCTGGTCTCTGTTACCTTTGCAGCCTCTCTGTGTGCTCTGCTACCCGCCTCTGCACACTCCAGCCACAATGGCTTTCCTTTAAGCCCAAGTATTTTCTGTAACTCCTACTATCACGAGACATCCCCCCCCACATTGTATTCCCTCTTTTAAAATGTTTTTCTTATTATTATTATTACCATAGGAACACCGACTCATCTTTTAAAATGCAGCTCAAACACAGTTTTTTCCAGAGCTTTCTTCGAAGTTTCTATTACTCCTTTTACTGTACCTGCATGTCTTTATAGTGTTTTTCATATTATGATTTTTTTTTAAATTTTTTTTTTCAACGTTTATTTATTTTTGGGACAGAGAGAGACAGAGCATGAATGGGGGAGGGGCAGAGAGAGAAGGAGACACAGAATCGGAAACAGGCTCCAGGCTCTGAGCCATCAGCCCAGAGCCCGACGCGGGGCTCGAACTCACAGACCTCGAGATCGTGACCTGGCTGAAGTCGGACGCTTAACCGACTGCGCCACCCAGGCGCCCCTCATATTATGATTTTATCAGTGTTTGTGTAGTATTTGATTGCTATAACTAACAGTAATAGTGGGTTCGGCTTTTGGCTTTGTCCAGCAAAGCCAAGGACAGCAGAAAGGATTACTCAAGACTCCATGCAATTCAAGAGAGGTGAGAGGGAGGCTAAAGAAGTCTCCCTTAGCTGCTCTCAAACTCCCATACATACTGAGCACACATGCAGCGAAACAATGTGCGTTAGGTCAGTGGGTTGCATGCCAGTAAGAATGCATTGAAAACGTGCAGGAAAACAAGTTAAGGTAGGATAAAAAAAAAAGTGAAGGTAGTCCTTAAGGTCTAAGGACTTTATGAGCATAAGCGGACCTAACCCCTAGATACACATTAACTAGAGAAGCAAAGCACGGCCCACTGTTTTCGGCAAGGCCAGAAAGCAGTGTTCTGCTTTGCAACGCCTTCTCTATAACCTCCTAACCCAGGAGAGAGCTCTTGGATTTCCCACAAGTAATAGTAAATTCCATGACTTTGTGCCAACCATTATATTCTGAGGGTCTACTCTGGTGCTGGACACTATAAATAAGTCAATGGATGACGAATATCAAGACTCAGTACTATAGACAACAGACATTTTGATATTGCATTTTGGTGTGTTTAGTCCAGTTATATGGTGCAAGTAGATCAGTTCCTTCAGAAATATATTTGTTCGTGTGGACTTCAAATGTACTATTCTTCAAAATAGCTGAAAATGAAGGAGCATAAAATACCTACTCTTAAAAACTGAAATAACTAGTTTGATTAATGTGGTTACTTCAATTTATGATTGACTGTATTCATCAAATCACACAATTGTTTCAACATCTTTAGACACATCCACAGTATAAAGTGTTTCTTCATGAATCTGTAGAAGAAAGCTTTGCAAAAAGCACTCTTGCTGAAACCCTCACTTACACATTTCAAAGTGATGGCAGTAAAACTGCCTATAGAACTCCCATTAATGTCAATGATAATCACTGACAAATTCCCAAGCAATACTTCGGAAACATCTTCATTGTTGCCTTGGGGCTATTGCTAATGCTGTGCACAAACAAGATTTAGCTCTTAAAGAGACAATTGCTTTTCTGCTGCTGAGCCTGTATCTTCACTGATACTAAAACAGAAATGGTAAGAGGAGAATGCATCGTCACTTATCTGAAAGGCATTATTACGGTCTTTCTCAACTGTGTCCCGATTTAAAACAATCAAAACAAATCTTTCACAAAATAAAGCTGCAATATGTTTAAATAGGGATGGTTTAATTTTTTTCAAATACTTCCATTACAAAATTCTACTCAGTCACCCTATTGGTGAACCAGTCGCTGAAAATTTCCTTTAGATACACAAAACAACTACCGACTAAAATTGATTTACTGTTCTTACAATTCAAAACCATATGTTATCTTTATTTTTGATCCAAACATTAGATTGTAAAGTTAGAAGGATAAAAAAGAAAAAAAAAATACATTTATGTACTCTCTAGAACTCTGATATTTAGTTATGGTATTTTAAGGAGATATTTCTATATTGCTAAAAACAAATTTTCAACTTCTAGATGCTTGAATCTTGAGTGCATATGTATAAAGCATTTAAATGAGAAAGAAGCAATTGAAAATGGATGTTCAGGAAAACTTTAAATAGCGTGAGTGACTATTGCATTTTGCTTTGCCATTTCTCCCATAATTGTTTTCTGGGCTTTCCATTTACTGTTGGGAAATGAGGATTTTGAAAATAAGCAGACCTGCATTTTCTAACTGATTAAATGGAGTAGAAAGGGAGAGAGACTGGTTGTTCATTAATAGAAATCAATGAAAACCCTTAGTAACTTCAAAAGAGTGTTGGTCTGTTTATCAGTTGGTCTTTTTATCTTAATTTTATTTATATTTGTTAACATTCAAACAATTAGATTTCTATTTTAGTGATAGTATACAGTGCTCCCTGTGTTTAATCCAAACAGAATATACTCAAATGGCCTGTTCAATGCATTCAGTGGAAAAGCAGCTGGGCAAAAGATGGACGGTATTGAGTGACTAAGATGGGGACAGGAACAATTAAACTGTACTACATGGTTTATGGATGCTGCAAAACTGACAGTAAGCCTGCTTTCGTTGTCATCTCACTTTCTGTATAATAAGGAGAGAACTGGCAAGCAACTTTGGCTTGAAAGAGAATTCTGGAGCATTTCTACAAAATATTTCTCCACCAACTTGTTCTTGGACAATATTTTTGAGTTCTTGGCTATAGCATTCCTGTAGTACAAAATAGTATGGCATCATGCCACTGGGATTCTGTTTCTTGCAATAATATTTAACTCGTCCTCTATTCTCATTTCCAGTATAACTAACACAGTAATATATAGTCACTTTTACATGTATTTTTAATGTCTGTCTAAGTTTACCGTTTTTTCATTTCCATTTGAGGATAGCACTTTCTTCAATAGTGGGCATTGACTCTGGTGGCCTCTGTATACTAAAGGCAAAATATCAAATGACCATATTATTTTTTTTATTAAAATGTTTCACTTTTGTAGAAACAGCAGATGAAACAGCCCTGAATTTCTCTTTTTCATAGTTTCTCCCTAAAAATAAATTCCATAATTCAGTTTATGAATCATCTTGAGAAAAACCGCATTGTTCCTAATTCTGCTTGTGGTTCTAGCTGGTTGGCCCAATCTTACTGACCTTTGTAGGCCTGGAGGAAAACTTCAGTGGTGGACTGAGTTTGCTTCAGTACCTGGAGAGGAGAAAGAACTTGTACGAACACAGTAAGTGCCAAGGACAGAAATTCTCTCTGTTGTTCAGCATCATGGTTGTCGACCATTTCATGGCAGGCCTCAAATCAGAAAATGTTGTACCTTCCACCTCTTCTTGTCTGCCTCCATTCCAAAGGACCTTAGAGCTTAACCTGTAGAGTTTCAAGGGGAACACAAAACCATGAATGTGTGAAGAAACTCATTTCATTGAAGGCTCTATAAGCAAGGGTAGACACTACACTGATTTTCTCACACAGTTGCTATAAATTACAAGTGTTGGATGAGAAAAGTCAAGTTTAACAATTAAATCACTAGACTTCCATTTTTTTTCGTGAACAACACAACCCACAATGGTCTTGTCAAAAATAGCTTACGTGGATGGAACTGGATGGTATTATGTTAAGTGAAATTAGTCAGTCAGAGAAAGACAAAAATCATATGACTTCACTCATATGAGGACTTTAAGAGACAAAACAAATGAACATAAGGGAAAGGAAACAAAAATAATATACAAACAGGGAGGGGACAAAACCGAAGAGACTCATAAATATGGAGGAAAAACTGAGGGGTTGTGGGAAAGGGAATGGGCTAAATGGGTATGGGGCACTAAGGAATCTACTCCTGAAATCATTGTGGCACTATATGCTAACTAATTTGGATGTAAATTTAAAAAAATAAAAAATAAACAAGTTAAAAAAACAAAAAACAAAAAAAAAAAAGCTTAAATATATTGGTTGAAAGGCACCTGGGTGGCTCAGTCAGTTAAGCACCTGACTTTTCATTTTGGCTCAGGTTATCATCTTGTACTCATGGGACTGAGCTGCACATTGAGTTTCATGCTGAATGTGGAGCCTGCTTGGGAATCTCTCCCTCCCTCTCTCTCTCCCTGCGCTCCCCCAAATAAATAACAATTTAAAAAATATATTGGATGAGCTATTACATCTAGAAATGCAGAAGAAAATAAGATAAACTCAACCAACCAAAGTGATGCTGATGGGGAATTGTAACTGAGTTCTTTATATAAAGCTAAATTTATTCTCCATAAAAGGTAGTCTAGACAAAAAAATCAGAACCCTGGAAGAGTCAGATGCAATGAGAACATGTCTTTCTTAACTTGAGCTGCTTGAAATTTCACAATCACAGTTATGGCCTCAATCTGTGATGTGAATGTATATTACTGACTTGCTCAGGAAACTCTGCATTGAATAAATAACACATAAAGGAGTCCTAAGGCAGAAAGAGTCTTTGACACTTGGAAAAAGCAAATGCAAAATTGATTTGGACAGACACACCCTCAATCCAGTTTACATAAGAGTCAAAAAGGTGATGTAGAATCAGAAAATAACCAAAAATAATCTCCCATGAGCAATAGACATCACATATAATGAACCAATATGGATTTCAGATAACAGAATAATTAAATGAACACTATAAAATAAATACATTTAAAATGCTAAAGACAAAATAGTAAAAATGGAGACCTAAGAAGAAAACAAGACAGTATTTTTAAAAGATCAACTTGAAAAGGAAATTAATATTTCTTGACATTAAAAATAGTAATTGAAGCAATAATATCAGTGAATGGTTTAAACAACAGATCAGATATGACTACGAGAATTAGTATAGCTGACAATTATTAGCTTAAAATGCAATACTGTGTAATAGCGTTGGAGTATATGGAAAAGAGCTTAAGAGACAGGCAGTAGAGAATAAGAAAATCAATGTATGTCTGATAGAATTTGTAGAAAGAACAAAAACAAAAGGAATGTAGGTAACTTTCAAGGAAATAATGAGTGAACTTTTTGTTAAAACCTGATGAAAGATATGATATTCACAATATGTAGCATGAGTACAGAGTTTTTAAGCTATTTCCTTCCCAGGTACAGTGTAAAACTATAAAAATGCATTGCTATCAAATATCTGCAAGTAATTCAGAAATAAGTGAAAGTTCTTAAAAAATGAATGGAAATTGGCTGTCTGATGAAGACTTCTTAACAATAAGCATATGTCAGAAGAAAATAGAATACGTTCCAAAAGTGGAGAAAGAACTATTATCTATCATCCACATATATAGTGTATATTATGTGTGTGTGTGTGTATATATATATATATATATATATATATATACTATATCTGCATATACTATATCATTCAAATATATATCACAAACATTATTATTCACGATCTCTCTATATTATTATATACTATATACTATCATTCAAAATGACATCAAGAGAGGTGCCTGGGTGGCTCAGTCGGTTGAGCATTGGATTCTTGATTTCAGAACAGGTCATGATCCCAGGATTGTGGGACTGAGCCCCTCAATGGGGCTCTGTCCTGAGTGTGGAGCCTGGTTAAGTTTCTCTCTCTTTTCCTTGCCCCACTCCCCAACTCACACTCTCTCTCTCTCTCCAAAAAACAAACAAAACAAAATAAAACAAAACAAAAACATTGAGTGGTTTGCAGAATTTTACTTTTTTTCCCCACCCCTCAATCCATTGAATACCAGATTCTAACCATACCACTTCTCAGAAACCCTTCTCAGGGTCAGCTCAAACCACATTGTTCTTACCGATGTCAGTTTAACCTTTTAAAACCATAACTTATTTAACAGGATTCCACCATTATACACTACTGATATTTCTTCTTTGAAATATTATCCTCCACTGTTTTCTGTGACATCACGTGCTCATGATGCTACCCCAAGTCCCATGTGTCTTTTTCTCAACATGTTGTGAAAATGTGAACATTCTCCAGAGAGCTGTACCCTAAAATCTATCCTATCCTTCCCTTTGATTCTTTTTGGCTTCTCCGAGGTTGTGTGTAATTTATACATTTTTTACAGTCTCTTGGCAGAGCATGCCCTTTTGTTTTTTCCACTTCCTATGTATATGGGGACCGAGTTTATGCATACATATATTTTTTAATTTTTCTATTTTTTTTTTTATTTTTTAGAGAGAGAGATAGAACAAACGGGAGAGAGGGGCAGAGGGAGAGAGAGTGAAAGAGAGGGAAAGAATCTTAACCAGGCTCCACGTGCAGTGCTCCCACAACCCTGGGATCATGACCTGAGCCAAAATCAAGAGCTGGATGCTCAACCAACTGAGCCACCCAAGCACCCCTATGTATACATATTTCTTTATTATGTCCTTTGGCATTAGAGCTCATGGTACGTGTCTAAATTCTCTCCCCAGGCTGCTTTGTGCTGCTAGTTCACAAATCTTTACTCTCATGCCACACTTCTCTGCTGAGCTCTTGACACATATACTCAACTTACTCTTAGATACATCCTTCTCACAGTGCCTTGAATACTTCACCTACTATGTCTAAAACTGAAGTCTTTATCTCCAAATCTGCTTCTCTCCATCCTCCTCAGAATACATTTTAGCATTATCTTTCTTATTCTTTAATATATGACTTTGAACATGATCCTTTATTCTTCCATCCTCCCCCAGCCAACGCTTATCCAGTCTTAGCTTTCCTTCATCTCAACATCCATCAATCTTCTCCCTTGCATCTCCACCGTCTCTGTGTAAGTATGAGCATTTCTCAGCTATATTACCTCAGCTGCCTCTTAATTACCTTCATCTCTCCAATATTCCATTATGGATACTAGCCCCAAAGAGACGCTTCAAATATGCAAACCTCATCACGTCTTTCCCCAGTTCAGTTGTTTTGCATTGTCTATAGAATAATGTGTAAGCACCATAATGTAGTTTACAAGGTTTCTAATGAGGTTATTTCTGCTTACTTCTTCAGGCTTAACTCCAAGAACTGCTTCCACACATCTACTACATTCCAACCTGTTTAATTACATTATCCATTACAAAGCTGTCTAATATCTGAAGCAAAGTTTTTCCCTTTGTCTTTTGCCTACAGTTAGGTTTATTCCTTCTCCGATAACTGAGTAAAAAATGAAACTCCTTTAAGGAAACATGTCTGCAGATTCATTTATAAGGTTTTACAAATGAGGTTATAGGGAAAAAATTAAACTCAGGATTTTTTTTTATTTCAGATTTTTTATTTTTTATTTTATTTTATTTTCTCTGTTACAGCATTATTTTATTTAGTTAGTTACTTTTTTATATTTATTTATTTATTTATTTATTTTATTATTTTTTTCCAATATATGAAATTTATTGTCAAATTGGTTTCCATACAACACCCAGTGCTCATCCCAAAAGGTGCCCTCCTCAATACCCATCACCCACCCTCCCCTGCCTCCCACCCACCATCAGCCCTCAGTTTGTTCTCAGTTTTTAAGAGTCTCTTATGTTTTGATTCCCTCCCTCTCTAACCTTTTTTTTTTCCTTCCCCTTCCCCATGGTCTTCTGTTAAGTTTTTCAGGATCCACGTAAGAGTGAAAACATATAGTATCTGTCTTTCTCTGTATGACTTATTTCACTTAGCATAACACTCTCCAGTTCCACCCACGTCATTACAAAGGGCCAGATTTCATTCTTTCTCATTGCCACGTAGTACTCCATTGTGTATATAAACCACAATTTCTTTATCCAGTCATCAGTCAATTGACATTTAGGCTCTTTCCATAATTTGGCTATTGTTGAGAGTGCTGCTATGAACATTGGGGTACAAGTGCCCCTATGCATCAGTACTCCTGTATCCCTTGGGTAAATCCCTAGCAGTGCTATTTCTGGGTCACAGGGTAGATCTGTTTTTAATTTTTTGAGGAACCTCCACACTGTTTTCCAGAGTGGGTGCACCAGTTTGCATTCCCACCAACAGTGCAACAGGGTTCCTGTTTCTCCACATCCTCTCCAGCATCTATAGTCTTCTGATTTGTTCATTTTGGCCACTCTGACTGGCATAAGGTGATATCTCAGTGTGGTTTTGATTTGTATTTCCCAAACTCAGGATTTTTTATATTTGGCTTGAGCGCCCACCTGCCACATAAAGGTCACATTTTTCCATGTTTACTAGTGAACCCTGAAGTTCATAAAATGCAGAGTAAACAAATAAAATGTTTAGCTAAATACCACCAGGAACTTATCTATAGTACAACAACAAATATTTCTCTGTAACAAAGTGGGAGGTGGGGTTTGTTAATTTTTTTTAGTGTTTTGTTTTTTTCAAGGGTTGAAAGAAGCAAAGGTTTCCTCTGAACTGATTGCTCACAGAAAGTAGGAGTAATTCTATAATTGGGTATCTTAATTTTTTTTTTTAACTGAGAGAGGGGAGTGATGGCAGAAATGGAAAGCCATGACTAGTGGAGAAACAGCATTCACTAAGGTGCAAGGGGAGATGGGTGGTTAGTTGTTTTTACGGTTTGCACAGTTTCTTGTTTTGATCTGTGCTCCATGAAAGTTATAGAGGGGTCTTCCTGCTTCTTGGTCACGGAGTTGCCTCCTCTGATAATGTGGTCTGTAAAATTGTGTCTAAACAAAGAATGTCATGGCCTAGCTCTTGGTATCAGACCAACTCCCAAATGAAAGCTGTCAGGGATGCATTTTTTCTTTCTCAAAAGAGGGAATTGGAGATCATATAAGGACAAAAAATAAATGAAAGTCGAAAGCCTTTCTAATAGTGATCATTCAGTCCTCCTCTTCTATGTCAAATGTGACTGCAATAACTGATAAAGAGGGATGGAGAAAGAGATCCTTTTGGAATGTAATTATAATGCTCACAGAATCTTTGTGAAAGTATTCCTATGAGGGGGATTTGTTCTGGGGCATTGCTAAATACCTTGGTGTTGTGGAGAACACTATGAGACCAATTCTAGGATTCTGCTTTCTATTAGGTTCTGCAACCATAGAGGCCAGAGCACAGAGCAAGGGCTGAGAAATGGATCAGCAGGTAGTGTGCCAGACCCTGCAAAGACCCGGATTATCCATAAAACAGGCATATTGATTACATTCTTATTTGGTTCCATGAACATGCCAGTCTTGAAGCTTTTGCACTTTTTCTTTTGTACCTTGAGCAGTTTTCTCCCCACTTCTTCTATAGATAAAACCTACTTGTGTTTTAGGCTGCATGTTCTTTTTGGTAATTTTGTCTTTGGCTATCATGATTACTTTCTATGCCTTCAGGACCTTAGGGTTTGCTTATCAGATCCTTGGTGTCATTTATTGTGATGGTTTCATTATCTGTCTCTCCATTGTTAGAATCAGATTTCAATGGAGGTAGGAAAGGCCTCAGTCTTGCTCAGTGTTATTTATTCTGCAGTAAATGTCATGACTGGTTCATGATAGGTGTTCAATAAACAATTGTTGAATCAAATTGTTAGTGAAATATATAGGATATAGCCTGGCCTATATTTAGTAAGCGGGAATATGTGTTTCCTCCTCTTCCTCTTCTATGTGTCAGTAACATGTCAGTAACATTTGTTCATTTGATTTTGTTCAACTGTTCTATTTATTGACTTATTTTTATTTTTTGATGTCTTATTTATATCTGAGAGACAAAGAGACTGAGCGCAAGTGGGGGAGGAGCATAGAGAGAGGGGGACACAGAATCGGAAACAGGCTCCAGGTTCCAAGCTGTCAGCACAGAGCCCCACGCGGGCCTTGAACTCACTGTTCAGCTGTGAGATCATGACATGAGCCGACGTCGGATGCTCAACTGGCTAGACTACCCAGGTGCCCGGTTCAACCGTTTTAAAAAGGCATACTATGTGCTAAACATTTTGCTGGGTACTTAGATATGATGTAAGCCCTGGCCTAAACGTGACCTTGGTGCCCCAGGGATTTCTGGTGGCTGCCGAGAAGCAGAATAGCAGTGTAATGCCATAGAGTATACACTTTGCTGGGAGAAAGCTCGGTTGTTATGGAAACACGTAAGAATGTTTTGAGGCAGACTTGTTTGTGAGAAAAAGCACACTTAAACTAGCACAAGGAAAGGAGTGTTTACTGTAAAGCCACACAAGAAATCATAAGGGAATCTCTGAAAGGCAAAAACAGGAATGGTAATACAGATGTCAATACAGCAGTGGTTAAGAGTGTAGATTTTCCAAAAAGACTGCGCGGATTGGATTCATGGTGGCACCATTTGTTAACTGCATGGCCTCGAGGAACTTTATTTAACCTTTCTGCATCTTGGTTTTCCCATATTTAGATGGGGATAATTGTAGCACCAATCTCTCAAGGTTTCAGAGAAGATAAAATGAGTTCATCCTTGTGAACCACTTAGAATATTACCTGGCCCAGGATTCACTTTTATTAGTTGTTGATTTTAACAGCCTAGTGCTGTTTATTGAGTTGAGTTTAGAAGGCAGCTGCATATGTAGCACAAATCTGGCCAACTCAAAATGTGGTGAATGCTGACTCTCAGTTATACCTCGTATACTTAATTTTTCTTGCTACCAATTAGCTTCATTGCCTGTTCTTTTTTAGTTTATTCGCCCAAGGCAGTCTCTCCAGTCCAGACAGTAGTCATGATCTTTTAACTGGAGCTTCTAACAATTATTGCCTAATTTTTTCGGTTGTTGTTGTTTTTTATTTTTATTTTTTTAAGTTGCCAGGGGGAGAATAATTTTGGCTGATCCTCTCTGCACAAACCCAGAGGTTTCTGGATTTCCTTTAGTGTGCAGGTGCCATCAGCATAACAATTATCATTGTTTATAGATGAATCATACTATACAAACAAGAAGATAATGCAAGATGGAGTTTGATAAATACACCAATTCTAACTTCCCAAAAGGAATAGTATAAAGCAATTTTAATTCTGTACATGAAAATAAAAATCTACTTTTGGGGCGCCTGGGTGGCTGTCAGTTAAGTGTCTGACCTCAGCTCAGGCCATGATCTCATGGTTAGTGGGTTCAAGCCCCGCATCCGGCTTTGTGCTGACAGCTCAGAGCCTGGAGCCTACTTCAGATTCTGTGTCTTCCTTGCTCTCTGCCCCTCCCCCACTTGCACTCTGTTTCTCTCTTTCTCAAAAATAAACATTAAAAAAAATCCATTTTTAAATGTATCTCTTAGCTAAGAAGAAAGCAAAGAAAATCACTATATGTCCAAAACTGAATGAAAGCAGCAATCCATAGAGGTAAGTGAACTCTGGCTCTCTGAGGACTCTTTGCACTCTTTACTGACTCTAAACTTCTGTTTTAAAGTCTGTAAAGTGTATGGGGATGGAAAAAAGCCCAGTGTTTGCTTGGAGATCCCACCTTAAAAACTTGGCAGGAGGACCAGCTCAGCATTGAGTGACAGGAAATATTAAATCTCACCTAAGAATTGATAAAAGTTTTGCGTAAATTTCAGCCTCATATAAATTTGGGACCTACTGAGTGGCCCTCCAAACTCCAAGCAGATACGTGTTTATTTTAATTTATTTTTTAAATTTTTGTTTTAATGTTTATTTATTTTTGAGAGAGAGAGAGAGAAAGAGAGTGAGTAGGGAAGGGGCAAAGGAAGAGGGAAACACAGAATCTGAAGCAGGCTCCAGGCTCCGAGCTGTCAGCACAGAGCCAGATGCGGGACTCAAACCCACAAACCATGAGATCATGACCTGAGCGAAAGTCGGACACTTAACTGACTGAGTCACCCAGGTACCCCGATAGATGTTTATTTTAAAGTAAGTGTCTTAGAGTAGGTAGTGCTTGTGAACATAAAAAATATGAAGGGAAATATTAACCCATGTAGGACAGCATACTTACTGATGACAATTTTCAGTATCTCAGAGAATAATGAAACCTCTTTTACATATCCTGACAAGTATTTATATTTTATATTTTCAATCATTTTTTAAAGTCTTTTTTGCTTGTTTATTTTGTTTTTGTTTTTTTTTTAATTTTTTTTAATGTTTTATTTATCTTTGGGACAGAGAGAGACAGAGCATGAATGGGGGAGGGTCAGAGAGAGAAGGAGACACAGAATCCAAAGCAGGCTCCAGGCTCTGAGCTGTCAATACAGAGCCCGATGCGGGGCTCGAACTCACGGACCGTGAGATCATGACCTGAGCCGAAGTAGGACGCTTAACCGACTGAGCCACCCAGGCGCCCCTGCTTGTTTATTTTGAGAGACAGAGAGAGATAAAAAGAGTGGGCATGCAGCTTTGTTAAGGGGTGGAGGGGGCAGAGAGAGAGGGAAAGAGCGAATCCCAAGCAGGCTCTGTACTGTCAATGCAGAGGCAGATGTGGGGCTTGATCTCATGAACTGTGAGATCATGACCTGAGCAGAGATCAAGAGTCAGATGTTTAACGACTGAGCCCCCCAGGGACTCCATTATATATTCAAACACTTTTATATTGATATTCATAACATTTATTTAAAAGCAAAGTTTTGGTTATCCAGTCTCAATGTTCATGGTTACTACTTTTATGGGAAAATTACTTAATACTGAGCTATTTGATTTCTCACTCAAATTCTATTTCCTGAATTCCATTTATATGTGTGTATAAATGTGTGTGTGTGTGTGTGTGTGTGTGTGTGTGTGAATGTGTATGTATTCAGTTTTAGGAAAAGCAGTTTGATAAATGAGTTTTCATATACCAAAGCATGTCCTTCTGTTTTAGGAACTAAAATACAATATAACAGAGTATATTATTTTTGAGTCCCAGCATATTTGCTAAAGCCCTCTGCCATTGCTCTGCATTTTTAGTACTTACTGTTTCTGCGTAAAGCATGACTTTTGTTGTTTTGTAGGAAACTATGTTTTTTCAAGCAGTTTCCAACAAACTTATGTTTCCAACAAACTTATCTCTGCAATTCAAACTTGTCAGATTAATTCTAGGGTTTTAGGTTCTCTTTCAGATTTTAAACTGGACAGCAGATTGAAAATAGCAGTCCTTGATTGTTTTCTTAAGAGAAAGTTTTATTGCAGGATATCTCAGGCATTGTTCTACATCCGGAATCACTGAATCAAGGGTGTTAACTCCAAAAGTGGACTGCAACTTAGCTCTTCCTCAGGCAACTCCTTTTTGTAACTGCCTTCTCATCCCTACATGTAAGCCAGCCATGTAGATGTATAAGGAAAGATGTTGATCAGTGTATGAAATAACATACATCGTACTACCTATAAGAATAATATGCAAAGACACATTCTTTATTCCTCTCCCATGTTATATTGACTTTGGTAGTTTTCTATCTTCTATAGTATCTAGCTAATCATATACACTTCTGTATTGTCATCTATGAATTAAGAAGAATGTTAATTATATTCAAGGATTCATCTTAATTCATTTTTAGGTGCTACTAATTATTTCTGAAAGAAGACAAAATATGAACATATTATAATTCACATTACACATATTTTCCATCTCTATCGTTAACATTGTTCCTGAGAATCTGACTCCAACATGCTTTAGGCAGTGAATTTGGTAAAAAATAAATAAATAAATAAATAAAAATAAATAAATTTAAAAAACTTAAAAAAGGAGATTAAAAAAAGGAAGGAAGGAAAGAAGGAAGGAAGGAGGGAAGGAAGGAGGGATGGAAGGAAGAACGGAAGAGAAAGGAGGGAAGGAACTCTAAAGACAGGCTAGTTCACTAAGGATAACTACCTTGGATGTGATGAGAGTTGCCAATATTTCATCACTCATTGCATTGAAGTGGTCTTATCACTTATGCCTTCAACAACAGATCGGCATTTTTGTCCATAGAATTTATTTTTTCTGTATATGAAATTCAAGTTCAAAGGGAATAAATGAAAAATGTGAAGCATTAATTACATCCTCTGTCTTCTTTTTCTTCAGTAAACCACTAAAATGAGGTTGCAAAAACCCACTTCTCATAAAAAAAAGATCTTGCATGTAGGTAGTGCCTATTTTTGTGTAAGGTTTCCTTCTACCACTCCAGTACAGAACATAATGCACTATTCCTGCTGTTAATCAGTATTAGTTATTTTAGATATAGTTTATCATCATGAAATGATTGAAAAATAAGCTTATTTTCCTCTTATCTTTATTATAAATCATTGCAGCTCACTGAACTGTTATCTGTCTTAGTGAAGAATAGTTTAGTGTTTGCATCTTTTTGTAATCTTCTTAAAACAAGAAAATGAGTTTTACCAATGTCAGTGCTGAGTCTGCTATGTAGTCACCTAACGCTGTGCTCAATGTTTAATCTTTTCCTCATTAATAGCTTCAGTAAACATATGGTGATATCCAGCTGAGGTCAAATGTAAGTAGATCTCTCTTATTAATTCTATAGAGAATCAGTTTAACACTTTGAAATTCTCCTTTGAGAAAAACATTGACATTTATTCTTACTCACAAATGAACTTCATAAATCCTTCACTTCTAGATTGAACTGTCATCTGGCATGACTTAAATCAGTTTAAGTGATAACCATTATAGTCTCTTATATGGTCAGTGAACTTGATCTGATGGATTTTCCAAAGGATCTACCCTGACTTTATACAAATAATCTTCAAAAGTTTTATCCTGTCTCATCTTTCTCTCTTTTTGGTTTTATAGTCTCCTCATAGACCAACCTAAAAATTTCTGGTTCACATTTTGCACTGTTTTCCACTTGACCTTGTTCTCTTATAACAGAGATCATTAATTAGGAGTATGTTAAGGGGAAGGAGTGCCAAGTTGAAAAGGATAACTGAATCTTTATTTTATTTCCTTTTTCCTACAGTTACCATGAATTCACTTCTCTATTGAGTTCATGCCCCATCCATTTGATTGACGTGTCCTCTACTATACCTTCAGACAGTAAAGCTCATAAATTGTGGAACAAATCTAGAATATTAAGTGCCAATGTTACTTAACATGAGCAATTAGATGAGATCGGGGCAAAGAAAACACATTTAGGGTGACAACTGGTTTTACCACGAGTCCTGCAACTTTACTACAAAACAAAACAAAACACTGAACACTCACAGGTCACGATGACCACATGTAGAAGTGGAGGGGAGAATCTTTAAAAATAAAATATAATAAATTGAAATTAATACAATGATAATTGTTGGTATTAATATTCTTAAAATTCTTACAGAGGATATGATTCTATTATATGTTTCAAGATAACCTTGAGGGATAAATGGTAGTGTAGATCAGTATAACAGTTTTCAAAATGTTTGGTCTCAGGACATAGTTGAGCTGTTAAAATTTTTGAGGGATTGAATGGACTTTTGTTTATGTGTAGGTGGACTATTAATTGCATTAGAAATTAAAATTAAGACATGATTAAAACATGTATGTATTAACGTATTTCATAATAAAAATCAATCCATTTACCATAATAAAAATAGCACATTTTTATTAATGTGATTATATTTTGCCAAAATGTGATAAAATCAGCCTTGTGTTTCCTTCATCAAATCTCTGTACTGTCTAACTTAATGGAAGAGATCTACATTCTCATATCTGCCTCTACGTTCAATCTATTGGATTGAATCTATGGTATTACCTTTCATATAGTTTCTGGAAAACCCCACTGTACACACTTGGAAAAGACATATATCATCTTTGTATTATTAGGAAAATAACTTGATCATCGTGCACTCCTTAAAGAGGTCTTCAAGAAATCTTATGGTCATTTGACCTGTTCGTGATCAGTCATTTTAGGAAAATTGTAGTTTTAAATGATAGTTTTGATTTGTCCTATACAACCATAATAATAAGCTGTGGTGTCCTCTTTGTAATCAACAGGTTTCCACGTGTATATAAAACAAAGTCCTTTCCCTTAAAGAAAAAAAAAAGCCACAAAAATAACCAAAAAGAAAATAATAAGAGGCAAATAAAAGGAGATAGTCATTTGAAAGTAATTGAGTAAATAATGACTTCCTTCATAATGGTGTTTTTTCGGGGTGCCTGGGTGGCTCTGTCCGTGAAGCATCCGACTTCAGCTCAGGTCATAATCTCGTGAACTGTGAGTTTTAGCACCACATCGGGCTGTGTGCTGACAGCTCAGAGCCTGGAGCCTGCTTCAGAGTCTGTGTCTCCCTCTCTCTCTGCCCCTCTCCTGCTCATGCTCTGTCTCTCTCGCTCTCAAAAATAAACAAACATTAAAAAAAATTTTCAAAAAACTGGTGTTTGTTTGGTGTGAGACACAATCTCAATACTCCTCTTACCATATATTTTCTAAAATTCTAGGTAAGAAAAAAAAGTAGTTTTGTGTCTCAGCAAATTAAGTAGTGATGCCGTGATTATAGATGTTTGAAATATTTATCACTAGAAGCATTGTAAAAGCATGTAAAATGTAGCATAATTAGTTTATTTCTTAAGTAGGAGTAAAATAAAAGCTATAAATTGCAAAGGTTAAGCATATAGCAATTATGTCTATTACTGTAATTAAGCAAAATTTACAAAAGAGCCAAGCTGATATATGGGTCCAAGACTCGTAATGATTATTGCGTAGAATGTTAATTAGGCAGAGAACAAATTTTCTTAAATGTTGACTTCACATATATGGACATAATTATTATAATTATATGTTTAATGTTTAATTTAAATAAGTGTTTATTTTTTATTCTTCCTGATTTATTTTTCCATCTATAAATGGCATGTTTTCAGTAGTTTGGTGTATGTGTGTGTGGTAAGAACACAATATGAGAACTAATCTCTTAAAACATATTTGTGTATAGTATAGTTTTGTCAACCACAGGAACAGAGTTAGGCAGAAGATCTCTAGAACTTATTAATCTTGTTTAGCTGGAACTTTATACCTCTTTATACCTACTCCCCCCTTCCCCTAACCCCTGGCGATCACTATTCAACTCTCTGTTTCTATGGGTTTGACTATTTTAGATACCTCAAAAAGAGGAATCATGCAGTAGTTTTTTATTTTGGAAATTATTATTTGTGCAGTTAAAATACACCAGAAATCTTGTGGTGTATTCCACAAGATTCCCAGCAGCCAAAGTTGCTAGGCATCTAGTGCATTCCTCCTTTATCTTCTCTCATACTTCTTGTGTGAATTTTCTGTTCAACATGTGCTACCCCTCTTGCCCATCCGCACCTTGAACCACTACCCACATGGGTGATCCATCTCAGGGGTTGTGAATGCTTCAAAGCATGAGGTAGTGGAGATGCTGGCTCATAAATTTGCACAGAACTGAAGGAAGAGGTGTTGTTTGTTCAGGATCTTCATTCATTGTTCCTTACTGACCATAGATGACAGTGAAAACACGAACATAATTATTCGATAGACTTGTGCCGATCTCATGGAGAAAGGTTAGAGATATGCATTTGAAGCATATAGGTGGAAACCAAACCTCAGAGAGACATGAGAGAAAGAATTAAAAACAGGTAAACAGGGAAAGCTACTAAATCTGTTTCTGATAGATTCCATGATTCTTTTGTATCTGGAAATTTTCTCCTCCATCCCAAGACAATCTTGAGAAAGGCTCCAGGAGCCTTAGCACAGGCAAATTGGTCACAAGTAATTTTATAACCCCAGATGAATGAATTTTTTGAAGGAGAAGAATGTTGTGGGGAGGAGAGAGAGAGAGAGAGAAACCATAATTTTCTCTTTTAGACATCCTAAATGGATTGTTTCAATCTTACCTTCTAGTTCAAGCTTATGAGTAGGTTGTTACTTATTATGATTCTGGAAACTTCACGTGCCTCAAATTATACATTCTACATTTACTTGCTGACCCATGAAATTATTTTAACACAGGTCATTGGCTTTACTTCTATAATCAAAATGTAAAAAATTAAAAGATAATGGCCTAGCCATAGGAGGGAAAAGCACATTGATGGTGAACGCTCTTAAGTACCTTACATCTTTCTTGAAAACTGACTGATTCTTTGCAGTAGAGAAAAGGGGGGGAGAGAGAGAGAGGAGAGAGAGAGATAGAGAGAGAGAGAATTTAAGATTATATAAGTGAAATTCAGGTAAGAGATGGGAGAATAAATCTCAGAGTAGTGAAGACAAAAATTCAAGTATCTTACATCAATCACATTTATTTAACATTGGTAAATACATTTAGAAAGGTCTATAACACAGGTTTCCTGGGTTACCTAGAATAATGGCAGCTACAGAAATCAGAATCATTTCCCATATCTTCAAAATAACAACAACAAAAACGTATAGATCAACAAGGAAAATAAATTTTAAAAAGCCCAAAACACAAACTGTATCTTCAGCATAATCAGGAAACAGAATAACATGTACTCTAAGTTTCTCATAAATAGAGAACTAAACACCAAGCTCCCATCTCCTTCATGTTCATGGAGGGGAAAGGAGAACTTAACACCTCTAGAGCACAGAAAAAATCAACACCAGTAAAAGTCCTACACCGAGGACAAGATGTCAACAACATCCTGAGACCTGATAGATCAAAGCACTATTACAAGAAAGGGAATTATGAGTGTATGGGATGCATTAAGAAATTTCTCAAAAATTGTGAATAAGGCAAAAAGATAGATTTTGATATCATAACTATTACTACTAATAAGCTAGTGATGGGTCATTTGACTAAGGAAATATAACTGTTTTTTTCTCTTCACTATTAATTAGAATATAGATATTGATAATTGTGTGGTTAGATGTTAATCTGCAGAACAATTTTAGGATGTAAATCAATCCATTCGATGGATATGCAAATAATTTCTGCCTCTTACAGAATAAAGATTATGGAGTATTGTCCTGTAGGATATTTAATTGGCACTTTTGTACCAACCTATTCAACTTACTCCAGATTTTGTTTGTTTGCTTCTTATATAATATATAATTATATATAAAATATATGCATTTTAGTTTCTCATATGCTATTTGAAAGGTCATTATGTTATTGTTATCCTGTTACTCTACTAGTTTCACTGTTAATGTAGGAAAATAAACATTGACATAGGAATCACTGTGTATTAATATTACAATTATGGTTTTAATATTTTGCAAATTATACTTTGACAGACCTAAGACTTAGTCTTGGGAAGGTATTGTTTCTAACAGAAAATGTCCTAATGAGGAAGGAAAGAAGTATATGAGATTTGGTAGTTGAAGAAATCTGTTTCAAGAAATTGGGTTATGTGATTATGGAGGCTACAAATCTGGAATCTGTGAGGTGGGCCAGCAGATTGAAAACTTGGGCTGGAGCTGATGTTGCAATCTTAATGCAGAGTTTCTTCTTCCTCAAGAAAACTATAATTTTGCTCTTAAGGCCTTACAACTGGTTGGATGAGGCCAACTCACCTTATCAAGATAATCCCCTTTACCTAAAGAAAACTGATTATGCATATTAACCACACCTACAAAATGATTTCACAGCAACCCCTATATTATTGCTTGCTTGAATAACGGGGTACTGGAGCCTAACCAGCTAACATGTAAAAATAACCATAAGAATGGTAAAGGGAAATAAAAAAGTAAAAGGAGAAATGAAAGGTCCATAAAAAGCAAAACAAAACAAAACAAAACAAAAAAACTAACTAAATAAAAAGATACACTAAGACTCCCCAAACCCCTGAAAACAATTCTATTCAAAAATGCAATGCTTTCCTATACAGACATAAGTAAACACTCTTGAATTGGGAATTTTATAAGCTACCCTAAATCCTAACTCTCATCTTCATACAACCATACAACCATTGAGAAGCCATAATATGGACACAAATATTCTATATTCAGACACAGCAAATATATGAAGGAAACGGCTGATGAAAATTCTTCCAAAACACAAACATGAGGCAGAAAAAAATTACAAAAAGTAAGAATTTTTAAGTATTAAAAAAGAAGTTAAAGTCTTGTGATTATATTATTAGTGTGGCTTCTCACAGTAGGAAAAGAGAAACAAAATAGGAAAATATGCGATGAGACTTAACCAAATACAGAAGAGAAACAGATGGTTTTAAATCTGAGGAAGTACAAGCAGGAGTCAAGAGGTAATAGATGTGATTATACTCTATGAGAGATGTAGAATAAAAGCCTGAGTGGAGAATAAAACGTAATAAAGAAAAAATAATTAGAGAAATCATATAAAATATATTCAATATATGTATATTTGGAGTCACTAGATTAGAAAACCCCAAAAGGACCAATCATGCACATAGAAATATTATCTCTAACTTGAGACTCACCAGAATTCCCAGTTAGGAAAATAAAAACAAAAAAACAAAACAAAACAAAAAACCCTTCATTACACATTAAGACAATAAAAATCACTAAGATCTTCAAGTCGCTTTCAAAGAAAATAAGTTAGTGTCAGAATTATTGAGATTCACATAAAAAGCATCAAATGAGTTCCATGAAGTTAAAACATTTCCAAAGATTCTAATCTGTGATTTTAATGCAATAAATTTATTTATTTATTTATTTTTATTTATTTTTAATTTTTTTTCAACTTTTACTTATTTTTGAGACAGAGAGAGACAGAGCATGAACAGGGGAGGGGCAGAGAGAGAGAGGCAGACACAGAATCTGAAACAGGCTGCAGGCTCTGAGCGGTCAGCACAGAGCCCAGTGTGGGGCTCGAACTCAGGGGCCATGAGATCATGACCTGAGCTGAAGTCGGACGCTTAACCGACCAAGCCACCCAGGCGCCCCAATGCAATAAATTTAAAACTAACAAAAAATTCATAAAGCAGACCATTCTACTGAAAAAAAAAAAACCAACTCTTTTATTAATCTATTGTTTAATTTTTAAAAAAAGCCCAAAATTGAATAGCTTAACACAAAAGGGTTTTTTTTTTTATGATACCGAAGTACAAGTAGCAAATGTAAAAATTAAGTACGTAGGAACAAAAGGCAAGAGATTTATACAATCTGAAGAGAAGCCAATTAAGCCAAATGAGCAAAACTTTCTCTAGCTTAACTCATGAATGTCAGCAAAACTTAAGTTATTTACTATGCCTCTGAAAATCATAAGCAAAACCTAAGTTGCCTTCCCAAAATTGTATAAGATAATCATGTTTAACTACTTCCCTGCCATCTGGAAGCCTTTACTGTAATTACTAACCATTCTCAATTTACAAGCCATCTTGTAATAACACGCCCCTGAGTTTCCTATCACTTTCAGGCTTGAAGTCTCCATGTTTGAGAACAGTTTGTTTCTCACCAAATAAAGTATTCATGTAAGTAAAAGAAATGAGTTTTTCAAAAACTGGGAGTATATCATACTAAAAACCATCTGTATAGCAAAAAGAACAATCAACAAAATGAAAAGACTACTGAATAGAAGAAAATATTTGCAAACCATATATCTGATAAAGGAATAATATCCAAACTATATAAGAAACTCATTAAACGTGATAGCAAAACCCCAATAACCTGGTTAAAAAATGGCAATGGTCATGAATAGACTTTTTGCAAAGAAGATATTCAAAAGGCCAACAGGTACGGCAAAAGATAATCAACAACACTAATCATCAGGGAAATGCCAATCAAAACCACCATGGGATATCACTTTGTATTTGTTAAGAAGACTGTTATCAAAAACAAAACAAAACAAAATGAGATAACAAGTGTTGGTGAGGATATGGAGAAAAGGGAACTCATAGGCACTGTTGGTGGGAATGTAAATTATTAGCACAGTCACTATGGAAAACAGTATGGAGGTTTCTCAAGAAATTAAAAATAAAACTGCCATATGGTCCTGCAAACCCATATCTGGGTATATACCTAAAGGAAATGAAATTATTATCTTGAAGCAGTATCTGCACCCTCATTTTCATTGTAGCATTATTCATGATAACTAAGACATGGAAAAAACCTAAGTGCCCATTGATGAATATGGATGTGAAAATGTGGTCTATCATTTGGAGGAATATCATTCAGCCATATGTATAAGTACAAAGTAAGTCTTGCCATTTACAGCATAGGTTAAACTATAAGATATTACACTATATGAAATAAGCCAGAGAAAGGCAAATACAGTATGATCTCACTTATATGTGGATCTATAAAAATCGAACTCATAGAATAGTGGTTGCTAAGGCTCAAGAGTAGAGGATGAGGAGATGTTGGTTAAAGGGTACAAATTTCCAGCTACAACTAAATAAGTCCTGATGACACAATGTGCAACAGGGTGACTACAGTTAATGGTACTTTACTTAATACTTGCAACTTACTAAGAGGGTAGATCATTCTCAACACAAATAAGAAAAAAATAAAACAGCATTATATGAGATGATGATGGCATTAACTAACCTTACGGTGGGAATCATTTTGAAATACATATGTTCATCAAATCATCAGCACAGCATACACTTACACAATGTTATATAACAATTATACTGTATCTCAAAAAAGCTGGTAGAAAGCTGGGAAGACAGAAAAAATATGGCATGTACTGACCAAGGAACTGTGGTCACAGATTCATTTTAAAATTATAGAAATAAAACAGTGATAGCATAAAAAAAGGAGGATATGTTCATTTTAATGAGAAAATGTTAACATATAACAGTAAAACTTATTCTATCAAAATATATTAAATTATATGAATTCAACAGTTTCAGAATTTTATTTTATTTTTTTTTAATTTTTTTTTCAACGTTTATTTATTTTTGGGACAGAGAGAGACAGAGCATGAACGGGGGAGGGGCAGAGAGAGAGAGGGAGACACAGAATCAGAAACAGGCTCCAGGCTCTGAGCCATCAGCCCAGAGCCCAACGCGGGGCTCGAACTCACGGACCGCAAGATCGTGACCTGGCTGAAGTCGGATGCTTAACCGACTGCGCCACCCAGGCGCCCC
This sequence comes from Herpailurus yagouaroundi, assembly GCF_014898765.1. Lineage (NCBI taxonomy): Eukaryota > Metazoa > Chordata > Mammalia > Carnivora > Felidae > Herpailurus > Herpailurus yagouaroundi. Next base: position 23,915,890 of record NW_024412376.1, read on the forward strand.
AACAGTTTCAGAATTTTAAATATTTTATTCACATAAGGAAAAAAATACATCAAATGGTTACATTGTTTTTACATTTTATATTATATACCTTATGTTATATTATATTATTACATATTATTATTTTCGGCCTTTTAATAAGGTTGAAGAATATGTCTACTATCTTGAAGTGACCCCAAATTGATCCATATGACACTTCACATTTATATTTATATATGAGTTTTATGGAACCTGCTAGTGATTTCACTATGTCTAGAGATTCTTATAAAACATGAATGATTATGTGGCACTACCATTAACCAATTTCAGTTCGGCTATTTGTGAATTAAAGATTATGAAAATAGGAGTAGAGATGAAATCCTAGAAACACAGATCCTTTTTAATGATTTGCTTATGAGAGATGAAAACAAGTCAATCCACATCAAATTATGTGTAAAACTCTGTAATACCAGTGAAATAATGATCAATTTAGCTACTTTTCTATTTTAAGATATTTAATGTTAATGTAATATTTTGCAAAGTCTGTATTTGTAAAAATTTGAACTTTGAATACTATATTATTTATGACAAGATTGGCTTGTTCAAGTGTCTTTGATTTGAGTTTCAAATTTCTCACTCAGGAGTGGAATGATGTTATTAAAAATTAATCTAGAAGCATATTTAAAATTTAAATGTTTTATACATTAAATATAGATATTTGTATAATTATGCCTCAGAAATAGAGAAAGGGAGGGGCGCCTGGGTGGCTCAGTCCCTTAGGTATCCGACTTGGGCTCAGGTCATACATATCTCGGTGTTTATGAGTTCGAGCCCCAGGTCGGGCTCTGTGCTGGGAGCCTGGAGCCTACTTCAGATTCTGTGTCTTCCTCTCTCTCTCTGCCTCTCCCTGACTTGTGTTCTGTCTGTCTCTCTTTCACATGTCTACTTCTGGAAATAAACAAACCTTACTGTTGTTTTTATTTAGGTTATACTAAATTTATAGATTGCTGGAGAATTGAAATGGAGATGATATTCAGAAATCCTATCCAAAAGAAAAATATACTTTTATATTCATATCATACAATTGATTTTGAATATTAGGCTTGTATCCTACAAACTTGCTGAACTTGTTTGTTAGTTCTAACACGTGTTCAGTGAATTCCTTAGAATATTCCATATACAACTCCATGTCTTTTGCAAATAGAGATAGTTTTAATTCTTGAGGTTTTTTTTATTTCTTTTTTCTTGCCTAGTTGAACTGACTATAACTTCCAAGACAATGCAGAAGAGAAAGATGACAACAATATTCTTATTCCTGATCTTTGGGGAAAGCATTCTATATTTTATCACCAACTATTATCTACAGGTTTTTCATACATGACCTTTACCATATTGAGGATGATAAAATTCTCTTGCTACATTGGTAAGTGTTTTTATCATGAAAGCATGTTGGATTTTGTCAAATGATTTTTTGGCATCTGTTTGAGAAGATTAGGCAGTTTCTGATCTTTATCCTATTAATATGCTATATTACATGGATTGAATTTTGCAGATTTCGTTAAACCAAGTTTACATTCCTGGGATGTATCTCACTCGGTCATGGTGAATACCCTCTTTGTATTGCTAGGTTTTGTTTGCTTATATTTTGCAGAAAGTTTTCACACCTGTGTTCATACTGGCATCATAGAATAGTTGGGAAGTGTTATTCTCTCTTCTATACTGAGTGAAAGTTTTTGGAGGATTAGTGTTGATCGTTTTTTAAAATTTTTTGTTAATTTATTTTTGAGAAAGAGAACAAGTGGGAGAAGGGCACAGAGAGAGGGAGACACAGAATCTGAAGCAGACTCCAGGCTCTGACCTGTCAGCGCAGAGCCTGATATGGGGCTGGAACTCATGAACCATGACATCATGACCTGAGCGGAAGTCTGACGCTCAACCAACTGAACCACCCAGGTGCCCCATAGTGTTGATTTTTAATTAAACACTCGGTAGAATTCACCCACAAAGTAATCTGAGAAATTTCCTTTTTGGAAATTTTTTTTTAAATATTTATTTATTTATTTGGAAAGAGAGAGTGCATCAACAGGGGAGGCAGAGAGAGAGAGGGAGGGAGGGAGGGAGAATCTCAAGTAGGCTCCTCACTGTTAGCACAGAGCTTGATGTGGGTGGAACTTGAACCCACAAACCATGAGATCATGACCTGAGCCAAAATCAAGAGTTGGTCTCTTAACTGACTGAGGCTCCAAGATGTCCCCTCTTTTGAAAGTCTTTAAATTACAAACTTATTCACACTGTTTGTTATTGGTCGATTCAAATTTTCTCTTTAATTTTTTTTAATTCTACCAATTTTTGTTTAATGTATTGTGAAATTCAGTTATTAGGCAACAATGCTTTTATGATTACATTGCCTTTCTGATTAATGGAACCTTTTATCATTATTAAACAATTTCCTTTATTTTAATGATACAATCTTTTTCTAAAAATGTACTTAATCTGATATTGAACTAATCCTTCTATCCTTCTGCTTACTACTTACATAATATGTCTTCTTCCATGAATGTTATTTCAATATTTTTTTCATCTTCAAAATGCATATCTTCTAGACAGCACATAATTAGGTCTTGATTTTCACCTTATCCATTCTGAAAAACTCTTTCTGTGAATTGAATATTTACTAAATTATTAATACAATGGGGCTTGAATTTATTATTTTATTTGCTTTCTATTTGACTTGTTGTTTCTCCTCACTTTATTTTTTTAGATCATTTGACTATATTTAGAACCCTATTTTAATTTTACTATTCCTCTTTTTTTGGTTGTCTAGGAAATTTCAATAGAAATCCTTACTTGTTCGGTTAGGTTACTGGTAATGTTGTACAACTACATATAAAATATGGCAATCTTGCAGCCACAAGTCCAGCATTGCTTTTCTGTCTTTCATACAAGAGTGTTTATAAATAGGACACCTGGGTGGCTCGGTCAGTTAAGCATCTTATTCTTGATTTCAGCTCAGGTCTGTACTGATAGCACAGAGCCTGCTTGAGATTCTCTCTCTCTCTAGCTCTCTCTCTCTCTCTCTTCCCCTCACCCATTTATGTGAGCTGTCTCTCCCTCTCTCTCAAAATTAACTTAAAAAAATAATGTTCACATGTATCACATTTACATACACTGTAACCATATAAAATGATTCTATACAGTTAGCTTTAAACAAATTCACAAATTATATAAAAATGAGCAAAATAATAAAAGAATTATTTTGTCTTTACCCAGATATTTATAATTCCTATGCTCTCCATTCCTTCCAAGCATCCCTGTTTTCATACTTCCACGACCCATCAAATCTACCTTCTTATATTCACATTTCACTGCTTTTCCTATAGCTACCTTTATATCATGTCCAAGTTTTATAGCTGTTTTCTCCTAACAGGGTTGGAGACCTGTGTAGTAGACTTCTCAGCAATCACTAATGGAAATCTGAGTCAATGAATTTAAAAGTCTTTTTATATTACTAAATTTTATGACCGCAAAGCTATGGTTCTCATTTTGGAATATCATACTTTGCAAATAGCAGTTGTTATGAAAGGGTTAATATGCACGTGCATGAAACTCTCAACTACCTATCTGGGAATCCTGAAAAAAAATATTTCCCTAAAACAATCTGTTATAAAAGCATTATCTGCTCTAGTCCTAACAACAACATATAATTTAAACCTCAGAGCAAATCTGTGGAGCAAGTATTTATAATACAGATTTTACAGCTAGAGCACACCGAAGTTTAATAACATGTTTGACTTTGCAACTGTCTGGCTCTAAGACCTACGATTTTTCCAGCACACCGTGCTGTGGCGATTGTGTATGGAGGTCCATCCAATGGAAAAATAGGTAAGCAGCCATAAGAAAAGGACTTGCCTTTTATTCCAGAAGCAATTCTGAACCTGAAACTTAGAATGTTCTGATTCATTGAGCCCACTGCTTGCATCTTGATGCAGGGCACATTTTATTCATTGTCTGTGGGAGATGAAAGAATATCTTTTTCAAACAAATAAAGGAGCTTGCTATGTGTTTCATATTACCATTTATTTAAGGTGTCTTGCCGGTTAATTTTTTCCACCAGTTTACAGCCCAAATATTATAAATTGTTTTACATGAAATAAAAGTGTCTCCCAAATGTAGATACATGGATTACCTACAACAGAAACAATTTGGAGACATCTGAAGTATATAGATTTTGGGCTACTAAGACGAGACGGTCTAACTTAGTAGGTCTACAATAGGTTCTGCAGTTTGTATCTTTAAATTTTTTTTTCAACGTTTTTAATTTATTTTTGGGACAGAGAGAGACAGAGCATGAACGGGGGAGGGGCAGAGAGAGAGGGAGACACAGAATGGGAAACAGGCTCCAGGCTCTGAGCCATCAGCCCAGAGCCCGACGCGGGGCTCGAACTCACGGACCGCAAGATCGTGACCTGTCTGAAGTCGGACGCTTAACCGACTGCGCCACGCAGGCGCCCCGAGCCAGTTTGTATCTTTAAAAGCTTGCCCAAGTGATTCTGATGAATAGTGAATTTTATAACGAATTGGAATAGAGGATCTTGAAATAGAGGGTATAATAAAAAAGGAGGAGATTTTTGTTTGTTCTTTTAATAAATAAGGCATTCATTCCCTCCTTTGAAGAGTATTTGCATTTTAATAATTAGATGAGTCTGATTCAAGAAGAGGATGCTAAATTTCTGAAATTACAGTAAATTGAAAAACTGGCAAAAAAATTAGATAGCTGAACAAGCAAATATCTTAGCCTTGTCTTGGGTCTATTATAGAATCTCCCTTTGTGGTTAGAAAAACAAAAAGCTTAACGCAGCTTTCACACAGTTCTTGTACCATTTGTTTCAATATGAGACACATGATCTGAGGTCATCCTTTAGGTGACAGAAATAAAAGATTTTACTGGGGCTTGTGTGCACTGGGGGTTACCTCTTCTAGAAGTAATTTAGGAAGACGTACATGCTTCAGGCTTCTGCTAGAAACAATAACCAGGTAAACAAATAATTATTTATCTGTATTCTTTTCAACAACAAACCTAAATAGGTAAGGTTTCTCCTCTCCTCCTGAGCTGTCAGGTGGCCCTTTTGATACTTTTCAAAGTTGAGAAGGAAGCCAGTGGTATTTAACTTTATTTATCCTGTATTAAAATGCTGAAATCAATGAGGTTGAATAAGACTGTATAGGTTTCATTGAACACCAAATTATTGTAGTTAAGGCCTTCAAGTCTATTCTCATATAAAGCAAAGTGATAAAATTGTATTGCTAGAAATGATTCCCAAAAGCAATAAATCATATGCAGAACACTGGGATTAATCAATCAGTCTCTTTGCTAACAAGGAATTGAGAGTTGAATCGATTTTATGGTTAAGGCTACAGCCTGTATTGTGATTTAATTCAAGTGCAAAAATAAAAATGAAAATGATAGATAATTGTGTTTATTGAGAAATAGTCTTAGAGTCAGAAATTTTAAGAGTCAAGTAAGCATGCATAATATGTGAAAAATGTGGTATTCAGAATCTTATGCAACACAGAAGAAATTGAAGAAATAGTTTGTAACTTTAATGACATAAGCTAGTTGAGGATCAACTACCAAATATAATTTTAGAAGCCTATTACTTAAAAAAACAGAGGACAATAAAGTTGTTAACAATTCTCCATGAAAGGAAGCAAGTGTGTATGGTGGATGTCTGAATCGTCATTCATACAAGTAACTTGATGGCAGACAGTTCATTCTAACCCCTCAACATTAAGTGTTTCCTCTAAAACCATGATGATATATACTTCATATGGGTTATTTGAAGGATTTAAAATAATCTCCTAACTAAGACATAATCCTTTGTAGACATACACCATAACTGTTACTACTCTTTCTTTATTTACCATCATATGAGACCCATGATGTTTGGAGAAAAGAAAAAGCAATGAACTAGAAGTCAGATGTCTTCCCTGTAGTCACTGTCTATCTACTGTCTATGTTCTTGGGAAATCACTAGAGATTTTTTATTCTTCAACTTCTGTTGAATAGACTTCATACCAATTGCTGTAACCACCACTTATATTTGCTTTTAAAAAGCCTAAAACACCATGGAAATATGCTATTATTATTAAATGGAAAGTTGAGGAAGAAAAACAGGATATTTTGATGTCAAAAGAAACAAAAACAACCTGTATTTTAGTCTAAATGATCCAGACTCACTGCCCATTTTGATTGCACTTACCAGGAATGAAAAGTTCTGTACTTCCATTCACATTGAATGGTGCAGCCATGGAGTTTGAATGTGAAGAAAGGAGAAAAAGATATGAGACTACATCAGAATTCCCTGGAGTGTTTAAATATACGTGTATGTATGTCTAAGCTCTGAGCTGGATTTCCACTCTTTTGTGAAGTTGTTAGATTTAAATAGATCACCACAGTGAGCGTTTGAGTTATAATCTAAATGCCTTTGTTTTTACTCACATTGAAGAATTATTCAGATTATGAATTTTATGGCTTCAGGTCCTGGCAATTACACATTTGGAATACCAAATAAGGTTTTTGGGATTTTTGTTTTGTTTTTAATAGCATTGAATAGGAAATTTCTGCTAAAAATTCCAGCCTCAGACAGGTGCCATATGAAAGACCTAACTCATAGTTGTATGCATATTTTTCTTAGGACTCAGTACCTTCAAAAATATAAACTATAGGTAGGAAAAATGCTGATATTATGTAAAGCATTAAACTGCTTTCAATTTGAAAGTGAGTTGAATGATATAATACATTGTTTGGATTGGTCAAAATCACCTGTCCACTACTACTGTCTTTCATTGACTCCTTTGTTTAATTCAAGATTTCATTGTAGGTGCTGTAGGGAACATAAAGATGAATGAGTAAATATGAAACTCACCATTAAGAACTTAGAGTGGATTCAAAGAGACAAATATGTATATACCTAATATTAATTTAAATGAAGAGGTACTATGTGCTCTCAAGGGTACACAAGTAATATGGAATTTCAGAAAGGGAAGGAGAGAGCAGGTTTCTGAGTATAGAGGAAACTTTCAGAAGAAGTTGATATTTAAGCTCTGTCTTGAAAGATGGCTAACTATTGACAAGGGCAGAATATGCCTTTAAAATACAGATCATTATGTAAATATGACTCTGATACATATAACTCAGGGAGGATAATAAACTACTTTAGAGTATTTTTTTCCTGATTTCTTTCTTAATTACCCTGCCATGTAGAGGAATATAATGTACAGTGATGCAGTATTAATGGTATCTATTCGATTTTAAACAGAGATTAAAAACATAAATAAATAAAATGAAATAAATTATAGGGCCGTGTTTTGACAGTCCTGATTTGGGGTAGATGCTGAGCGATGCTGATCTGACCTAAACAAATACACTTTGACACAACAGTCCTGTCTCTTCCACAGCACTTCCATATTACTAAGGCCTATGACTGTCTCTGAGATTTTGAAGTGTCCTGGGATGTTTAAAACCATGGTATTCATGCAATATAAAACACTTTGCAAACAAGCAAATTCTTAGAACTTAGATGAGTGCCATTTCTGTTGGATAATTAATAAGCAATGTGCTGACTATTTTAGAAAGGAGAATGTCATCTAATTGTACCAAGGGCAGCTAGCATGGCTTTTATACTTAAGGGATGTATAATGGGAAGGAGGCTAAAGAGGTTAGGTACTGACAGGGCTCTGGAATAGGTCCTGGGAGTGAGTGCTCCATCTAGTGGGGAATGGGTGGCTTCTACTCTACTCTGCTTCATTCTGCAAAATTCAACCATCTAACCCAAACTTCTGTAATGCCTCCCTTATCATACCTCCAGTCCTATCAACCTAGTCGTGGCTAGGAAGAACCTTACTCTGACTCATCAAGCTTTTCCATGCCCTTGATTTCACTGAGGGTTTAGCCTTCCAAATTTTAAAACCTTTTGTCTGTTTCACAGAAGTAATGGACATCATCTGATTTGAGAAAGGTAGGGAAAGGAATGATCAGAAATTAATACAACAAACAAACAAAAAACTGAGAGAGTGTTAGGGGACCAAGATGATGGCACAGGAGGCTTCTGATTTCCCTCTTCCTATGGGCACCTTGATATATACCTTTGCGCAGAGCAATTCCATCTGAAAGAAATCCAGAAACTAGGTAAGTGACTCCTACACTTCAGGTGAAAATGACTATATCAAAATGGATAGGAGAGGCTGAAACATACTCTAATGATAAACTTCATTCCCAGTAGAGTGCCATACAATCAAGAGGAAAACCCCAATTCTCAGCTTCTCCCTGAAGAGCAAAGGATTTGGATAATACATCTAGTGTCTTGATCTTTGGGGCTGCCATCTGAGGGAACAGCCTCCAAATTACCTTGCTCTCTGATAACCAATAATGCTTGCAGTCACAAGTGCTATAAGGTAAGAAGAAATTGTTTTAAAAAAATGCAGGGTCACCGTTTATAGCTATAAAACCAATATCGGCATAAAAGGAGGAGACAAAAATTCCCACTCCTGTTTTTCTCCCTGTAAAGGGCTTGAATGCATACTTTTCCAACTGTTTCCTGAGTTCTAATCAGCCCTGGATTCTAATCATCCCTGCATGTAGGCAATAATTGTGTCCCTCCCTTTAGGACACTGATGGGTCTTGGGACACCATCAACTAGTGGGAGCCACTAAGAAAAAGAAGGTGGCTTGGGCATTCACAAAGGTTTCAGAGACAACTATGAGTTTAGATTGGGATAATTAACAAGTTTCATTACCTACATGCTACCAACAAGTCAAGAGTGGGAGCATGACTGTTTTATCTAATGCACAGAAACCAACACTAAGAAGAAAGAAAAATGAAGAAACAGGGAAATATGTTCCAAATAGAAGAACAAGATAAGCCCTCAGAAATGTATCTTAATGAAATGGAGATAAGTGATTCACCTGATAGAGAGTTCAAAATGATGGTCATGTTTCTCTCAACAAGGTCAGGAAAACAACACATGATGAAGTAAGAATTTCAAAAATTCTTAGAACAAAAAGAAATAGAAAAAATAAAATACAAACAAATAAAAAATATAAATAAGGAGACAATATAAACTAGTACCAATCAGGAATCATAATGCTGAAGAATACAATATTTATACTGAAAAAAATTCAATAGAGGATTTCAATAATAGACTAGATCAAAAGGAAGAAAGGATTAATGAACTCAAAGACAGGGCAGTGAAATTCATCCAATCATAGGAGCAAAAAAAAAAAAAAAGATAAAAAAGAGTCAAGATAATTTAAAGGACTTATACAACACTATCAAACAGATCAATATACACATTATAGAGGTCCCAGAAAGAGAAGAGGGGTAGAGGACAATTTTATTCAAAGTAATAAATTTTCCCAACTTGGGGAAAGAAACAGATATTCAGGACCAGGAAGCCAAAAAACGTCCCAAAAAAGTGAAATCAGAGACCCACAATAAGCCACAATATAATTAAATTGTCAAAAATTAAAGGCAAAGAAGATTAAAAGCAGCAGGAGAAAAGAAACTTGTTATGAACAAGAAAACCTCACAAGACTATCACTGGAATTTTCAGCAGAAATCTTGCAGATCAGAAAGGATGGAGGGGTGCCTGGGTGGCTCAGCCGGTTGAGCATTCAACTCTTGATTTTGGCTCGGGTCATGATCTGACAGAAATCGAATGTGGCATCAGGCTCTGTGGGAGCAATATGGAGCCTGCTTGGAATTCTCTATCTCTCTCTCTTCTCTCCCCTGCTCATGTTATCTCTATCTCTATCTATCTATCTATCTATCTCTCCTCTATCTCTATCTCTCAAAATAAATAAATAAACTTAAAAAAAGAAAGGAGTGGAGTGATACATTCAAAGTGCTAAAAACAAACAAAGAAAAAGAAACAAACAAAAACCCTGCTAACCAACAACAATCTATTAACAAAGTTGTCTTTCAGAATTAAAGGAGAATTAGAGAGTTTCCCCAACAAACAAAATCTAAAGAGTTCATCACCAACTAGACCAGCCTTACAAAAATGTTAAAGGGACTTCTTTAAGCTGAAATTAAAAGACACTGGTTAGTAACATGAAAATACATGAATGTTGGGGCATATGGGTGGCTTAATCAGTTAAGCATCTGACTTTAGCTCAGGTCATGATCTCACAGTTTGTGAGTTCGAGCCCCATATCCAATTCTGTGCTGACAGCTCAGAGTATGGAGACTGCTTCTGATTCTCTCTCTCTCTCTCTCTCTCTCTGTCTCTCTCTGCCTCTATCTCTCTCAAAAATAAATAAACATTAAAAAATACATGAATGTATGAATCTCTCTGGTACATTAAATATATTGTCAAATTCTATGTATTCTAGTGTTGTAATAATGATGGGTAATTAGGGGCACCAGGTGACTCAGTTAAGGGCCCCACTCTCGGTTTCAGCTCAGGTCATAATCTCATGGTTCATAAGTTTGAGCCCCACATGGGGCTCTACGCTGGCACGTGAAACCTGCTTGGGTTTCTCTCTCTGCTTTTCTAACCCTCCTCTTCTTTCATGTATGCTCTCCCTCTCTTTCTCTCTCTTAAAATAAATAAATAAACTTTAAACAAAAATAATGAGTAATCAACTTATAACTCTAGTATGACGGTGAAAAGACAAAATGATTAAAAGTAACTACAGTAATAATAATTTGTTAATAGGTATGCAATATGAAAAGTTGTAAATAGTGACATAAGGAACATAAAATATGGGAGAAGGAAGTGTAGAAATGTAGTGCATCAGCATGCATTTGAAGTTAACTGTTATTAACTGAAAATAGATTGTTAAACTATAAGATATTTTATGCAAGCTTCGTGGTAGCCGCAAAGCAAAACCTGTAGTAGATACACAAAAGAGAAAGAAAAAAGAATCAAAGCGTATGAGTACAAAAATAATTAAATCACAAAGGAAGAGAGGCATAAAGGAAAAAAGGAACAAGAGGTGTACAAAACAGCCATAAAACAATTAACAAAATGGCAATAGTAAGTCCACACCTATCATTTATTTCTTTAACGTAAGTGGACCAGATTCTCCAAACAAAACACATAGAGTGACTGAATGAATTAAAACACACACAAGACACAGACGAACTATAATATGTTGCCTATAGGAGATTTGCTTGGCTTTAAGGACACGCATAAGCTGAAAGTCAAGGGATAGAAAAAGATATTTCATGTAAGTGAAAACCAAGCAAGATCAGGGATAGCTATACCTATATTAGACAAAATGGAAAGTAAGCCAAAAATTATAATGGCGCATGAAAATACATAAAGCAAATACAAATGTATCTGAAGAGAGAAATGGACATTATAATAATAGGAGATTTTGATATCTCACTTTCAACGGTGGATAGAACATCGAGACATAAAATCAGTGAGAAATACTGCACTTAAAGCTACATACTAGACAAGAGTAATGTAAGAGACATATACAGAGGATCCACCCAAGCAACAGAATGCTCATTCTTCTCAAGCATACATGAAACATTCTCTAGGACAGACCATATGTTAGGCCACCAAACATGTCTCAAATTTAAGATGATTGATATTTTATCAAGTAACCTTTCTGATCACAATGGTATACAACTAGAAACCAATTATAAGAGGAAAACTGGGAAACTCACAAATATGTACAAAATATGTACAAGCTCCTGAACGACCAATAGGGCAAAAAAGAAATCAAAGGAGAAATAAAAAAATCTTGAAATAAGCAAAAATGGAAACACAACATACCAAAACTTATGAGATGCAACAAATCAATTCTCAGGGGGATGTTTATGGCAACAGATGATTATGTTTTTTAAAAAAAGATGTCAAATCAACACTTAACTGTATATTTTGGAAAAAAAAAACTAGAAAAAGTAGAACAAACTAAACTCAAAGCTAGCTAGAGAAAGGAAACAAAGATCATAATGGAAATAAATAAAATAAAACTGGGAAGATTACAGAAAAGATCATTAAAACTAAGAATTAGCTTTTTGAAAAGCTAAAAAAAAATTAAATCTTTTTAATGTTTATTTTTGGGAGAGAGAGTGTGCAAGCAGGGGAGGTGCAGAGAGAGAGGGAAACAGAATCCAAAGCAGGCTCTAGGCTCTGAGCTGTCAGCACAGAGCCTTATACGGGCCTCAGACTCACAGATTGTGAAATCATGACCTGAGTTAAGTCAGAGGCTTAACTGACCGAGCCACCCAGGCACCCCGAAAAGACAAACAAAATTGACAAAGTTTTAGCTAAACTGAGAAAAAAAAGAGAGAAGTCTCAAAAATAAAATCAGAAAGGAAAGAGGAGACATTATAACTGATAATACAGAAATACTAAGGATCACAAAAAACTACTATGAACCCTTAATTGGCAATAAATTAGGTAATCTGGCAGAAATAGATAATTGCCTAGCAACTTACAACCTACGAAGACTAAACCATGAAGAAATAGAAAATATGAACCGACAAATAATGAGTAAAGGGAGTAAATCAGTAATCAAAAACCTCCCAACAGAGAAAAGTCTAGGACCCGATGGTTTAACTGGTGAATTCTATCAACCATTTAAAAAACAAATAACACCAATTCCTCATAAACTTTTTCAAAGAACTGGAGGGAAGGGAACACTTACCCATTTTATTTTATGAGGCCAGCATTCCCCTGATAACAAAGCTAGACAAGGACACTACCAGAAAAGAAAATTACAAGCCAATATCCCTGATAAACCTAGATGCAAAATCCTCAAAAAAAAATATTAGCAAATCAAATTCAACAACACATAAAAAGGAATCAAGCACCATGATCAAGTGAGGTTTATTCTTGGGATGCAAGGATAATCCACATATGCAATCAATAAACATGATATACCACATAAATAAAATGAAGGATAAAAACCTATACAGTCATCGCAGACATGCAGAAAAAAAAGTGATAAAACACTATCTTTTAGGATAAAAAAAATCCTAACAAATTGAGTATAAAAGGAAAGAACCTCAGTATAACAAAGGCCATATACGACAAGCTTGTAGCTAACATCACACTTAGTGAAAACCTGAAAGATTTTCCTCTAGATCAAGAATAAAACAAGGATGTTAGCTCTCACCACTTTTGTTCAATATAGTGCTGGAAATCCTAGTCAGAGTATTTGATAATAAATAAATAAATAAATAATAAATAAATAAATAAGACATCTATATCAGAAAGAAATACAATTATTTCTATTTGCAGGTGACATGATATGATATATAGAAATACCTAAAGATGCCATCAAAAATCTGTTAACACTAATACGTAAGTTCAGTCAATTTGCAGAATACAAAATCAATACACAAATATCAACTCCAAGCTCAAAGATACAGAGAACAGATTGGTGATTGCCAGAAAGGAAAGACATTGGGGATGGGGGAAAATGGGTGGAGGGGATTAAGAAGTACAAACTTCCAGCTGTAAAATAAATATGTCATGGGCATGCAATGTAGAGCCGGGAATGCAGTCAAAAAGAATGCATTAACTTTAAGATGACAGATGGTAATTAGACTCATTGTGGTGACCATTTCTCAATGCATACAAATATCAAATCACTATGGTATACACCTGAAACTAATAAAATATCATATGTTAATTATACCTCAATTGAAAAAAATCACTAGTATTTCTATATGCTAAGAACAAATTATATCAGAGAAATTAGGAAAACGATACCATTTAAAATGTCATCAAAAAAGGGGCGCCTGAGGGGCTCAGACTGTTAAATGTCAGACTCTGGGTTTCGGCTCAGGTCATGACATCACAGTTTCCTGAGTTCGAGCCCCATGTCAGGCTCTGTGCTGATCATGTGGAGCCTGCTTGGGATTCACTGCCTCCCTCTATCTCTGCCCCTCCTCCACTTGCACTGTCTCTGTCTCTCTCAAAATAAATAAATAAAATTTCAAAAATTGTTTTAAAAGATAAAAAAAAATATCATCAAAAGAGTAAAATCTCTAGCAATAAATTATCCAAAAATGTGAAAAAGGTGCACACTGAAAACTAGAAAACATTGAGGGAAGATGTTGAAGACACTAATGAAAAGATAACCTGTGACGATGGATTGGACGAATTATTATTGTTAAAAAGTCTAGGGGCGCCTGGGTGGCTCAGTTGGTTGAGCATCTGACTTCAGCTCAGGTCATGATCTCAAGGTTGGTGAGTTGGAGCTGCGCGTCGGGCTCTGTGCTGACAGCTAGGATCCTGGAGTCTGCTTCAGATTCAATGTCTTCCTCTGTCTCTGTCCTTCCCCCAATCGTTCTCTCTCTCTCTCTCTCTCTCTCTCTCTCTCTCTCCCTCAAAAATAAACATTAAAAATTTTAAGTTGATACTACTGAAAGTAATCTACACATTCAATGCAATCTCTATCAAAATTCCAGTGGTATTTTTCACAGGAATAGACAATACAATCCTAAAATTTGTGTGGAACCACGAAAAACTTTGAATCGCCACAGCAATCCCGAAAAAGAAAAAAAAAATCCAGAGGTATCACAGTTCTTGCTCTCAAGCTCTACTGCAAAGTGATAGTAATCAAAACAGTATGGGTTAGCATAAAAACAAATACATGGATCAATAGAACAAAATAGGCATCCCAGTAATAAATCCATACATGTATGGTCATTTAAATTGTGATAAAGCAGCCAGGAATACACAATGGAGAGAGGATAATCTCTTCAATAAATGGTATTGGAAAAACTGAACATCCACATGCAAAAAAAAAAAAAAAAAGAAACTGGACCTTACTTACACCATTCGCAAAAATAAAATCAAAATGGATTAAATTATTTAACGTAAGACTTAAATTATGATGGGTGATAATCTCCTTCACATTGATCTTTAGAATGAATGTTTTGGTTTGATACCAAAAGCTAAGGCAACAAAAGCAAAAATAAACAAGTGGGACTATGTTAATCTAAAATCTTCCTCACAGCAAAGGAATCCATCATCAAAATGAAAAGGCAATTTATAGAATAGGAGAAAATTTTTACAGCCTACATATCAAATAAGGGATTAATACACAAAATATATAAGGAACTGAAGGTGAGGTGATGATTGTGTGAATTAACTCAAAGTTGAGAATCCTTTTACAAGGTGTATGTAAATCAAATCATAATTTTGCACATTTTAAATATATTAACATTTTATTTGTTCATCATTATCTAAAAAAACTGATTTTAAAAATTGGGAAGGATAAGACTCAGTTTATATTTCCCAAAATATTGTTCCATCACAATTATCCCAGAGTTGTCTTTGCTAACCTCAACATTATATGGAATGAACCTGACAGTTTCCTTTTGTTTGCTTTTCACTACAAATTTCATATCCTGAGGGGGGAAAAAAAAATCTAAAGCAAATACAGAGATGGAGAGAGCACATTTAAGCATTCTGTCACCTATTCTATTTTTAAAATATCTGTCTCAGAATGGGAGTCAGTTACAGAACAAGCTTCCCTCTTCATCTTAAAGCTGTGACCAAAGCTATGATGTTGGAGCAAATATTGATCAAAAAAAGGTGAGTTTGGGGCAGCTGGATGGTGGTTGACTGTCCTACTCTTGATATCTGCTCAGGTCATGATCCCAGGGTTGTGGGATTGAGCCCTGCGCTGAGCTCCATGCTGAGTGTGGAGCCTGCTTGAGATTCTCTCCCTCTCTCTCTCTCTCTCTCTCTCTCTCTCTCTCTCTCTCTCTCTTTCTCTCCCTTTACCCATCTCCCTGAATTGCACATACTCTCTCTCTAAAAATAAAAAAAATAAAAATAAAAACAGGTAAGTTTGAAAAACCGGTTGAGCAAAGGAGAGAAAAATAACACGCCCACAGAGTTTTGATTAAGTCCCAAATATATTGGTTTCTCAAAGGCAGAGTTGGCCAGTACAAAAATGATGGGAGATTTATTTTTGACAATTCTGATTATGGCCTCTGAATTCTGACATACTAATTCCAACATACTTTAATTAAATCAGCATAAACTGAAGCCCCTTTGGAAGTACATTAAACTTTAGGGGTGAGAAAAACTTATGTACATCCAACCACTGGACATAATGAGTGACTAAGTTGTATCTAATGAGATGGAAAGATAGATTAATCACGAATAAGAAGCATTAATATAATGTATTGCTTGCATCTTTTCATAAGCACCAAAGCTCACATTGAACATTTATTTCTTAAGGATTCAGCTTTTGACATTCTGGAATGCAAACATGTTAGTATGGATGTGATCTACATTTGCATTTATTCAATCTCTTTAAAATGGTGACATTAACAGTAACCAGCATAAGTTATAAATCATGTTATTTTTGCATCTGTAAGTTCAGGTGTAATTCTAATACATATTTCACTCATTACATGTGAAATCTTAGTTTATGATACTTATAAGGGCTTCTTTAAATACCCAAGAATCAGGGCCTCCTATAAGTCAAATGCAGCAGAACTTTAGTAATGGGAAAGGTCTACAAATGTAGTTGGAATAAAAAATTTTTTTGCTAACCCTGGTTCATGCCATGAAAACATGGCAAGTCTGGCTGTTGTTACATATTGAGCATCTTTTCCTGCACATCCATTTTGATAGTCAATTATCCAAAACTGAAGATTTGGTCATTTACTTCTTGCATCCGGTATCTAAAGGCTACAAAGAGGGTAAATTATGTGAGTTAACGCAGCTTTAGTTGTGAGAGAAATAAGTTATGAAGCTGGTAGTAATGGTCACTTTGACCTTGAGGTCAAATTTTGCAGGTCAGAATATTTATTATTGGGAGACTTTGTTATGTAATCTAATTCTTCTGCAGTTTTGATGTAAGTAGAGGGTTGCCCCTAAATGCCCTTTCCTTCCTAAGTACAGCAGGGAAATCGGGTGCTGAAATGATTGTCTGATAAGTTTTATTTCAGCAAGCAACAAAATCAATCAAGGATGTTCAATGGAAACCACAAAGAGGAGAGGATTAATGCATTATTTAGGGAAAAGAAGTCTTTCTACTTCAAGCCTGTGCCACACGTGTGAATATAATGAATGGCTGCCTGGATTCGTCTTTTGTTTGCACTCTGCTTTCACTTAGGTTATTTTTCATTACAGAGATTCCCATAGGGTTTATTTTCATCTCAACTGATTTTTTTTTTAAAGCGCCACAAAGGCAACTTCTAATTCACATTGATTTTAGGAAAAGGGTATTTCTCTGTTCATTCACAAGATGGAAATCAAGTTTAAATGTATAAGTTGCACGTGATACGAAAAAGATGTTTTTCAGAGGTTTTCTTCTTACTGTTTCAGGTTTGAGAAAGTTTGCTCAACGTGTCGTAACAGTTAGAACCATCTGGGGGTTATTTTATCATTTTCAAAGGCTTCAATAAAAAAATAAATAAACATTCTCACATGTGATGGATTGCTGTATTTACACAGCATATGTAAAGAAAGCTTCCCTGTATCACCTTCGGGTGTCCCAAACTGCACCTGTTTTGTTTTGCTAGTAGCTCACCCATTGTTTGTTTTAGACATGTATGCTAAAAAGCAGCCTTTGTGGGCCATCTGATTCTGTCTACACATTAATACTTCCCACATACTGTATTGGAAACCCATTCCCTTGTTTTGCAAAATTAATTTGATGAAAACCAAGGGACCACATTTGAATAACTTTTCTCATATCCTATTAAAGTTATACGCTTGACTTAAATGTGTTCTATTATAGTAGTTAATTATTTAGCTGCATGGGTTTTCTGCTATCATTTTATCCATTCATAATATTTCTACTGGTTACTCGGTATACACTAACCCCAGTATGCTTTATTATATTTTATTATGTTATATGAGTCTTATAACACATTCAGTACTGTAAACCCTTTTCATAGAATGCATGAAGGGATTTAAAAATGTGAGCCTTATAGTTATGGAAATATAGGGAAAAATTACCGATTCTGTTTGTGAGAAGGGCCTTTGAGTTAGAAGATAATCTGAGTTAGGTCTGTAAGAGTGAGTAGTCCTTATAAGGACAAGCATCAGGGTAAGTGTGTAACAGCATGGATTTGTTAAAAATTTGCAATAATTTCTTTGTGTATGAATTTGAGTAAGGGAATGGGGAATGAGTCAGCATGAGCATGAAAAGTATGCAGGAGTCAGATTATGATTGACTGTGTTTGTATATCTTATTTGTCCAACAGCATTTAACTCCTAGGTGTCCATGTTTCTTAAGATGGTTTATGTTAATTCTGGGTTGACGGACAACACAAATTCCATAGGCAAATACGTTTCTTAAATTATTTTTTCTTATGGGAAATAGATCAAAGCAAGCAAGATTTGTAGGTTTTCTAAAGACATAAGCTTTATCAAATATAACATTATGGAAACAATGGAGTTTTCAGTTTTACAGGCAAATGGTTTAACTAGAATAATAAAACAGAAGTATTATAATACAATGTATGTATATAAGAATGTATGTATTAAGCATATATTTACAGACAAGAATTTCATTTTGAATTTTTTAAAATATTTTATTTATTTTTAAGACAGAGAGAGACAGATCATGAGTGGGGATGGGGCAGAGAGAGAGGGAGACACAGAATCTGAAACAGGCTCCAGGCTCCGAGCTGTCAACACAGAGCTCGCCGTGGGGGCTCGAACTCACGAACTGTGAGATCATGACCTGAGCTCATGACCTGAACGACCTGAGTCGGACGCTCAACCGACTGAGCCACCCAGGCGCCCCAAGAATTTCATTTTAAAATTTCATATGATAATTGTAAAACACTTCCTCACTCAATAATATATTATGTGAGTTACTTTGTTTCTCTGAATATTAATAAACAATATTGCTTGTATCATTTACTCTTGCTATGTATCAAAACACCGCAAAAGTTAAAGGCTTAAAGCAATAATAATTTATTATTTCTCATGATCCTGTGGGCTGATGGACAGTTCTTCAGCTGGTCTCACTGGGGCCCCCTGGCCTCTGTACTCAGCTGGTGTTTGTACTGGAGTTGTTGACACAATTTCCTTGATTCTCTTCCACAGAGTGTCTTCATGGGTTTAGCTCGGATTTCAAATATGTTAGCTCAGGGTTCCCAAAGTATGAGCAACTTCTGAAAGCTTGGTCTGGAACTGGCATAGCGTCAGTTCTTTCACATTTTATGGGTCAAACAAGTAACTAAGCCAGCCCAGATTTAAGAGATGGGAAAATAGTCCCTATCTCTTTATAAGAGAAGTATCTTGTACAAATAAGACTGGAAAACATTGTTTTCCTCAATGTGAAATTATTTCTTGATCCCTAAACAGTAATTCTTGCACACTGAAAGTATTCAACAGTTATAGACACAGATAGAAAATCAAGCAACGCTTCACAGTATTCTGAGAAAAGTTACATAGATTTGTTGTAAATTCCAGCATGCTTACGTAGATAGCATCAAATTCTAGTCCGGTTCCTTGTCTCAGGTGATGGCCTCATGTGCACTGAGGAGGTCCCAGTGGCCTAGACCAAGCCTGTCAGCTTGGGTCACCCTGTGTCTCAAAGCCCCTGGGACACCGATTTGATCCCAGAAACAGGTTTGCAGCACACGTGTCCAAGCTCCTTGTAGACGCCAGATTGCATTGAAGGTACAGCAGCGTCCTTTCTGAGAGCATGTTGTGAACATCAGTCCAACTGAGCTATGAGGATTTTGCATCAAGATCTTTCCTCAGCCACTGACATTTTTCTTCTCTTCAAGAATACTGACATCTAAGCCTTTCTTAGATAGATGTGCACTTGAAAAGGCAAATACATGGGTGTCTGGGTGGCTCAGTCAGTTAGGCATCCAGCTCTTGATCTTGGCTCAGGTCTTGATCTCACAGTTCATGAGATCCAGCCCCATGTGGGGCTCTGCACGGACAGTGTGGAGCCTGCTTGAGATTCTCTCTCTCCCTCTCTCTCTCTGTCCCTTCCACCCTTGCAGCCTCTCTCTCAAAATAAGTAAATAATATTAAAAATTTAAAGAAAAAAAGCCAAATACATTAAATATTGATACACGGAATCATGGTTCCCCTGGAGTCTAAAACTCCAACATCGGTTTTCTTCTTCTCCTTTATTTTCCCCTCAAATTGGAAAATATTTTTGATGGACACCTTTGGAGGCAATCTATTATTATATCACTAGGGTCTCTTCCATTCTTTTCTTGAAAAATTTAGCAGTTTGGAAATGATAATATGCAAAATATAAACATAAATGAAAAATAACATGATCACATTAATTTGCTCAACCCAAATTTGTGATTCTCAAGCCTATAATGCTAAAAAAAAAGTACTTTTTGATACGAAGGAGGAGAAAGTCTTGTCAGTAAAGGATATAACTTGTAAACTAAGTTCTTTCTGCTGATATCATTGATTTCCCGTGCAATCACTATTATTTTTTTTTATGCTTACTTTGGGGCTATTTCCTCTTGTTTTAAGTTCAGAGCAGAAAAGCCTAGGTCATTTATTTAATATCCTTCTTCTTTTCTAATATAGGCATTTAGTGCAATGAATTGCCCTTAAATACTGCTTTAGTGACAGCACCCCCCCCAGTTTTGCTATGTTGGGTTTTTATTTTCATTCCATTCAAAATAAAGGTTAATGTTCTTTTTATTTAACTTTTAATATATGGTTTATTTAGAATCGTGATATATATAAAATATAAATGTATATTAGTATATATTAATGTATATTAATTATATTTATATAAATATAAAATATATTATAAAATATAAATGTATATTAATACAATATTTATATATTTTATATTAATATTAATATATGAAGTGTTTATTAATGTCTATTAATATACATTTATATTTTATAATATATTTTCTATTTATATTTTCTATTATATTTTAATATATATTTATATACTATATAAATATATATCCTATATATTTATATATTTGATATGATTTATATTAATATATGTTTTATTTAATATGTAATCTGTATATATTAAAATACAAATATAATTAAATATATATATAAAATAGTGCCTTGATCCTACTTACCATGACCTGAGCTGAAGTCGACTCTGATTTCAACTGATTGAACCACCCAAGTCCCTCTTCACTACCTTTTTAAGAGGTTTTTAATTTTTTTTTAATGTTTATTTTTGAGACAGAGAGAGACAGAGCATGAACGGGGGAGGGGGGTGCAGAGAGGGAGGGAGACAGAGTGAGAAGCAGGCTCCAGGCTCTGAGCTGTCAGCACAGAGCCCCGCACGGAGCTCGAACCCACAGACCCTGAGATCATGACCTGAGCCGAAGTCGGAAGCTCAGCCGCCTGAGCCACTTAAGAGGTTTAACTGTGAAGGAAATAAGATTTCTTTATATGTATTCCTGTATTTGTTATTTCAGTACTCTTCACTTCCACTGGTAGATGCAGGTCTTCTGGTAATGAAGCCTTTGTAAATGTTAAAAAGGCTGTATTTAATTTGCTTTGAAAGGCACTTTCTCTAGATAAGGAACTGTGTTGGATGTTTTTTCTTTTAGTACTCTATAAAGAGCTTGCCTTGATTCTGACAAGTCTGTTGTCATGCGTTTCTCTGTTGCTCTGCGTGCCCTGTGTCTTTTTTCTTTGACTGCTTTTATTGATTATAAGCAATTTTATTATCTTTTTTTGTGTGTAGTTTTCTTCATGTTTCTTGTGGTTGTAGTTACTGAGTGTCTTGAATTTGTGGGTTTATAATTTTCGTAAGACATAATTTTTCAAAAATGTTTCTGCCTCTCCCCCGCTTTGAAGGCTCCCTTTATTTGTGTGTAAGGCCAAGTGAAGTTGTTCCGGGTCTCACTCCTGGCCTGTTTTGCCTTTTTTTTCCCCCAGTGTTTTTTAATCTCTGTGTTTTATTTTGGTTAGTGTCTCATGCTGCATCTTCAAGTTCACTGAAGTTTTTTTTCTAATATCTAACTTGTGTTTAGTCCCATCTAGTGAATTTTTTACCTCACATACTGTAGTATTTTTCTTCTCTCAAGTCTTAACTGCTCTGACTGTTATGAAATTCAACACGTGTCCTCAGCCCAGTGAGACTTGAGCTTTCTGCTCTCAATCTATTCAACGTGTGGGTTGCAAATCCCCTAAGGAAAATGCTGGCATGAATGTGGAGTTCTTTCGGAGCACTTTCACTTCTCGGGCATTACTTTCCAATGCCTTCAAATGATTGCTGTGCTTTGTCCAAGTTTTATGCTGGTCTTCAGTAGGAGGATTAAACTGATAGAAACTTCTCAGAAAGGGCAGAATCAGATGTACATAGCTGAAGAACTTAGAAAAAGATAACACGGGCAGTTAGGACATTCTAGAAAATCATATAAATGCTAAAATAAGGTTTACACATTAGTAATTTCAGTAAATGTATTCATTAAATGGTGAGCCATAGATTAGTTCTGGAAGACAAAATGATAGAATTATTTTAAGTATCAGAATAAAAATATGCAGAGGTGGACATTTTAAGCCTATATAGAGATTCTGTTATGAAATTCAGAATACCTAACACATGAATATTAAGAGATTCAAATGAAGTAAAGGAACTGCCACAGTTAAAAATCAAATAATGATCCTATAAATAATAAAATCCAACAAATCACACACTGGACTGATAAGAAAGACATACATCTTAATACATCTACAGGTAAGATTTTTAAACTGCAAGGATAAAAAGAAATCATCATAAGCTTCTAAACAGAAAAAAACAAGTTGTTCTTTAAGTCAGATTGGCAGTGGTTCTGGGCCAGTGAAAACTAGAAACAAACAAACAAACAAAAAAAAAAAACAAATATTGAGAGAAAAAGATTATTCCAAAAATTTATATCCTTGTAATATGGTATTTAGAGGTTATGATAAAAATATATATTGATAAATATGAAAAAAATATACAGAGTATATTAGCTTAGCACACAGCTAATAGTCTACTTTTGAACTAATTAAAACTTTTTGACTAATTAAAACTATTTAGTTAGTTAATGATCTATGTACATATGAAAATGTATAGGTTCTACTTAGATATGTGAGACTCATTCTATAAATATATAATAATTTAGGTTGATTAAATATAGCATTTAACTCTTCTGACTTCATTGTGTTTTGTCTAATTCTAAAGAGATATTTTGAAGTCGTCCATTGTATATGATATTTTTAATAAAGTTATTCTTGTGATCTAATAGTTTTTGTTTTATGCTTTTGGCTACTATGTTTCATATATATAATTCGTAATGGTTTTCGCTATTAATTTACATTTTGTTAATGTTTACTTGTATTCTGTTTATTGACTTTAGTTTACATGTATCTATAATAGCTATGCTAAATTCTTTATTTTCTACTTTCCTTTTTCACTTTAAATTTTTTTTTTTTTTTTGAGGCTCCTGAGTGGCTCAGTTGGTTGAGTGTCTGACTTTTGATTTTAGCTCAGGTCATGACCCCAGGGTTGTGTGATCAAGTCCCATGTTGGGGTTCACGCTGAGTGTGGAGCTTGCTTAAGAGTCTCTCTTAAAAAAAAAAAAAGATTTTTTGTTTGCAACTCCTGGTTCACCCAGTGGGTCGAGGGCTGACTTTTGGTTTTGGCTCAGGTCATGATCTCGCAGTTCATGAGTTGGAACCCCAGGTTGGGCTCCATGCTGACCAGACTGTGCCTGCTTGAGCTTCTCTTTCTCCTTCTCTCTCTACCTCTCCCCAACTCATGCCTGCTCTCTTGCTCTGTCTCTCAAAATAAATACATAAACTTAAAAAAAAAGAATTTTTGTTGTTTAGCAATTTTATCAGAATTTGTCTTGTAATGGGAATTTCTAGTTTATTCACATTTAATATATGGCAGGTATATTTTATTTTTACGCTTTGCAACTTACATTGTTTCCTTCATTTTTAAAAATTATTTTGAGGGGCGCCTGGGTGGCTCAGTCGGTTAAGCGCCCGACTTCAGCTCAGGTCATGATCTCGCGGTCCGTGGGTTCGAGCCCCGCGTCGGGCTCTGTGCTGACAGCTCAGAGCCTGGAGCCTGTTTCAGATTCTGTGTCTCCCTCTCTCTGACCCTCCCCCATTCATGCTCTGTCTCTCTCTGTCTCAAAAATAAATAAACATTAAAAAAAATTTAAAAAAAATCATTTTGATATGACCGAGGTTTTTTGCACTGTATTTTCCCTTGAGTTAGTTTATGAGATCTTCTTTCCTTTTCTAGTCCCTTTAAATTTAGTTTTCTCTATCACACTTATTTATAAGATAAATTCAACTTAGAATACTTTTTAACTGGAAATTTAGGCAGAAAATTCATGCACTGGGAACCGTAGGCATGCTTCCTTTTAGATGAATGTCGCTTATAACATTTAAAGGTAAATTTAACAATTCCTACTCAACCATGATATACCTTTCCATTTACTTTTATTTCTGCATCATGGGGAAAGATGAAAGATGAATTTTGGCTCTTGAGGTATTATCCTGACAAAATGGTTGCCATCTGTGTTTACAATACAGAGCATTGCCTATGCAGTAGATTTATAATAAATGTTCTACCTCTATGTTTTAGCTGTCACCACCTTAATCCACTCTTATAGGTCATACAACGTGTTAGAGACTGTAACTGGTTAAAACACATGCGACTCTCCCAAATGTGAAGTTGACATAACAGAGATCATTAATAAAATTACATGTTGACCTATTTTTAAAGTCCCCATTTAGAGCTGCGTCACTTTCAAAGGTTTCAAAGGATCTGCCCTATATATTTTTAGGTCAGAATAGCAGTGGAAGTAAAGGTTCTCCTGATGGATGAGCTAATTTTGCATTTCACTAAAACACAGTTATAAATAGTTACTAATGATTTTTTAGAGGCTTTGATGGCTTCTAGCACACTATACATATTAATTACCTAATCATTCTAAGCTCTTTGATTTTTCTCAAGAGGAAGATGCTACAGGAAGTCAAAGAATTTATAGCTTGAGTCTGCAGATGCATTAAATAGGTACAAAGCATGGATCACATGGGTCATACGGGTCACGTGTGACAGGCAAAGCCATACAATGGTGTGCAGCAATTGTGATAACCACACTGTGTTAATCCAGGTTTCTTGGAAGCTTGGGTAAACAAAACAAAACAAAACAAAAACATACATTTTAAAACTGTGCTGCCATTCCAGAACTGTAGAAGGAACGCTACAAGGTCTTGAGGCAGAGAGAGAAGAAAATGTGAATGTATTCACCAGGACAAACCAGGTTATGCTGTGGTAACAAGCAATCCCTAAATCTCAGTGCCTTCTAATGGAAGGTATTCTTTCTTTCTTTTCTTTTCTTTTTTTCTCACACTGGTTCAGTGCAAATTGCTCAACTGTCATTGACATCATGGTAACTTGAAGTCCTGGGTTAGTGTAATAGCCACTTTGGATATTGAATATTGGATATTGACTGTTGCCTTGTCAGAAATAAGAGGCTTCTGGAGAGTCTCACACTAGTAAGTGAACGCCCCACTCATATCCACATGTTATCAATTTACAACTCTTTGGCCAGAAATGTCCATGTGACTCTACAAACCCAAGAGTCATAAAGTGCAATTCTTTGGCGATTAACACTATCTCAAAGTATATTGCACAAGCTGTGTTGCCTTTATATTTGCCTCATGAATTTCCTTTGAATTTTCTGATATGCACTATCAGTGTTAGGTCCTTTTTTCATGAAGATTTTGTAGCAGATTACATGTCAAATACAACCAAGTTAATCATGACCAGTGCACACACGGTAAAGGCCATAAGATGTTTCCTTAAATTCATCTGAGGTAAATTATATGTTTGATTAACATATGACAAAGAACTTTAGGACTTTATGAAAACAAATCTTTTGGTAGAAAAGGAAAACAAAAAACATTGACTAAAGTAAAACTAAGTGTAATAAAAAAAATAAACATATCCTGTATATTTCCCTTTTTTCTATGTTAATAAAGTAGTTTATAGCTGTATAATATTTCATTTAATAGAAGCATCATGATTTGTTACCTTTTTCCTATTTTGAGCCTTTTATGTTTCATATTTTCAATGTCATAAACATCATTAAAATGGATATGTACATACAAAGTGTTTTTTTTCTGAATTTTAGGTTATTCACGTAAGACAAATAGAAATGAGGTTACTGAGACAAATATTAATATGTTCAAAGCTCTTTGCCAAATTACTTAGCTGTTGAAATGTTTATTTATTCAAAAATATTTATGGTAGACAACACCATGTGCCAGTCACTTTCCTAGTTGACCATGTGGTCAGGTACACACACACACACACACGCACACAAACAAATGAATGTTCTCTGGTGTTAAGAATTTCTATTCTAGTAGGGTAAAACTAATAATTAGAGAGTAGATTAACAAAATATTTTCAGACAACCAAAAATGCAGTGAAAACAGTGCACAAAGATACTATGACAGAGACTGGGAGCCTCTTTAGGAAATGGGGACAGGAGCGCCTGGGTGGCTCAGTTGGCTGAGCGTCTGACTTCGGCTCAGGTCATGATCTCACAGCTCGTGAGTTTGAGCCCCGTGTTGGGCTCTGTGTGACAGCTCAGAGCTTGGAGCCTGCTTTGGATTCTTTGTCTCCCTCTCTCCCCCTCCCCTGCTCATGCTGTGTCTCGAAAATGAAGAAGCATTAAAAAAAATTTAAAAAGAAGGAAAGGGGACAGACAACTCTCTAAGGAAGGTTTATTTGAGCCAATGATGAACTGTAGTATTGAGAGGAGCCATCAAAGTAACATGTTTGTGTAAGATCCTTCATAAGTATAAGAATTCCAGTTTCATTGTGTAAGGGCAGCTATAATTATTCTTAGTTATTTAACTTTGTAGATTTTTTAAACAAAAATGTTTATTTATTTAGAGAGAGCAAGGGGGAGGGCAGAGAGAGAAGGAGAGAGAGAATCCCAAGCAGGCTCCATGCTGTCAGTGCAGAGCCTGACTTGGGGTTAGATCTCAGGAATGGTGAGAATATGACCTGAGCGGAAATCAAGAGTTGGACATTAACCGACTGAGCCTCCCAGGCACCCCTTACTTTGTAGATCCTATAGATGAAAATTTTTGCATGATTTTATTCTCATTTGAAATGTAAGTAGTCCTAAGAGGGAATGTACATCAAATGATCAGTCTTAGTGTAAAGTGACATATCAAGTCCTAAAATGAAGGAGAGGCAAACTGAGATTCTGCTGATAGAGTAGGCTTGGAACATGTGAGATGTGCCTGGAAAAGACCAGATGGGAAATTACAAGCTCATGAAAAGAGATCTGAACCACAGCAAGGAGTGACTATAGGGATGGGTGAGTAAGAAATGGTTATCTATTCTCTGCTTTACATTTCAGCGAAAAAGAAGTCTTGCCGCATAACCGGTTTCTTTTATTCTTTGTCAGTTTCTCTTTTTGCACTTATCTGGTCATCTCTCCCCCTCATTTCATCGATATTACATTTTTTTTTCCTTTGGTTAAAATGCACTAAAAACACATCATTATCACTCTGCTTGATTATTAAATTGTTTTCCACCAATCCATAAACATCCACCAAAGCAATTGTCCTCAGATGAATAAGCAATGGTGACATTCCAAGACTGAGAATTTAATACAGGATTTCTTTAAGTGCCTGAATAGTTTCTGGATATCTCTTATTTACCAATTACCTTAAGTTATCCGGATGCCTGATTGAACTGAAAACTATCTTTCTCTCCATGTACACAATTTAATGAACTGATATACCATGGTGAAATTTAGCCAATATTTCTTCTTTGGAGAAGTCACCCATCATTTTTCCAGAGAAGACATGTTCCTCACACTTTCAGAACTCATAAGCAGAGGTATTGCATATAGAAGCACTGCCCACAAATCCATATAAGGCTTTTCATTATAGAGACGTGAGTGTGAGGCTCTCCCAGGGTCAAAAATATACACAGATTTCCTGTCTGTATCACAAAAACAATGATTCCATTGTTAAAATTGAATGTATTGAATAGTTAAGATAAAAAAATTAAAAAAAATGGCTAATATAGGCATTAAACTGCTTAAGATAGACATCAAAACTATAGTAAGGTTGTTTATTTTTTTAGAAATAATTTTTATTTTATTTTATTTTATTTTATTTTATTTTACTTTATTTTAGAGAGAGAGAAAGCACACACAGTGGGGGAGGGGCAGAGGGAGAGAGAATCTTAAGCAGGTTCCACACTAGGAGCCCGACATGGCGCTCAATCTCACTACTGTAAGATCATGACCTGAGCTGAAATCAAGAGTTGGTCACTTAACCGGCTGAGCCACTGAGGCATCCCTACAAATAATTTTCACATCAAGAGGGCTATGTATATGGATTAAGTAATTGTATACCTCTGTTTGGTACCTAAAATATTTAAAAATAAGATGGAAAGTACTTGGTGGAATTCAATGTATAAAGTAAACGCCACATCTTGGAGAAGACCCCTTGAGAATCAGATGTCTTCTGTACATTTAAGTTGTCATTTCCTCAAAATAGATCAAACTCAACATCTAAACAGCATTCAGTCTCCTTACCCAAAATAAACTCTTGTTTCTTATGTACCCCATCGTCCCAATTCCCTGAGATACCCTTAGTCAACCATTGAGTTCTTGTTCCTAAAACAGCACATTCAGCTGGCTACTTTTCTGTAAATCTTACCCTTTTAGTATGTCTAAAGTAAATATATTCAATGTAAACAAATCCACTGATTTTTTTTTTTTTTACCATGCAGGTATTCTGCTTAACATTTATTTGCCTTTGTCTTTATCTCTCCTGTTTCTTTGCTGAGACTTTCTATCTTTTCATTCACTTCAAAAGTGAGAAGGAATGTATTAAATATAATAGATTTTTCCTCTCCTTGTGGATTTTAAATCTATGATAGATAGATAGATAGATAGATAGATAGATAGATAGAAAACAATGTCTGAAGGCATTTTTAATATAAGAGTGTTGGTATATAATATTCAGTTGACAACTGAAACAGAAAGGGATAAAGTAAAGGAATTTCTAGGGTGGAAAGTTTCCTACATCCTATTTAAAGTGGTACAATGTTCCTTCTAAGTAGATGGTGAAATTATGTACCTGTATTGTAGTTCCTAGAATCAATATTGTAGCTACTGTGTAACAAAAGTTGCAGCAACAACCAACAGAGACAAAAAGTCACTATGGAAAATGGTGAGGTAAAAAATACAATAGATACATTAACATGGATTACCAGAAACCATTCAAATGACTCAAAATAATACAGGAAAGTGAAAAGTTTTGGTCAAAAAGCAAAAGAAACAAAGATAAAACAGCAATAAAATGCTAGCCCTAAATCCAAACGTATCAGTAACTCCATAAAATGTAACTGGCTCAAGTACACCAGTTTAAAGAAAGAGATTGTTATAAAGGATTTAAAATATGAACCAATTCTATTTTGTTGACAAGAAATTCAATGGTAATATAATCAAGTTGAAGGATGGAAAAAAGATATACCATGTGAATTAGTCTTGGCTTTCTAAAATTTTTTTTAATGTTTATTTATTTTTGAGAAAGATTGAGAGAGAGAGAGAGCACACGAGTGAGTGGGGAGGGTTAGAGAGAGATGGAGACACAGAATCTGAGCAGGCTCCAGGCTCTGAGCTGTCAGCGCAGAGCCCGATGCAGGGCTCAAACTCATGAACCACGAGATCATGGCCTGAGTTGAAGGCAGACACTTAACTGACTGAGCCTCCCAGGCGCCCCAGTCTTGGCTTTCTAGTGATATAGATACAGAACCAACAGAAAATCTCCCTTTCTCTATAGATAGATAGATAGATAGATAGATGATAGATAGATAGATGATAGATAGGTAGATGATAGATATCAGATACAGATATATCTGGAGAGAGAGAGAGAGAGAGAGAGAGAGAGAGAGAGATTGATTATATCTATTGTTCAATCAATTGATTGATCAGTAAATAGATACATATTATAAGGAATTGGTTCATTCAATTATGAAGGCTGAGAAGACCCACAATCTCCAGTTAGCAAGCTGGAGACCTAGGAGAGAGCCTATGGTATAGTTCCCATCTGAGTTCAAAGGCCTAAGAACCAGGAAAGCTGACTCGTATGTATACCTTCCCATCCAAGCCAGAGTCTGAGTATAGGAGAAGGCCCATGTTCCAGATCAAAATAAAGTGAGAGAGAGAATTCTTCCTAACTCAGACATTTTTCTAATTAGATTTTCAAGATTGGATGAGACCCCTTACATTAGGGATGGCAATGTTTTACTGTCTACTAATTCAGAGGTTAATTTCATCCCAAAACACCCTCACAGACACAGCGAGAATATTATTTAACCAAATAGCTGGGCCCAGATATCTTGGCCTAATGAAGCTGATAAATAAAATTAACCATCACACTATACAAATTCTAATGAAACGTAAACTGGAGTGTTATAATAATGTCATACAAAACAGATTTCAGAGCAAGGGAAATCACTAGGAATAAAGAGGAACATTGCATTACAAAATGATAAAAAGTGAAATATTTAAGAAGACATACCAATCTTAAACATACATACAACTAACAATAATGGTTCAAATACATGAAACAAAGACTGACAAAAATGAAAGAAGAAACTAGATGAATCCACAATTAGAGATGGAAACCTTAACACCTCCCTCTCAGAAATGGATAGAATTAGCATAGAGAAAAATCAGCAAAAATATAGAACTGAATAATACTATCAACTGGATCCAAATGACATTATTAACAGACATTTATAAGGCACACCATCTAACAACAGAATAATATATATTCTTTCAAGTAAACAGAAAACATTCCCCATGATGGATTATTCCCTTATTCATAAACCAAATTTCAACACACATAACATAATTAAATTATAAAGAGTATATTCTCTCACAATAGTGAAATTAAACTAGAAACCTATAATACAAAGGTAATATGAAAATCTCAAAAATAAGGAAATTTTATCTATCTATCTATCTATGTATCTATGTATCTATCTATCATCTATCTATTTTAGAGAGAGAGCATAAGTGGGAGAGAGGGGCAGAGGGAGAGAGAGACAGAGAATCTTAGTCTCCACACTCAGTGCAGAGACCTACAAGGGCTTGATCCCATGATCCTGGGATCATGACCTGAGCCAAAATGAAGAGTCCAGTGCTCAACCAGAAGAACCACACAGGCGCCCCTCAAAAATAAAGAAATTAAGCAACACCCTTAAATGATCCATTGTCAAAATAGTCTGAAAGGAAATTAATAAATATTATAAATTGAACAAAAATTACAACGCAGCACATCCAAGTTTGTGGGATGCAGTGAAAGTGGTGATTAGAAGAAAGCTTTTATCATTAAATGCTTGTATTAGAAAAGTTAAAAGTCTACAATTAATAATACAAATTTCCACCTTAGTAAACTAGAAAGTGCCAGGTAAATTCAAAGCAAGGAGAAGAGAGGAAATACTAAAATAAATGTAGAAATTGACAAAATTTAAAACTGGGAAACAATAGAGAAAATCAAACCAGTAGCAAGTTCTTTAAAAAGAACAATAAAATAGTTAAACTTCAAGCAAGAGTCAGAAAGATAAAAAGAGAAGACACAAATTACCAATATTCTTAATAAAGACAATATCATTTCAGACCTTTTGGACATGAGAAAGGTAACCACAGACAACATAATTGTCCTTGTAGAAATCCCAAGAAATTTACAAATAAACAAAACACATACACGCACACACACACGCACACACACACACATACACACACACACACATACATCTCTCCTACAACTAGTAAATGAGTTTATCAGGGTTATAGGATAAAAGGTCATCACATGAAGATTAATTTTATTTTTATACATAAAATTGGAATAAAAATAAAAAAGTACATTGTTTTAACTGTTAAGTCTAGGTGGTCACTAGACTGTTGGCGATCATAATTGCAATGTATACAAATGTCAAACTACTGTGTTGTACACATGAAACTAAGAGAATATTTTATTTCAGTTATACTTAAATAAAAAATTAAAATAAAGAATACATTAAAATATGAGTAAGGGAAAACCATTAGTTTATGGCGTCTGCACTTTCAATGTCGAATTCTTCACTTTTTATGATACCATTTCCCCCATCAGTTTTAGCAACATTGCCAGCAGTAGTAAGTGGAAGTGAAGGCGTATGCAGTAACAGGAAGTAATAAAAAAAATAGACAACAAAATCCAGATAACTTTAGTCTATAGTCCGTGATACTGGAGAGAGAAAGGTCCTCGAGTTAAGGCCGCAAAGTGGTGGAGTAGAGTCACTGTCCTCTTATTATCTGCAAAAGAGATGGCTGAGCCTAGGATTTTGCCTGGAAGTGACTCTGGCTTTGGGGCAGGAAGTGCAGGTTCCTGGGAATTTTGCTGATCTAGAGTTTATGTCCCTTTTGCTTTGGCCATCTAAATACAACCTTCATGGGGGCACCTGGGTGGCTCAGTAGGCTAAGCGACCGACTTCAGCATAGGTAATGATCTCACAGGTTCGTGGGTTCAAGCCCCGCTTTGGGTTCTGTGCTGACAGCTGGGAACCTGGAGCCTGCTTCAGGTTCTGTGTCTCCCTCTGTCCGCCCATTCTCCACTGGCTCTCTCTCTCTCTCTCTCTCTCTCTCTCAATAAACATTAAAAAATTTTAAATACAACCTTTATGAAAAGTGTATTAAACAAGACAAAACATGACTGGTATCTGTATTTTGCCTCAAGAATTCCTGATTTCTCCTGTTCTTTGATACCCATCACATGTTAATTTCTTTAAATTCTCCTTCCCTATTTAATTTCTGCTTTTCAGCAGAAGGATTCTTGTCTCTTTGGTGAGGTGGAGCCCCTGTAATTCACTCACCACTAAGGCTCTCATACTATGTTGGAAGAGATCTGATGAATCCAGATAATCAAAGATCCGTTTTAATTAATGACATACTAATCAGTAATATTCACATTCTTATCTATAATGCTGATCCTATAGCACTGAGGGGAAGTTTACAGCAGAAAAAAGGAACATGTACATTTAGCAGTTATGGAACTTAATACTATTAAGGATAAATTATGGAACTTTATCCTCTATAAATCATCAAGGAAAAAGCAAAACTTTCGATCTTTCTTTTGAAACAGAGTGAGTAATTTCCTACATAGTAAAAGAAACGTGGAATTAGGAATTATGCAAACATGTATTTAAATATAAATGTTGCGGGGCGCCTGGGTGGCTCAGTCCGTTAAGCGTCTCCTTTCAGCTCAGGTCATGATCTCACTGTTCATGAATTCAAGCCTGGCATCCGGCTCTCTGCTGTCCATGCAACACAAGTTTCAAATCGTCTGTCCCCCTCTCTCTCTGCCCTTCCCCTGCTCATGTTCTCTCTGTCAAAAATAAATGTCAATAAAAACTTTTTTAAAAGTTATTAAAAAATAATCAATCAATCAATCAATAACTATAAATGTTGCCTTTCACTTGCTGTATGGTTTTGGAAAACTTTTTAACTCTTAAGAGTCTCAATCGCTTCATAATACCATAATAGCAACCACATTATAGAATTTATATAAGGATTAAGAGATAATAATTTTAGTAGAGAATCTTGAACAGTTTGAGGACCAGGTGAGTTGCAAACTATTGTAATTATCATTTTTCTATGGGATTTACGAAGCACTTTTCAATTCTGTGCTCTGTGTGTCATTTTATCTAAACAAATTATATTGCCTCAATTAATTGATACAGGAATATATTGGACCTATCCATTTATAGTCCTGAGTATTGATAAAAGTATGATAGAAAATTCCCTAGAGGTTTTTTGCCGTTTATAAATGTAAAAAGCAATAAAAGCTCCCAGGCATCTACATAAACCAATTACTTTGTAAAGCTATACATGTAGTCTAAACTTTTTATTTGTGGCGTATTTTATTGTGTTCAACTGAGCAGTCCGGTTTGCTTTCCAAGTGATGGATTAGATTTGTGCCTAAGCTTTTAAAAATAAGTCATTAGTTCTGTTCTCTTTAATAGCATTAAGATAGAAAGGACGGAAAGCTTATAGTAAAAAGAGGAAAAGTGTACATTTAGTAATTATGGAACTTAGGACTTGAAGTGGTTGAAGAGTTCAAATTTTAATCAACTTTCTATCATATGGCTTAACTTACCTGCTCATGGTATTATTGACCTGATCATGTGGATAGGATAGCAAGTATTTATATATATATGTATATATACGTATATACGTATATATGTATATATACATATATACATGTATATATGTATATATATGTATATATACATATATACATACATATATACGTATATACGTATATATACATATATATGTATATATACATGTATGTATATATACATATATATGTATATACGTATATATATGTATATATATAAAGTTATATAAAATATACATATAATGAGTTTATTAGTTTATTTATTTATATTATTTATTGTTTATATTGTGTGTGTGTGTGTGTGTGTGTATATATATATATATAGTCTACAGTAAACACACCTAAAAGAATAGACTTACAAAATTCACAACGGGACAAATTGTTAAGGAGACCACATTAGATATAAAGTAGGAGATGAAGGCCTTCTGCGCCATGCCACCATACCTCATATTAATTAACATTTGCTGAGGATTTAGCTCTGTGCAAAGAGCCTTATGTACCTTGTAAAATTTAATTTTCACAAAATCTAATGAGACGGCTATAATTACTACCCACCTTTTGCAAACATTTCTAAGGATTTTCAGATGGCAATGACAAAGCTGGGGTCTTGAGACCCCATGCCTGGCCTTGAACAAGATGATACAGCCATACACTACCTCTTACCCCTTTTGAATCCCAGAAAAGTAGTTGCCTACCTTAAAAGCTGGAAAGTACCCGTACAAGATGTTCTATAATTCTGCAAATGTCCACTACTTATATAAAATTTCCTATTCATTTGTACATTTGTTAATGTTTATGTTTTGCTCTTTTTTTAGTGCTTTTTTTTAACATTTATTTTTGAGAGACAGAGAGCTACAGAGTGTGAGTGGGGAAGGGGCAGAGAGAGAGAGGGAGACACAGAATCCAAAGCAGGCTCCAGGCTCTGAGCTGTCAGCACAGCGCCCCACACGGGGCTTGAACCTACAAATTGTGAGACCATGACCTGAGCTAAAGTCGGATGCTCAACTGACTGAGCCACCCAGATGCCCCTCTGTTTTGCTCCTTCTAAAATTATTTGGCAATTTGAGCACAAAAGGATGCACTAAAATATTTCAGAGGCAATCATTTATGCACTGCGAGAATCTGTCTCAATGTATCTGTGTACGATTTAGTGGAGAACCATTTTACTTCTTTAACACTTTTATGATCATAAAAACTATATGTTAGATGTAGTTACAAAGATAAGTTACTACAGGTATAAAATAAATACCATATAAAATAGCAGTGTTCCTGCTTCAATTATAGGGATAGATTCTCTTGCCATCTTTTCTTGTAATCTTCTTTCTTTCTCTTTAAAGCCTTGTCACTATAATTCAACCGTGTGGTAACATTCATGGTGCCCATAATTCCACTGGGATGTGAGAATCCCATAATGTGTGAACTGGGACAGTTCTATCATATTGCCTTGGGCACTGTATATCTTTTAGTCTGAGTTTATAGAAATAACTCTAACTCTGCTTTCTGTGTAAGACAGAGGTGAAATAGTCTATGTTCTGAATAGTGGATTGAGAAAAGGGCTTAAATTTGCTGTTGTTGTTGACAGTAACTTTCTATCTTAATCAAAAATTATCAGGTGATACTAAGTTATCGTGGGAGTTATTTACTTTTTTCATATTTTTATTTTTTGGGGGGAGTGGTTTATTTTTGAAATGATTTTGTCAATTCATACTCCATACGCTTGGACAGTGAACTATGGTTGGAATAATCAGACATAAAAATATGGCCCCAGCCAGCAAGAGGTTCATACCTGAGGTTGATAAATTGCATGAACAAAAGGGGCTCCTGGGTGGCGCAGTCGGTTGAGCGTCCGACTTCAGCCAGGTCACGCACGATCTCACGGTCCGTGAGTTCGAGCCCCGCCTCAGGCTCTGGGCTGATGGCTCAGAGCTTGGAGCCTGCTTTGGATTCTGTGTCTCCCTCTCTCTCTGCCCCTCCCCCGTTCATGCTCTGTCTCTCTCTGTCCCAAAAATAAATAAACGTTGAAAAAAAAATTTAAAAAAAAATTGCATGAACAAGAAATAAATTTGATATTATCATAACTGTTTAATGATAGAAAGGAGATAGAATAAGTATATGGCATAGATAAGGGAAAATTACCTTAGATCTCACTGGAAATTTTGCTTGTGAGTGGTGGGATTTAACTAAGTCTTAGAATGCTTAAGGAAAGTAGCAGCAAAAAAGCTGTATTTTGAAAAAATGCATAAATTGCAGCAGAAAATATGTAGGAGGTCAACAGGTTTTTGTTGCTGTTGTTGTTTGCGTTGTTAGCATAGCATAACTCTGCCTCCCTCTTCAGTTGTGGTCTCTACCCTGTCATCTGGAATACTTGACAAGGAAGACATAACGAACCAAATAGTCAGATTATTTTCAATTATCATTTTCAGCAGTGCAGCCTACCAGATCCTCCACAATATTAGATCTTTGATTAATTAAATGTTTTCATTCTTTCAACACTGTTCTAATAATGATCTGGGAATAGAACGGAAGAGTAAATTCTTTGCTTATAGTCTAATGGAAGAATCAAGTAGCCACAATAAATCAAATCTCCTACAGATACTGAAAGAAATGTCACGACATACAATGGTAAGACACAAACAGAATGCATAAAGAAGAATATATAAATATATTTTAAATATAGGGAAATTATCAATTGTAACAAGTTTCTCCTTTCTCCCCGACTCCATTTATGATAATAATAATAAATAACAATAATACAAACATTTTCTCCATTTTGGGGGCAAATATTTTGAAAATTTTCACAAAGGGAAGTAAGATTCCCTAAGAGATATGCTTTCAAGTAAAAGTACATAATTCCTAAACTACTTTAAAACAAACAATGCCAGGGGCGCCTGGGTGGCTCAGTCTATCAAGCGTCAGACTTCAGCTCAATTTGAGCCCCCGCTTCGGGGTCTGTGCTGACAGCTCAGAGCCTGGAGCCTGCTTCAGATTCTGTGTCTCCTCTCTCTGCCCCTCCCCTGCTTATGCTCTGTCTCTCTCTGTCTCAAAAATAAATAAAAAAATTAAATAAACAAACAGACAAACAATGGCAGTAAAACTCATGGCTTTTGGTCTGTTAACTGGCTGTACTTGTGCAGAGAGAAATGAATCAGTCTGAACCACAAAGAGATCTTTTACTTTTAAATGCTGGTTATTTTTTTAAAGTTTGGTTATTTATTTTGAGACAGAGAGAGATTGAGAGAGAGAGAGAGAGAGAGAGAAAGAGAGAGAGAGATAGAACAAGCAGAGGGGCAGACAGAGCGGGAGAGAGAAAATTCCAGACTCCATGCTGTCATGCTGTCAGCACAGAGCCTGACACAAGGCTTGGAGAGATTTTTTAGAGGAAATGTCTTCTGAGGGGTAAGTTTGAATAGAAAAGCAAAGCAAATCTTTCAGTTGAGAGAGGCTTGAAAAGAGAAGTCTACGGATGCATATTTAAAATTTTAAATTTAGTATATTTTGCACATAAATCATTCTCCCCTCAATCCTAGAGAAACTTCAGCACCTTTTTCTTTGATTCTCTTTTGGGATAGACTTGCTTCCGGTGAGAAGAATAAATTTAGAGCCAAATCCTGCCTTAGGGCTAGCACAGGTCAAATCAGGGGTTGTCCACAGAAGGTTATGTAAATTATGTAAAGTAAAGGGTGCTTCAAATTAAAGCACCCCATTGTAGTGCTGCTGCCTTTAGAGAAAGAAAAGAAAAGAGTGAGTTTATTTGATTGAGTTACACCTTAATGTGGCCTTCCTTAAATTCTTTTCTTATAAGGTAACTTA
Organism: Herpailurus yagouaroundi; assembly: GCF_014898765.1. NCBI lineage: Eukaryota > Metazoa > Chordata > Mammalia > Carnivora > Felidae > Herpailurus > Herpailurus yagouaroundi. The sequence goes on from NW_024412376.1 coordinate 23,953,836, forward strand.
ATGGTTGTAGATTATTTTAAAGAAAATTGAAGTTTTATTGGAAAAGCTAGATTGAAATGCAACAAATTAGTTAAACATACCAGTTTAAGCATGAAATGTAGAGCCCATATAACAAAAATGGTTCTTTAGATTTGTTAAGAAATAGACAATTCAAGAAAATTATTGCCTTCTCTTAAAATAAGAATTTAACTCTCATATAAGGAGACATGCAATTCTCAAAGTGTTCTTAAAAATAGGTTTCTTCGGCTAAGTGATGATAATTATTAATTAACAGACTCTCTTGCTACTCCTAATTATTAAATTAGTTCATTATATCCGTTTTTACATGGGGCTTATCTTTAGGTACACTATTTCCACAAGTCATATTTTATATGAATTCATATATATTTAATATATATGTCTAAAATCAACAACAAAACTTATATTGACAAATTAGTCCCTAAATTGGTTTTAAAGAAGTCATATATCATACATAAATTCATGTTTTTCTTCTGAATGAATTTCATGTTGCACCTTAAAAATTAATATTACATATAGTATATGACTACTCAAGTGATAACTTTCAAGTAGATTATAAAATTTCTTTTTTAAAAATTTTGTTAATATTTATGTTTCAAGGAAAGAGATACAGAGCGTGAGTGGGGGAGGGGCAGAGAGAGGGAAACAGAATCTGAAGCAGCCTCCAGGCTCTGAGCTGTCGGCACAGAGCTCCATGCGGGGCTCGAATTCAAGAAGAGTGAGAACATGATCTGAGCTGAAGTCAGATGCTTAACCTACTGAGCCACCCTAGTGCCCCAAAGTAGATTATAAAATTTCTATTAATTCTCCAAATGTCTAAGATATAAGAAATTAACATTAGATATTAAACTGTTAAAATGTCAGTGGATTTGTCTCACGTAACAAATCAATTGTTTAAAGCAATAACTGATATATTTGATTTCCTATTTGCAATATATAAATCAGTTCATAGCTTTTATATCCCAATACATATCCAGTGACCCTACAGAAAAAAAAAAAATTAAGAACACAAGTTTTCTATTTAAATTGTAGCAGTGTTTACTTACAAATACTTACATAAAGAGTTGAGATCAGTTAACAATAATACCATAATTCAAACCAGAAAGATATTTCTGAATAAGTATAAAGGACAAAGTATTTTGGAAGGACTTTTTTTTAATGTTTATTTATTTTTGAGAGAGACAGAGACAGAATACGAATGGGTTAGGGGCAGAGAGAGAGAGAGAGACACAGAATCCAAAGCAGGCTCCAGGCTCCCAGCTGTCAGCACAGAGTGCGACGCGGGGCTGAAACTAAGGAGCTGTAAGATCATGACCTGAGCTAAAGTCCAACCCTCAACCGACTGAGCCACCCAGGCACCCAAGGACAAAGTATTTTGATTCAAACCCTTTAAGAGGCCAACTCCCTTACAAGGAAAATTTTCAGGAACACTTTGTGATTTGAGAATAAACATGTATTAATTATTCACTGTCAAATAATAATGAATAACAAAATTTAGAGCAAAAAGAATTAAAGTTCAGTTTAGATAATGTTCAATATACTCTGGAAAGATTTTTGGACCACTGTGAGTGTTGATTTCCATGAAGTTATTTGCAGCGTATGAACTCGAGAAAGTTTTAGAATCTGTCATGGGAATGGTTCTTTGCACCGTTATCTGAAACAGTACCGATTTGTAAATGCCAAAAAAATGTCTCAGCATAAACTGTAAAGAAAATATTCTATTGACAACTTTACCTTAAAGAAACCCATGTATGCACAGAGATTTTAATGTTAAAGGCTATTATTTTTCTTGATGCTTCCCCTTGGTGTGGGACCTGAATGGAGAGTATAGAACCATGCTTTGTCTTCTGTTTCATCTAGAGCATAAAAAGGTGCAATGTAATTATGAACACCTCTCTAACAAGTGAATTAATTTATTTCACTTAAGATTATTCTTACCAAAGCCTACCCACTGTCCATAAGAGGGCTCTTGCAAGGTTTGCTTTATCTGTCTTAGAAGAGAATCAAGTAACAATAGACCTTCAATGAACTAAGTAACTCTCAGGCCCTAAGAAATCCAATCCAATCCGTTCTAAGTATTGCAGCCCCGAGACCTGATAACTTCATATTGGCTCCTTAAGCACATTAGCACAGAATGAGTTAGGACCCAGGGAGAATAGACCTACTTTTCTTCTTATTAGAATACATATTAAAGTTTATTCAGTTCCTTGATTAGTACATGCTTCTTTCTCACCACACCTTCTCCCTGCTCACCTGGACAAATATACTTGTGCTTCAAATCTCAGCTTAGATATTTCTTCTTTCTTTTGTAGTTTCTCTTGTAGTTTTCCCGGGACTCTGAAATTAGGTTACATGCCTAACTTATGTTCCCACAGCACCCTGTAATTATCATACTTGCTTACACTTTCCTGTTTCTTTGTCTATAGCTTTCTTCCACCAAACTATAAAGTCAAGGTTACTGCTAGATACTCAACATCAAGCACTCTGCCTAGTATCACAGGAATCAATACCCATTGAAGTAATATTCACTTGAGGGAATTTATAATGATTTGTAATCATTTGAGAGATGGAATAATTGAATTATCTGGATTGCTAAAACATGCCATCCTTACTATATACACTAGCTTATTTAATTGTCTTCCTTACCCCGTAATATGTGATATGCCCAGAACTAAGCATGTGATTGAAGCTTATTATCTTCTCCAACAGTTAGCGAATGTATACGTCAAGGAACAAATGAATAACTATTGTTGGGAAGCTAAAAAAAATCATATTTATGTCCTTTTTGTAGTCTTTTTTAAAAATTTTTTAACGTTTATTTATTTTTGAGACAGAGAGAGACAGAGAACGGGGGAGGGTCAGAGAGAGGGAGACACAGAATCTGAAACAGGCTCCAGGCTCTGAGCTGTCAGCACAGAGCCTGACGTGGGGCTCGAACTCAGGGACTGCGAGATCATGACCTGAGCCCAAGTCGGCCGCTTAACTGACTGAGCCACCCAGGTGCCCCCTTTTTGTAGTCTTTATGGTTTGTTTGCCATGTAAGCATTTGTAGGGTGTAGACTCAGAAGACAATATTTCTGGCTAAGGAAGAATTTAGAAAAAGGCACTATTTGTTCTGGAAAGATAAAACAGCTAGTTTTTTTTTAATGGGATCTTATTGGTTTCAGGATTTTAATTTTTTTACACAGCACTTTTTTTTTAACATTTATTTATTTATTTTTGAGAGAGAGAGTGTGTGAGTGGGAAGGAGGCAGAGAGAGAGAGAGAGAGAGAGAGATTGAGAGAATCACAGGCAGGCTCCCCTCTGTCATCAGAGACCCAGACGAGGGGCTCGATCTCATGAACGGAGATCACTTAACCAAAGAGCCATCAAGTCACCTCTGCTCAGCACTTTTCTTTTTGATATCTTATAAATGTAACTAAAACATTTATTGACAATGATTTAACTTGCAATATTAAATGGACACAGATCATATATTTGCTTTTAAAGAATAATCTACAAATATATAGAGACTCTGATGTTATTTCTCAGCTTCTCTTGAGTATTTCCTTTCAGTGAATGAATTGGTACAGTACTTGTAAGAAACGTCTGTGTTCTCAGGGTGCCTGGATGGCTCAGTGGGTTAAACGTCCAACTTCGGCTCAGGTCACCTTTCACGGTTTGTGAATTAGAGCCTCGTGGTGTCGGGATCTGTGCTGACAGCTCAGAGCCTGGAGCCTGCTTCAGATTCTGTGTCTCCCTCTCTGTCTGCCCCTCCCCTGCTTATGGTCTGTCTCTCTCTCTCTCTCTCTCAATATAAATATTTAAACTTTTTTTTTTTAAAAAAGGACACTTCTGTATTCTTTTGCTTTTTCATTTTCTGGTTTTGTGGGGTCTGTTTGGGGATGACTACTTCTTTCTATAGGTATAAATTATAACCCTGGGTTTTAGGAGCTGAAGAGGATGGGTTTTCGAAAAGCTAAATCCAGTTAGTGAATATGTATACAGAATAGGCATCAAGCCTATGAATGAAAGAACAAAGCTGTGAAAGGAGCAAATGAGAGCATGGTAGACAATGGAAGGCCAGAGTCCAAAAGAAACAAAGCCAAGGAAGAGGTCTGAAATGGTAGCTTTGATGAGTGCTCCCAATGTTTCTTGTTTCACTTATAAATGTCTCCTGTACCTAGAGTTTTACATTGAATATGGAGTCTCTTAGGAATTCCATACTTGCAAGTTTTTCACGACGTTGATAGAAGGGAGGTGAAGATTCCACAGCTTTTTTCTCTTGTCTTTGGATCCTTTCGAATGACTGATATCATACTGGACTAAACTTTACTCTTCCTCTTCAATAATGACCAATTATCTTTTACTAAATTTGTATCATCCCAATTCTCCAGCCCCTTGTCACTAAAGTAAGTAGATCTTGCTAAATTTGATCCTGTTCCTTCAGGAGGGAAGGTATGAACTAAGGCATGGTCCAAATCTATATTTCTACGTGTTTTGTAAATAGTTTCATTGGCATATGACAATATCCATTTCTTTACACATTATCTATGTCCTCTTTTACCAAGATACAGTTGAGTAGTCGAAATAGAGACTATATGATGCAAAACACCTAACCTATTTACTCTCAGCCCTTTACAGAAAAGTCTCAAGGTGTAGCCTTTACACCAAGTTGAATTCAGATTATAAAAGATCACTATTGAGGGTGCCTGGGTGATTCAGTCCGTTAAGTGCCTGACTTCAGCTCACGTCATCGTCTCAGGGTTCATGAGTTCAAGCCCCACGTCCAGCTCTGTGCTGACATCACAGAGCCTGCTTCAGATCTTCTGTCTCCCTCTCTGTGTTCCTCCCCTGCTTGCACTCTCTCTCAAATTTAAATAAAACATTAAAAAAAATCTCTCTTGAAGGCAGACTCTTTATTTTTCCTTGATGTTACTTTATCTGTTAATCTTCAGACAAGAGTAAAATTAAGAATTGGTTAAGTTTAATTGCTACTAGTGCACCCATACCTGACTAATGCACCCATGATTAGTATGACATTATTGACAATTTTTCCTTTATAGTATTTTCATTATATGAACCCAAACTTTATCTTGAAAGTAATACAAACTTGTAAGAAGTACCAGGACTGTACCACTAATAGCTTTTTACAGAGGAATGCCTTTTCATTTCTTTAAGCAATTTATAGTCTGTAATTTTATTTAATTGCATATGTGCCATTAACGGTTGACAGCTGTCAGACAAGGTCGGATAAAATGACTCATTAAAGTCATGTTTAAAAAAACGTCTGACCAACTGTTTTGTTTCCTATAGTTAGTTACTGACTAACCATTTTGGCAAGAATTTTCTCTTTTAGCTTCATGGGTTCACAGAGCAGACAAATACTCATGTGATATTGATTTAGTCACACCAGTGAAATTTTTAGAATCCAAAGTTAAAATAAGCATAATTTGGATTGATTTTGTAAGTGTGTGTGTGTGGGGGGGGGTGGGTATGCACATGTGCATACAAAAGGGAGCTATGCACATGATTTTGTCAACTTTGAACTGCAGAATTTTGATTGCAACATTTAGTTGATTTCCATCCAGTTCTGTTCCCTTTATGTAAGAATTTATTATGGATAATTTAATTTATTAATTAGGTGTTTAATGAAAAAATTTAGATAAGAATGACTACAATGACATTTTGGTACGAGATCAGTAATCATTTAATGGTGTGATACTTCTTCCTTAAGAATTAGGGATAATACTTAACTTGTGTTAATAAGAAAATTTCCTCTAAATGTATCTAACTTACAAGCTTTTTGGTGTGTGCCAGAATATATTTGATCCTATTAATACACCTTTTTCTTAATCATATGACCTTAACATTAATAGCAGAATTTAAAGATTTTGCATTATGTACTCATTCAAAGTTGTCTTTACTTACCGTATCTTTTATTAATACAGTCCCTATATTAGTCCTTTAAGCTGTCATAGCAAAATATCATAGCCTGGGTGACTTAAACAACAAAAATTCATTTTCTCACAGTTCTGGAAACTGTAAATCCAAGATCAAGGTTCTGGCTAATTTAATGTCTGGTGAAAACTCTCTTCCTAGTTTGTATATAAGTGGCTACCTTTTTCTTCTGTGTCCTCACCATGGCCTTTCCTCAGTGCAAGAAAGAGAATGAGTACTCTGGTGTCTCTCCTTATGAGGACACTACATTTGTTGAATAATTGACCTACCCTCATGACCTCATTTAACCTTCATTATTTCCTGAGAGGCCCCATTTCCAAATGAGGGCTTCAGTGTCGGAATTTTGAAAGAATACAGACATTTATTCTATAGTAGTCCCATATGAGGGGCACCTGATGGCTCAGACTTGAGCATTTAACTCTTGATTTTGGCTCAGGTCATGACCTAATGGTTCATTGGTTCTAGCCCCACATTGGGGCACTCTCAGTGTGGAGCTTGTTTGGGGTTCTCTCTGTCTTCCTCCCTCTCTCTGCCCTTTCCCTGCTTGTACTCTCTCTCTCTCTCAAAATAAATAAACTTAAAAAAATGTCCCATATGAATTCTTGTTTCGTTCAATTTGTTCTGCAAAATTGGAGTCAATTGCTCTGCTTGCTAAAGGAGTTTCTTTTGTTCTTTTGCTATAATCCTCATTGAGGATTTGCTATTTGACCTCTTTGACAGATGCTTTTGTGTCAAGGGTCAAAGTTTTGATGAGTTTATAGAAATAGAAAGGGCATCTGAAATATTCATAACTAAGGATGTGTTGCCTGAGGTGTAAGATGAAAGCAGATATCCAACTATAAAACACTAAGCCACTTCCTTGGTGTAATATTAAATTACCTACTGGAAGAAATGTCTTGAAGAATTTATTCCCTAAAACATCTTATTACCCCCAAAATTACACTTAATGCATTCCAAGCTCTTATAGACCAAAGGTCAAAGATAATACTATACCATATTTCTGGAATAAAATGTAAGATTCTTTCATTCTTTAGGTTAAGAGTCTTATGTCTTTGTAAAATAATGCAAATACTTGTGTCATGAAATATGTTCAGAAATTGTGAACGACAAATGAAATTAGATTTATCTGTGGAAGTTTCAGAACTGTGAGCATTTTTTAGGGGGATAAAACTGTTTACCAGTAGAATAATTACATATGAAGACAAATAACTTTCAAGTGTTCTCCTTGGTCACCGGAAAATAAAATTCTATGCCATTGAGGGGATGAAAACAGTTTTTAGACTTCTCAAATCACAACTGCATTTGGCTTCATGTAGGATCTCAAAGATCTTCAGCTGGATAAATAACACTTTGGCCAAAAAATAGTTGTCAATTCCAAGACTTTCTGAGGAATCTTGTACAAATGATTTGACTCAACACATATCACCACCTGGGGCGCCCGGGGGGCTCAGCTAGTTAAAGCGTCTGACATCGGGTCGCGTCTGATCTCACGGTCTGTGATTTCGAGCCTTGCATTGGCTTCTGTGCTGACAGCTCAGAGCCTGGAGCCTGCTTCGGATTCTGTGTCTCCCTCTCTCTCTGCCCTCCCCCATTCACACTCTCTCTCTGCCTCTCAAAAATGAATAAACGTTAAAAATTTTTTTTTGAATAAAAATTTTAAAAAAATTAAAAAAAGACATATTATCACTTAGAAAATGGGAATGAGAATATTTACTTCAGGGTGATACAAATAAAGCCAGATAAACAATACCTAAGGGTATTGTGAACTATAATATGCACCTCTTCACAAACAGCTGGTGCTGTTCATTTTATTTCAATCAAAATAAATAATATATAGATCCCAATCTGTCTGCCACAATTCAGGTTTTAGAGTGTTCATTCTCTTTGGCTTTAGCTTGTCAATTTTTTTTTTAATTTGTGGAATACTATCTCTCTTGAATAATATTGTCTTCCTTTAGGTAAGAAAACAAAAAGGACCTAAAATTCTAAATTTAAATTTTCAATGGCAATAGAGGAAATGACTCATTAGATATTTTTCAAATATGAGAATTTCTTCAAAACCACAAATGAAGCCTTCTATTTAATGTGCTAACTTCTCACTCCTTAAAACATACATTTTCCCGCAGATATAATAAGAAACTAATAATAACATGCTTTTCCTTCCTTTTGTAACATCTTCACTTTGTGAACTAAGATGTAGTTTTATTAAAATGTAATCAAAGGTATCTGAATCCAAACCTAGAATTTATATAGTTGAAGGTAATCCTGTTGAACAGGTGAAATATGCTTTACCTAATGGATAAATATGTCTGCTAAAGGTTTATTCTTAGATTTGTGAATAAAAAGAGAAATTCAAACTTGGATAATTGCAAAAATGCCTCACATTGGTACTCTAATTTTAGCGATAAAAGAAAAAATGTATTCTGAGTAAAAATGGAAATCATTCCTAGTTTACTAGCCTATTAATTATTTTGACTGATTTTCACTTGCCAACTTAGAAATGAATTAAAATATTTAGGGGTGTCTTGGTGGCTCAGTTGGTTAAGCGTCCGAATTTGGCTCAGGTCATGATCTCGCAGCTTGTGGGTTTGGGCCCTGCATCAGGCTCTGTGTAGACAGCTCAGAGACTGTAGCCTGCTTCACATTCTGTGTCTCCCTCTCTCTCTGCTCCTCCCCCACTCACGCTCTGTCTCTCTCTCTCAAAAATAAATGCATGTTGAAAACTTTTAAAAAAATGTTTAAAATATTTATGTAGGGGCACCTGGGTGGCTCAGTCTGTTGAGCATCTGACTCTTGATTTTGGCTCAGGTCATGATCCCAGGATCCTGGGACTGAGCCCTGTGTTGGGCTCTGCACTGAGTGTGGAACCTGCTTAAGATTCTCATTCTCTCTCTCTCTCTCTCTCTCTCTCTCTCTCTGCCCTTCTCCTTATCATGCCCTTTATTTCTAAAAATTAAAATTAAAAATAAAATAAAATAAAATATTTATACAAAATACAAAGTGAAAACCAAATCATAGGCTAAGAAAGGTAGAAATGTTTGAATGAATTCCAAATATTAAGAAAACATCAATGAATAAAAAAAATTTAATGACATCACCATACAATGATGTGTATGATATACATCATACATCATATTTATAAGAAATAATAAATGTAATGTTAGAGAAATGCCCTAAGATTGTGTGCATGGGATCTACAGGGAAATATGAAGGGAATTTTTTTCTAGGGGAAACACGTTCAAAAAAAATATGAAACATTAAAAATATGCTCAGAGGCATTTATAAAGTGTTGATATGATAGTGAATATGTGAATTAAATCCCCACAGTGGGACACTAATTCGTAATTTTTAGATATTGAAATGTCCAAATGGTAAGTTTATAAAAGAAATGTCATGTGTAATTTAGCTTTTTTGTTAAATTTAAAAAAACAACTTTAGAAATTAAATTAAAAATTTAACCTCTATAAAACTTTCCTTGAACAATAATTGATATTTGATATGAAAGATATTATACTTTTACTTATTCTCACCTTTCTTTCTGTTCTGTGTAGCTGTCGGTGACTCTATCAGTAGTAAAATAATCTAACTTACCTTAAAGCCATGAGTAAATTGTAATGAAAATAAACATTATAAATCACACTCAAAATGGAAGGATACAATTCATATTCATTTTCCATGGAAGTTTGCTAAGTGTCATATATCAAACATATGTATGTAGAATGCTCTGGGGAAAATCTGAAAGCAGAAACAAATCATGACATTTATAACCATTTACTAACACTTGGCTAGATTATTTCAGGCTGTCGTAAATTTGTAGAGAGTCACCATCTGTGTCTCCTTAAAATTTATAACAGTAGAGAAAGAATATATATCAAGACTTCAAGAGTTTACTTCTCAGATTGCCTGGCTGGTTCAGTTGGACGAGCAAGTGACTCTTGATCTCAAGGTCATGCATTCAAGCCTCCAGTTGGGTACAGAGATTACTAAAAAATATTGGGGCACCTGAGTGGTGCAGTCGGTTAAGCGTCCGACTTCAGCCAGGTCACGATCTCGCGGTCCGTGAGTTCGAGCCCCGCATCGGGCTCTGGGCTGATGGCTCAGAGCTTGGAGCCTGTTTCCGATTCTGTGTCTCCCTCTCTCTTTGCCCCTCCCCCGTTCATGCTCTGTCTCTCTCTCCCAAAAATAAATAAACATTGAAAAAAAAAATTAAAAAAAAAGTGTACGTCTCTGCATAGGTTTAAATCATCTGTCTTTTGCCCTAAACCCAGAAACTCGTGTGTGTGTGCGTGTGTGTGTGTGTGTGTGTGTGTGTGTGTTGCAGGGGAGGGCCAGAGGGAGCAGGAGAGAGAGAATCAGTCTTCATACCCAGCGCCAGCCTGACATAGGATAGATTTCTTGACTGTGAGATCATGACCTGAGCCATAATCACGAACTTACTGAGCCACCCAGGTGCCCCAAACCCAGGGACTGTATGCTTGTGATTTTTCCCTACTTGCCTGTCAATTACTACTAAAAACCAGTGTAGATCTCTTATAGTACAGAATCTGTTTTTACATATAGTCTGTATTCGACAATGTAGAAATTATCTTACCTTTCTGTTATTTTATTATTCTCTTTAGTATGAATGTTCTCTTATTTCTCCATAAGACTGTATGCTTATAAGAAAAATTTAATTGCAACTAGTCAGTAAGAGGTACCCAGTGGGTTTTAACAAACTATTTGATATGACTCATATACTTTTTAGTTCTCACTACTTTGAGGAACTTGTTTTATCATAAATGAAATTTTAAGTCACTTAAATTGGAAATGACAGTGATAATAATTTGAAAACTCTTAATTTTAACCATATTATTTCAGTACATAAAATGAAAGTACAGAGATGGAGAAAGAGGGAAGATTTTCTATTTTCTTTTAAACAGTTTATCACTCATATTATTTTCTTAATGCTCTTATTACTTGTGAAGTGCTTCTGAAGTGAAAAATGTCTCCTATGAAATGGGTAAAGTAGTTAGGTACTTGTGTCTATGCTGAAGAAATGAGCTTTTCAAAGGTCAGTAATTTGAGTTTAGCATTAGAGGATTATCTGTATTTTATCTTTCTTTATTTTTGATTTCTGTATAATTGCATTACGAATAATTCAAGGGAAGTCATATTCTATAGCGCCTATGAACAAGGTACTTTACTTCCAACTTAGTGATTAGTTGCTTAGCAACTAGGTGGTTGATGAGACCTATCAGATCTGATGTCTCTGTCTCTTCAGAAATTGTCAGAAACTAGACGAAGTAGATTAGATTTTTCAAAATATTTTAGCATTTCACAGTCTCTGAAGGATTAGTAAGTAGTTTTATTTTCCAATAGATTTTATTTTTGTTCTTGAAACCCAATCTTTTTTTTTTACTCCCATTATTTGGAAGTTCAGTATAACTTTATACTCTACCTTTAAGAGATGTTATTCTTAATATTTTAAGAATTTTTTCATATATTAGTTTCTAGAGAAACTGATCCATCTTTGTAACCAATCAATCAAATTATTTTAATTGAACATTTGTTATGTTCAAAATATAATGCTGGATTATTTGGTGGAGGTAGGAATGATTTCTACTTCCAACAAAGAGGTTTAAAATGTGTTTGGAATCACACATATTAATACTGCAATTGACAATAGAAAGCAGTGTTTGATAAGTGACCAACAAGTATAGAAAACAAATGAGTTAAGGGAAGGAAGCAAAAATCATATCCTTGGATGTTATTCAAGAAAGGATAATTATGATAGAGTTCTTTGGATGGTGAAGATGGATGGGAAAATGAAGAATTTTCTAGATCAGGAAAATACAACTTTCCTGAATGCCTCTTAGATGAATAGCAATAAATAAAAATGACAGCATTTGCAACAACATTAATATTTTTCTACTAAGCCATTGTAATGCAATTAGTATATAATTTAAAAGAAAATTGCTATCTTTTGCATTCATTATATCATTAATGAAACAGCTAAAATGGATGGTTTATCTCATCAAATAATACAGAGTTGAGATATCTACAGAAAAAAAAGTACTAATGTTATAGTTAGAGACAGATATTTTCTACAAAGACAGAACGTGATAATTTATGTTCTGAGTTAAATTATTGTATTCATTCATGAAACAAATATTTATTAAGTACATGTTATTTACAAAAATTGGTGCAGGCCCTGAAGTGAGAAGGAACAGGTACAGCAATGTATTTGGCATATTTAATACTCTCTGGTAATTGCATAATTTTACCTTTCACTTGGACATCTGGAATTAGGTTTCAAAACATAGTTTTTCCATGTACTGATCCAATTAACCCGGAACCACTTTTGAAAAGTCACTTTTTCCAATGCACTGAACCCTTTGTTTGTGTGTGTTTCTTTATAAATTCTCCCTTCTGCTCCCTTAGTTGATTTTTCTACACTTGTATCAATTTTGCCACCATACTATTTATTTTATAATGAGTCTTAATGTATGATAATGTAAGTCCTCCAAAATGTTCTTCTTCCTCAAGATTACCTTGGATATGCTAAGCTCTTTGAATTATCATATGATTTTAGAGTGAGTCTGATAATTTACACAATTTCTACTGGGATTTTGATTAAGATTATACTAAATCTATATATTAGTTTGGGAAAACTGATATATTCACAAACTGAATTTTTTATTTTCATTTATTATATTTTTCCCAAATTTTTATTTACATTCCAGTTACATAACATACAGTGTAACATTAATTTCAGGTATAGAATTTAGTGATTCATCACTTACATACACACCTGGTGCTCATCAAAAGTGCCCCCCTTAACGCCCATCACCCATTTAACCCATCCCCTCACCTACCTCCCCTGCAGCAACCCTCAGTTTGTTCTCTGTCGTTGAGCATCTCTTTTATGGTTTGCTTCTCTGTTTCCGCCCCCCCCCCGCCCATGTTCATCTGCCTCATTTCTTAAATTCCAAATATGAGTGAAATAATATAGTATTTGTCTTGTTCTTACTGACTTATTTCACTTAGCATTATACATTCTAGCTCCATTCATGTCCTTCCAAATGGCAAGATTACATTATTTTTGATGGCTGAGTAATATTCCATTTTATATATAACATTCCCACTTCTTTATCCATTCATCAATCAATGAACATTTGAGTTCCTCCATAATTTGGCATGTGTCCTTTTGAGTCAAGATTTTTTTTTATCCTTTGAGTAAATACCAAGTAGTGTAGTTGCTGGATCTTACGGTAGTTCTATTTTTAACTTTTGGAGGAACGGTTTTCCAGAGTAGCATCACCAGTCGGCATTCCCACCAACAGGGTAAAAGTATTCCCCTTTATTTGCATTCTCATCACTGCCTGTTGCTTCCTGTATTGTTTATTTTAGCCATTCTGACACATATGAGGTGATATCTCATTGTAGTTTTGACTTGTATTTCCCTGATGAAGAGTGACATTGAACATCTTTTCATGTGTCTGTTAGCCATCTGGATATCTTCTTTAGAAGAGTGTCTATTCATGCATTCTGTCCATTTCTTAACTGGATTGTTTGTTTGGGTGTCAAGACTGATAAATTCTTTATAGATTTTGGATACTAACCCTTTATCCAATGCATGATTTGCAAATGTCTTCTCCCATTCTGTAGGTTGCCTTTCAGTCTTGTTAATTGATTACTTCCCTGTACAGAAGCTTTTTATATAAGCTTTTTATTATAGTCCCTATAATTTATTTTTGCTTTTATTCCCCTTGCCTCAAGAGACATATCTAGAAACATGTTGCTATGGCTAATGTCCAAGACACTGCCTGTGTTCTCTTCTAGGATATTTATGGTTTCAGGTCTCACATATATATGTTTAATCCATTTTGAGTTTATTTTTGTGTATTGTGTAAGAAACTAATCCAGTTTCATTCTTTTGCATGTAGCTGACCTGTTTTCCCAACACTATTTATTGAAGAGACTGTCTTTTTCCCACTGGATATTTTTCCTTCTTTATCAAATATCAATTGACCATATTATTGTGAGTTTATTTCTGAGTTGTTTATTGTATTCTATTGATCTATGTGTGTATTTTTGTGCTGGTACCATACTGTTGATCACTACAGCTTTGTAATATAATTTGAAGTTTGGAATTATGAGGCATCCAGCTTTGCTTTTCTTTTTCAAAATTGCTTTGGCTATTTAGGGTCTTTATGGTTCCATATAAATTTTGCAATTTTTTGTTCTAGTTTTGTCCTATATACTTTTAATATGATAAAAATTATATTAAACTGCTATTGGTTTATTCATTCTTAATAATAAACCACTCCTGCCTTTGTGGCACAAACCCCACTTAATCTTTTCCAATGATAATATATTTTGACTTTACTGGAATAAACTCCACTTATGATTACCTTCCAATCCAATGCACTAATATTTAATTATTTTTGTCTACATTATGAGAACACTTAAAAATTTCCTTTTCAGATTCTGATATCAAGTTATATTCAAGCCTCATAAAAAGAGTGAAGAGAATATTGCTGTTTATTGGAAGCATTTGGTCTCTTGTAAACAGCATAGAAGTATTTTATTTTTCTTTCTGTTTTGTTTTGTTTTGATTCAATGTGGTTAATTTAGCACTTATACACTTAAAATAATTATGTTATATTGGACAAATACCTTTCATTTTACCGAATGTTTTCTCTTTTTTCTCTCCTCATTTTTTACTTGTTTTGGAGTGAACTAATATTTTTAAAAATTCATTTACTTTTTATTCTGTCATTTCATGCATTCTTTTGCTGATTACCTTTGGGATTAAACATGTTTCCTTACCTTATTTGAATCTGATGAAAACGATTGCTTTTGCTAATTTCCAGACATTTCTTGCTATTAAAATCTTTAATTCCACTTATTCCATTCCATTTTTGCATTCCTGTTGTAGTGAATTGTAACTCTATTTTTTAACTCCACAAAGCATTACTATCGTTGCATTGTCAGTCAACAATTATTTCTAAATATTTACACGTTTTACCTTTTCTGTTACATTTTTATCATTTTACCTTTACCTTTTCTAGTGACATTTACATATTTCCTTCGGTCTTACTTTTCTTCTTCCCAAGTTACACCCTTTAGTATTTCTTTTAGAGTAGATCTGCTAAAAATAAATGGGCAGTGTTTGCTTGCATGAAAACTTTTGTTTTCACCTTCATTTTTGAAGAATATTTTTACTTGGCTAGTAGATATCTTTGTGTGTGTGTGTGTACTTACAATGTTTCATTCTGTGCACTCTAGAAGGCACTTCTTTGAAGTTTCTCATTTTCCACAGTTTCACTATAATATTTTCTAGTGTGCTTTTAATTTTTTTGTTATAGTCACTTTTTTATTGTTTATTTATATATGTATGTGTGTATTTGTTCTATTGAAGTTTAATAAGTTTCTTGAACCTGTAGAACTTTAGTGTGATGCTTTTCACTATTCCTGGGAAAATTTGGCCAATATCTTTTTTAGTACTTATGCTCCATTTTTCTCTTCTCTCATCCTGGAGATAGATAGATGATAGATAAATAGATGGTTGATAGAGAAGTATGTAGATGATAGATAGATAGATAGATAGATAGATAGATAGATATCAAGGCTCACATGATTTTCATACCCTACATTTTTCTTGTTGCTTTAAAATATCTTTATAAGCATAGAGTTAACTTCACAGGTAAAATGGGAAAGCCCTTATCATTCTCTCTGGGGAAAACTGAAAGGCTGGTGACAGTCCTGTGGTCACGATATGGATGAGGGAGATATACTAGCTAGTAATTTATAATGTGCTTTAAAGTTGAAAACTTCCATGCAAACATTTTATACTAGCTTGTGTACATTGTACAGGGAGAAATGGGTTGTTGGTTTGCAGGTGGTATAAACAATTACGTAGCCTGGTTTTAGCCAAACAGGAATAGTAGAGCAAAGAAGACACTCCAGTAATCTTGTGTTCAGATTTCACTGTAACTATGATAGTGTGCATATATATAGATGGTTCTTAATTCACTGAAGTGCATCCTGTACAATTTGGAAAGGACCCTTGAAAGGCTTGACCTGGAAGTTGTTGTAACCATCAATTGCTACTTGCCATTTCTTTCTCCTGCTGCACTAGCAGCTTTATCTTTATATGAATAAGCTATATGGAGGTTTTTGTGAGTCCTTTCACAAAACAGAGAAGGTCGTAAGTGCTGTACTTTGGTTTACATCTTTTCTATTGACCTGTTTAGAAGTTTAGTTCACCGATCCCATCTTCTGCCCTGTCCAGTATGCCGTTATAGCCAGCCATTGAGTTTTTGAATTCAGATATTGTATATTTTAATTTTGAATGACTCTTAAGATTACTTAACGGATTCCATTTTTTTTTAATTTTGTACATCTATCTTAAAAGTGTCAACAACTAGTATTTTACAGTTCTTGTCTTCCAAGACCAATATTGGAATAATCACTATCTTGGTGCTTCACATGTCTAGAAATTTTTATTAAATGTCAGATTTTTTATGTATAAATACACACGCAAACACACACACACACACACACACACACACACACACACACACAGAGTTTAGAAACCCTCAATGATGTTTTTTTCTACCAGAGATGGTTCCCTCTTTCTTCTGCAAGCCATGTGGAATGATCAGCCAGCTTGACACAGATCAGGGTGGATCAGAGATTAAGCTAACATGGATTGAGGTTGTGTAAGACTTAGTCTATGTCTCTATTCCTAGAGCATGTCTATTCGTAGACATGGCCCTCCAGGTCTCCCACTTACTGTAATTTTTTTCTATTCCTTTCTCTCTGCTTTCTTTAAATTTAGTCACAGCTCATGGGTTAAAGCCCCATGTCAGACTCTGTGCTGACAGCTCACATCCTGGAGGCGGCTTCAGATTCTATGTCTCCCTCTCTCTCTGCCCCTCCCCTGCTCTCTCTCTCTCTCTCTCTCTCTCTCAAAAATGAATAAATGTTAAACATAATTTTAAAAAATAATAAAAAAATTAGGTCCATTTGATTTGTCTTGGACTGATAATTGTGTTTTAAATTAATGTAGAATTGGTATAATTTTTGTTTCTGCTTATTTATCCCCAATTTCTCATCATTCCTGCTTTACATAAGAAAGTTTCTGTGTTACTTTGTGGATAGATATAAACTCTTGCAGTTTTACTGTAATCCGTTGGCTTTAGCATTATATAATGATCTTCTTTGTATCACTGGAACTCTTTTTAGCTTGAATTCTATCGTGTCTTTTATTGAGATTCCATCCTGTGTGAGGTCAAAGGTTGAATTGACAAATTATACTCACACAAATAATAGGTTTGTCCACAACCAGATTGTTCTAATGATTCAAAAGATGCAGGGAATCACAAGCCACGATTTAAACATCATTTTCTTGGAGAAACTAATACTCCCCCACTAATGTCCCTTTTTTCCCCACAATAGGATATGTAGTGGTTTCATATGATTTATGCATGTGGAACATCTCAGAAAGAGAGCCACTTTTGTTATGGAGTACCTCTAATTTATACACCATCAAGTGGACAACTTGATTCACTGTTCTTCTTTCTCCTGCCAACCTTGACCCGTAAATCCACAAGATCCAGTTTTATTCATCATAGGTAGTCTGCGACACCAGGAATTTCCTGCTATAATGCTATGACATATGGGTTAAAGTTCTTATATTACAAATTGATAAGAAAATCGAATGGGCATTTCAGTTGAGAAAGATGATCATTTTTTTAATGTTTTTTTTTTTAATTTATTTTTGAGACAGAGAGAGACAGAGCATGAGCAGAGAAGGGGCAGAGAGAGAGAGGGAGACACAGAATCCGAAGCAGGCTCCAGGCTCTGAGCTGTCAGCACAGAGCCCGACGCAGGGCTCGAACTAATGGACCGTGAAATCATGACCTGAGCCAAAGTCGGATGCTCCACCGACTGAGCCACCCAGGCGCCCCAAGATGATCATTTTTAAACTAAGTACTCAGTAAATACTGATATCACTGATATATAAAGAGATTGAGAATGGAATCCTGTTTGGGCTTTTAAAGCTCGAGAATACAGATATGGTTAAAAATATAAGCACATTGTACTCCAAAGATAATAATAACAAAAAGGGACTGGAAAATTTGAGCTTTAACAAAAATACATATTTTGTTGATTCCAAATGTTTATACCTAAATATAACTGATTGTAATTCATAAATATGCATTGATTTCCGTTTAAAATCTGAACTTAAGTTCATTCTGTACTGTAATCTTATGTCCATTAAGAGCAGAACATCCCAACTTTTCTTTGGCATGTACTACACACACACACACACACACACACACACACACACACATACAGATTTAAAAATAAGAATGATCATTTACATATAACATTAAAGAATTATTCTCACAAATTTTGTTGTCGATGTTAGTAAAAATAAAGGGTATAATATTAAGTCACTTTGAAACCCGACCTTCTATTTTTAATGTAATAACCATAAATATTTTAATTTAAATCCAATATCTTCATCTTGTTTTTTAAATAACATTCGCATTCAGAAGAACAATATTTTTATTATAAGTTTTCCAGTGAGAAAGGGCAACTGATTTTTTGTGTGTTGAATTTGTACCTTTGACTTTGGAGAATTCATTTATCAATTTGATCAGTTCTTTTGCTAATTTTTTTTAGAGTTCACATAAAAGATTTTGTCATCTCTGAAAAGAGATCATTTTACTTCTTTCATTCCTATTTGAATGCCTTGATGTTATTATGTTATTTTAAAATATCATTATTTAACATATTATGTCATTTAATTGATCATTAAGACTTATATGCAAGTCTAAGACTATCACAGGGTAGCAAGAAAGAGAGAATATTTTTATTTAGACTTAACATGATATAACTTGAGAAAACAAGTTATAATGTCAAGTTATTTTGGCAATCAATCAAATTGAACTCATGAACCTATTTCCTGAAATGGTTTTTAATTGATCATATAAATAAGAAATCTCTACATGTTACCAATTTATGTAAGATGATCTTAGCCACCCTTCTGCTTCATACACAAACATTTAAGTTGAAGCAGCCCTCAATCATCATGATTCTGGTTATATTCGATGTGGGACAGCCAACCTAGACTGCATCACTTCATATTTCTAAAAAAATCCAAAAAGGACTAAATGCAGTGCTTTGGAATTGGATATTTTCTTTCTGTTCCAATTCAGGGCCAGATATTCCGTAACTAAAATTTATAAACATTTAGAACCTTAGGTAGGGCATTTGCCAAATGGTAACACAGAAATGAACCTATATTTTCTACATATGCTTTATCAGGGGATAAAATAGTAGTTTTTTCTTATCCTTAAAATTATATATAATTTTCATCATATACCTTCATGACTATCTTACCAAGTAATATTCTTTAGTTTATGATACTTATGCCTTTGATACATGAGAAGTAGATACTAAATAAATGGTAAATTTGGACTTGCAAAACCTTTTCCCATGAAGCCTTTTTAATGTGTGCAAAAGATGATATGTAGAACACAGCTAACTAGCGACATAAATTAATTCAGTCTGGATGTATTTACATTTTCCATTAATTTGATTTTAAGTAATTTTTCCTATAGGTACAATGGCACAAGCATGCAAAAATATATTTATATTTATATTTACATTTATATTTATATTTATAAAGAATTTCTCTGCAGCTTTGTTTAAGATACTGAAATTTTCAAACTGCCTAATAAACAAATATTAAATGGTCATTAATAATAAATTAACATATATCTATAAAATAAAATATTAGTTATGTATTCAGAAAATATATGCAATATTGTTCATTTTAAAACAGGTGAGAAAATATGCATTTCCAAAAAACATGTGTGTTTTTGTTCATGTAAATACATTTATGTTAATATCCAAGATATTACATTTAATGTGATTATGTCTCAGGAAGAGTTTCAGTGTGGAAATATTCACAGCAGTTTTGTAATTAAAATTATATAAAAATGTAATAACTTAAATGTAGCTTTTTAATAAATTTTCTCTCTGCTGCTGCTGATGCCATATATGGAGACAGAACCTAAATCTTATCCCTATATACAGGTATAAATATAAATGTACTCAGAATGAATTCCAAAGCAGTTATTAAAAATATTTACTCTTCCATACTGATGCAGTTTGTGAATAAGTTTCACCTAAGAAATATATTCTGAGGCAGCTAGTGTGGCATTTTTTTTTTAAGTAACACATTACAAAAGCAATTGTACCATGAAAAAGTTTACATCAGGTCTCTGCTCTACCCTGGATTTAAAAGGATCATTAACTTCTTTGCAAATTTTTAAGCAGGTGGTATGCATCAAGGATAAACATTCTGAAATATATGGGTCCATTGAGGGTTCTCATGTAAACATTGCGACCAAGGCGCTAGAAAAGTAAACACAGTTATTTGCTTTGAGTGTGCAGCAAGCCGAGTGGTGCACCTAGACCTTCGGCCCTGAAAGACTGGGTTTTGCACCTACCTCCTAAGTGACATGGGAAGTGAGATGACAGCCTCACGCTTCCTGCTTGGGGATCCCTCGCGAGGATCTTCACATGCTTTCTCTCTCAGGGCCCTAAGACAAGTTGTCACCTTTGTAGTCTCGTTTGAGGAGCACCTTTAGTTGTAATTTTGCTACAGCTTAAGTTGTGGAGTGTTGGGGAGGAGGGTGGAGGTCTCGAGGAGTCCTGATTTATAGTGTTGGCTGATTTCTGTGTTGTATATGCTCCCACAATGGCTGATTTCAAGGGACTGATGTGAAGTCACTGAAAGAACACGGAGATGGAAAAAGATGTGAAACATTGGCTCATAGCAGCCATTGCAAGCCAGCTCCAGCATATTGCTGATTAAAGCCACGTTTGGTTTCTCTTTGTTTCTTTATAGACGCCGAAAGTATTGTCTTGTTAGATTTTTACAATGATGCTTTATTATACACTCTATGTGTGTATGTTTGTATGGGTATGTAAATATGTATGCTTATGTGTCTGTTCATGTGTATGTATGTAAAGATATCTATTTTCTCATTCTTGCCCTAGGCCGCAAGCGCATGGTGACTGGTATTAGTCCAGAAAGAGGCTGCTGAGAAAGCATCGGTCCCTAAGAGAAGAAGACAGGGAGTAGGACCACAGCTAGCCACTGTGGACTGTGTTACGAGCAAAAGCCAAGCTTTTGTTGTTGCAAAAGCTTTTGCTGTTGTTATGTTTTATCACATTATACCTAATCTCCAGGGCTAAAACAAATTTATTACCAGACTTCTTTTTAAGCACTTGTTCAGGATAACTATGCATGTAATTATAGACAAAATATATACAGAGAAACATATATAATATAGAAAATTACACACATGTACGTAGATTCCTCTCCTGCTGTCAAAGGCAAAAGTCTGAGGAAGGATTTGAGCATAGCCTTTGCACTATATGAGGGCACTTGAAATAGTCCCGACCATGCCAGATGGTCATTGTGACCTAGCAAACTATCCTGGGGAAGAACGACAGCCTGACAATAATATTAGGGTTAAAATTTCCTGCTGGGAGAAAAATAATCTTTCCAAAATTGGTTTGTAGCACGTCTTGCAGTGTGGTTCCTCATGTTTTGAACTACACCTTTCTCCTTGTTAAATAACTGAGAATTAGAAATAACAGTGACAGCTTACAGTATCTTTTTAAGTAGATAAGAAGTTATTCCCATAAAGGGCTTTACAACACAATCCCAGCTCAAGTAAAATTTTATTAACAAATCAGATAACCTTGATTTTCTCTCTAAAGCATCTCTGAATGAGATATGATATAAGATCTTTACTTAAGTTACCATAATCCCTTTTACAACAGGAAGAGTAATGCATGAAATAGACTTAACTGCACTGCTGATCTTTCGCTGAGACAAGCCTTAAAAGAATTACTCTGATGTCGGCACTCCTCAACTACTTTCTCTTATAAAAAGCTAGGATTGGTCTTCCACTGGCCACCATTCCCAGTATTAACCTAGCCTTTGGTGACTTTAGTGTGGTTGGAGGTAGGGAAGGTATTGTAGACCTTGCTAGATTTCAAAAGTAGTCACGAAGTCTTGCTAAAACACCTCAAAACTCTATCAGAAATAAATATGAAAGTATACACACAAGCACACTGGGCTAGACTCCTCCATATTCCTTTATGTCACCCCGTTCTCAAAAGTCCCCAATGTCCCCATGTGCTTCACATTTTCCTTTGGCTGATTCCTAGTGAGTAATTTTCTTTTTCAGGGTGAACATTTTTATTTGATTTTCTTTTTAAATTTCCTTTCAATTTACTTCTTTCTTCCATTTATTGGGATATAATTGACATACAGAATTGTGTAAGATACAACATGATGATTTCATATATGTGTGTATTACAAAATGATTTACTGTTTTGCTCCTTTCAGGTAGACAATACAGTATTTTAACGATGCTGACCATGCTGCACATTATGTTCCCAGGACTTGATTTATATCATAACTAGAAGTTTGTACCCTTTGACTGGTTTCACTCATCCTCCCCCTGCCCTGCAACCACCAGTCTGTTCTCTATTTCTGTGAGTTTGGTGAGTTAGATTTCAATATATGAGTGAGATAATAACAATATTTTGTCTTTCTCTATCTGACCTATTTCACTGAGCATAATGACCTTGAACATCCAAGTTATCTCAGATGGCAGAATTTTTTTCTTTGTGACTAAATAATATTTCATTTCATGCATATATGCCACATTTTCTTTGATCATTCATTCATTAGTGGACACAAAATGTTCCTGTGTTTTGGCTGTTATAAATAATTCTGCAAGACATCTCTTCAAGTTAGTGATTTAATTTTCTTTGAATACATACTCAGAATTGCTGGATTTTATAATAGTTATATTTTTAATTTTTTGAGGAACTTCATACTGTTTTCATAGTGGCTGAACCAATTTACATTCCCACCAACAATGCACAAAGTTTCCCTTTTCTACACATTCTTGTCAAAACTTGCCGTCTTCTTTTTCTTTTTTAGTGAAAGCTATTCTAAGAGTGAGTTGATATCTCACTGTGGTTTTGATTTGCATTTTCCTGATGATTAGTGATACTGAACATTTTTCATGTACCTGTTGGCCATTTAAAATCTTCTTTGGAAAAGTATCTATTTAGATTACTTACCCATTTTAACCGGATTATTTATTTTTTTACTATTGAGTTGTATGAGTTCCCTATATATTTTGGATATTAATCCCTTATCAGATATATGATTTTAAATCTTTTTTTTTTTCAATTCAGTAAGTTTCCTTTTCAATTTGTTGATCATTTCTTTCTCCATGCAGAAGATTTTTTAGTTTGGGATAGCCCCACTTGTTTTTGCTTGTTTGTTTGTGTGGTTGCCTTTTTGTTTGTTTGTTTTGTTTTGTTTGTTTCGGTTTTGGTTTTGATTTTGCTTTAAGTGTAGTGATTTTTTTTTTCTTTAACCTTGTATACATTTAATTTTTTGAGTCATTCTCTCTTCATATCTAGGAAATCTTTAGTTCAATAGTTATAAAAATGAGAAGGGACAGTAAAACTCACCTGGGGATCTTTATTTAATTATAAGAATCTTTAAAAACTTCCCACATCATGGGGTGCCTGGGTGGCTCAGTCAGTTAAGCATCTGACTTGAGCTCAGGTCATGATCTTGTGGCTTGTGGGTTCAAGCCCTACATTGGGCTCTGTGCTGATAACTGGGAGCCTGGAGCCTGATTCTGATTCTGTGTCTCCTTCTCTCTCTGCCCCTTCCCCACTTGTGCTGTGTCTCTCTCTGTCTATCAAAAATAAGTAAGCGTAATAAAATTTTTAAAACTTCCCCATCCGAAATGTCATCACTACACCTAAAACTTACTAGGTGTAGGTAAGGTATTAGATAAAATTGAAACACCTCCCAAATAATGTCTGTATGCCCCTTATTAAGCCACTCTCTTCTCCAGTCCTTGTACCCTTTGGAAATTACTATTATTCCAGACAGGTAGTTCCCAAACCTAGTTACATCAAAAATCACATGAAGAGGTTTTTGTTTTGTTTTGTTTTGTTTACTTATTTTTAATATTTAGGCATCCTGATCTGAGAAGATCAGAATCTCTGAATTTGGGCTGGAAATCTGGAATTTTAAGAGCTTACAATTAATTCTGATACAGATTCTCTACTTTAGATTATTACTCTGTCCCCAGGAAGACAACTGCTGTTAGATATAATCTCATACTCTGCTTTCTTTGACTAAAGTCTTGTGAGATCTGCCATTCAATACCGTGGTAGGAATCATTTCTAATTAGGTCTGCCAGATACCGCTAGTAGCTAGATTATTTTCCCTGACAAATACTGAGTCCTGGTATACTAGGATCAATGAACTACAATATTTCCAAATATATGAATAGGGTATCTACTACTTTATCTGAATATGTTAATGTATCAAAAATAAGAACAATTCCTAAGTCTACAAGTCAATCCTGAATGTTGAACATCACAGCCTTGTAGAGACTTTAGAGTATCCAAAGCAAATTTGTTAGCACTTAGACCTAAATTTGAGTACAGTTCTCTCTACAGGTAGTTTCCAATAAAATCCATCTTGCCCGATATTTTCTATATACGTCTTTATCCATCAAGAAGATTATTCTTCACAATATGAAGATTATTGTGCCTCTTATGTGGCCATATTCAGTAACTCATCATATAACACTAATAATCACCCATTCCTCTACATAGTGTTTTTAAAAGGTCTTTTGACACAATGATACCGCTCCTTGGGAGACCCTTCAATCAGTTTCATGCTCCCTTCTACCACTTTTCAAGTTCCACCTCTACCTAAATGACACCTTTTTATCTTATTTTTATTTTTTAAGACTATTTATTTTGAGAGAAATAGAGACAGCCAAGTTGGGGAGGGGCAAAAAGAGAGGGAAAGAGAAAGAATCCCAAGCAGGCCCCGTGCTGCCAGTGCCCGAGCCCAACTCGGGGCTCGAACTCTCCAAACTGTGACATCATAACCTGAACTGAAACCAAAAGTCAGATGCCTAACTTATTGAGCCACCCAAAATCAAGGAATAGAGCTATATTACTAACTATATCACTAACATGTAAATGCTGAAGCCCACTGACTCCTCTGAAATTAGTGTCTGTCTTTTGGTCAATCATGTAATAAAAAGTACTAAAGACAAATGAATCTTCTCTAACCTACCTGAAAGTCATTATTGCACATACTGAAAGTTACAAATTTATGCCAGGTATGTGAAAGTAGAAGAAAGTTAAAACGTTCTAACTCCATGCTCTCTTTATCTAGTAGAAAACTACATTTTTCTTTAAACAAAATCATGGAGTGAATTTTATCTTAAAAAGAAAAACTTAGATTATTTGTCTTTCAACTACAAATGATGTAACCAGCCAGCATCTCAGGACACTCCTCCCTCTTCTTTCTGCCTCAGGGTAGAAAGGTATATAAGTGAATCAAACAAGGTATTGCTTCATAAAGTGGGGGGTGGGGGGGGAGGGTATTTAAGTTATGAAATCTCTTCAGACAGTTAATAACTCACGTGATACTATCCTAGGAAATATGCTTCATAAATACAAAGACATTATGTATTTATTATAATCAATCTTTACCCAGAGACATCTTGTTAAGGACTTTTTATAGGTAAGGACATTCTTCCTATAAAACTACCATTAGTCTACTTAAGTGGAGTTCAAGTTATTTTGTTAACCAATAACATTAGCTGGATTGCCAAACTTCTTTTTCTTTTACTTTGAACATCACCTCCCTGCTGTACCCACTCAACAACAACAACAAAAATGTGAAGTGCCACAGGTTATATGCTTTAACTCCTTCCTCTCTGTATGAGTTTCCTGTTGCTGCTGTAACAAAATTACTACAAACTTAGTGACTCAAAACAACATGAAGTTATTATCCCAAAGTTTTGTAATTAGAAGTCTGACATAAATTTCACAGGGAGGCTATCAAGACTTTAAAATGGTTGGTAAATTTGAAGACATACAATAAACCATCTAAAATAAAATACAGGAGAAAATAACAGCTGAAGAAAAAATTACCAGTCTACTTTAGATGTAACTGTCCCAGAAGGAGAGAAGAAAAGAGGGAGGGAGAATGTGTTGACCAACGTTTGAGCAATGAATGGCTAAAAATTGTCCAAATTTGGTATTATAAATTCACAGATTATGAAAGTGAGTAAACCCCAAGCAAAGAAACGCAAAGAAAAATACACAAAGGCACCACATAATCAAGTTGTTGATATCATTGATAAAAAAGCATCTTAAATATATCCAGAAAAAAAACAGTGTATAGAAAAAAAACTAACAGCAACATTCTCATTAGAAAACACGAGTACCAGGGACACCTGGGTGACTCAGTCAGTTTAGCATCCGATTCCTGGTATCAGCTCAGGAGGTGATCTTGTGGTTCATGGGGTTGAGCCCCACACTGGGCTCCACAGGGAGCATGGAGACTGCTTGGGATTCTCTCTCTCCCTCTCTCTCTCTCTGCCTTGCTCATGCTGTCTTTCCTCTCTCAAAATAAACATTTTAAAAAATTAATAAAAAAGAAAATATGAATGACAAAAAACAATATAACTATTAGAAGGTAACCCCCCCAAAAAATTGTGAACCTAGAATTATATACCCAGAAAAAATTAAGCCTAATTCAAAACTTTTATCACAACAATAAAAACTGGCTTTATTTATTTTCAAAAAAAATAGAAAACTATATTAATATCTGACAAAATAGACTTCAAGGTAATAACCTATTATTATGGAGACTGGATACCTGATGATTAAATATTTTTTAAAAAACAAGAAAACAAGCGGGGCGCCTGGGTGGCGCAGTCGGTTAAGCGTCCGACTTCAGCCAGGTCACGATCTCGCGGTCCGGGAGTTCAAGCCCCGCGTCAGGCTCTGGGCTGATGGCTCAGAGCCTGGAGCCTGTTTCCAATTCTGTGTCTCCCTCTCTCTCTGCCCCTCCCCCGTTCATGCTCTGTCTCTCTCTGTCCCAAAAATGAATAAACGTTGAAAAAAAAATTAAAAAAAAAAACAACAAGAAAACAAGCAATGATAAACATAATATAAGCTTTTGCCTTGGGTAAGTGGAAGGATGGCACTGTGATCTTTATTATTGAGAAAAGCTACAGGATGCACAGGTTTAGAGAGTGAGATCAGAAGTTGATTTATGACAATATTAACTATGAGATATATTTAGACATCCAAGTGGAGACATTATGTAGGCACCTGGATATATGAGTTTGAAGTTTTAAGAAAAGATTCTGGGCTGGAGATCTGTATTTACAAGCAGGTGTCATGTAGATGGTATGCACAGGCTTGAGAGAATATGAGATCAACAAAAGAGTGAGAATAGATAGAGAAAAGGACCAAAGAGTGAGATTTGGGGTACTTGCATGAAAAGAAGTTAGGTAAAAGAGGTGGGTGTAATAAATGAGATTTGGACTGAGGGGCCAAATAAATAGAAAAACCAGACTGTGATGCCTTGAAAGCCAAGTGAAGAAAGTATTTCTAGGAGGAGAGAGAGATCAGTTGTTCGGTACTGGTGACAGGCCAAGTGGGTGAGGTCTGAGAAGTAACCATTGCATTTAACAATCACATTAATTGTGACATTGACACAGTCACAGTGGAATGGTAGGAGAATTGGATTGAAATTGGTGTAAAAGAATGGAAAGAGAGAAGTTAGGAGCAGAAAGTGTAAACATCTCTTTCAAGAAGTTTGAGGATGAAAATAATTTTTTAAAGGTAGTATTTATACCATGATTATACCTAATGGGCAAAATACAGTTGAGAGGAAAATTAATAGTGAAGGAATTAAATGGGACAGTTGCTGGGGCAGAATCACGTAAGATAGAGGAGAGACAGCATAACTAAAACTATCGCCTTTGTATAATCCATACATTTCATCTTTTTTGTTTCGAATTTTTATTTAAATGTTAGTTAATATACAGTGTAATATTAGTTTCAGAAATAGGACTTAGTGACTCATCACTTACTTATAACACCCAGTATTCATCACAAGTGCCCTTGTTAATGCCCCTCACCCCTGCCTGTACCTCCCCTCCAGCAACCCTCTGTTTATTCTCTATAGTTAAGAGTCTTATTTTATACTTTGTTTCTCTCTCTTTTTTCGTTCCCTATGTTCATCTGTTTAGTTTCTTAAATTCCTCATATGAATGAAATCATACGGTATTTTTCTTTCTCTGACTGACTAATTTTTCTTAGCATAATACACTGTAGCTCCATCCATGTCCTTGCAAATGGCAAGATTTATTCTTTTTTTATGGCCGGGTAATATTCCTGTGTGTGTGTGTGTGTGTGTGTGTGTGTGTGTGTGTGTATTACTTTTTCTTTATCCATTCATCAGCCAATGGAAATTTGGGTTCTTTCCACAATTTGGCTATTGATAGGGCTGCTATAAACATCAGGGTGCGTGTGCCCCTTCAAATTAGTATCTTTGTATCCTTTGGGTAAATACATAGTAGTGCAATTACTGGGTCATAGGGTATCTCTAACTATTTGAGGAAACTCCATACTGTTTTCCAGAGCGGCTGCACCAGTTTGCATTCCCACCAACCCATACATTTCATCTTAATAAAAGGAAAGATGGCTTAATTTATAGTACAGATTGTTGCCGTGTGGATAAATGTAGTGGTAAGAATCTGCAGCAGTTGTCTTCCTACCGTTTATACTTTATAGTAAAGAGGAAAACACATTCATTAGCTAACAGTGAAGATGGGAAGAAATGTTGGAAATTTAAGGACAGAAGCGATGATGTGAAATAATTGCTTAGAGGAGGAAATATAACATGATTGCTATACAGCCTTAATGCTCAGTTTATATTCCTAGTCATAATTTAAAGTGGGGCTAATCAATGTCATCTTCTGTTTGTGTCAAATCACATTCAGCTACAGGCAGATGATGATAAGCCTCGGATAAAGAGTTGAATTTAATCAGGGTTACAGGTACTCCGTGGTCACATCCATAATATGTAGAACAAAGAGTACTCAGGGCCATTCCTCTTTCTGACTCCATTTTCTAGCTCACTTATTTGAGCCTGGAGTAAATGAACATATATTTAGGACCAGCAAGTGCTTTCAGTATAGTAAGATAGAAATATCTTGGAAGCAAGAGAAAAGTATTTCATTGTGAGCTAGGCCTCATACTCCTGTCACTTATTCAAAATCCACTGAGCTGAAAGTAACAGAAATTGGATTACTATTGAAAATTGAGAAAATAATATAGTATTCCAAAAGCAGTATACAGCTCTTAGCTATATATATTTTTCTGACAAAGAGTTTAAAACAGATAGAAATTTTCCATCCAGAGTTTATTGTGCTGCAGTGTAGTTTTATTAGGCAGATGGCCAGCAATAAAAAGCAGCTATAGAATATATTCTACAAAGTGAAAATACACTGTACTGCTTTGTCAATGTTCTTCCTATGGTCAAATAATTCATTATTATGTTTTCAAGTGGTGAGAAATTGCATCAAAAAGTTATAAAAATAGATAACAGAAACCTGTAACTTCCTTCTTCTTTTCTTTCCCTATCTTTCTCACTCATTATTCAATCATTATTAAATTCCTTTTTCTTTCCATTATATCCACATTTAAAAAAAAACCCTTTGCACTAAACTAGTGTTATGATCCTCCTCTGAATTTTTTTAATTGAAGCCTATCCCTGATGCTTCCAATTTAGCAGCATCGTGTCCCTTCCAAAGACATACAAACAGTGGGTAGTTACAACTCCTTTCTGCACAGTAGATATGGTTACCATGGCAACAGTGGACAACAGAGAATAGCAGCACACCAGTAAGTTCCTTGCACTTTAATAAATGGATCCATTTTATCTACTGCTGTATTCATAGCCTGTGCAGAATTTAAAATCAACAGGATGCTAAAATCTGCGACTCTCATATAATAGCATAGGAAAACGTCATTCTCTTTTCCCTCAACTTTTTATATATCCTTCACAGTAAGTGATTTTCAGTATGCCAATGACTCATGGCTCTACAATACCATGATGTGCTAAAATAGAAGAGTGGTAAACAGATAGCAATATAAACTGAGCAAAAGCCTCACTATTTTATGTTTAGCTTTTGTGAGTATATATGTGTGGGCACAGATCTCTTTCCCTGAAATTCATATGGATAGAGTCAAGACTCCGACCTCATCAGTTATTTCTTTTTTCCTTTCAGACTCATTTTTTTTTTGTTGTTCCCACCCACATCATATAGGACTTCCAGTCCTCTGAGAGTCTCACTATTGTTTCTGGAGGTATCCAAGAAGGAGGGTCACATGTACGAAACCACTGTTTTGTTCTTTTTCCACCACAGTAACGACAACAGTGACCCACACTGCAATGCACTGTTGGAACCTACTCCAGCCCAGATCCTCAGGCATGCTCGATTTGGTCTCATTTACTTCTTTCAGTGCTGCACAAGGCCTGATGTGGTTCTGTCTCTGTCCTGCCTTACACCTTTGTCCTTATTTCTGTACATTTTCTCAGTAGTGACATACGTGTGGTTTTCAAGTGTTACCATGCTGATCCCTCTTCCTAGGATGGTGTTTCTGCGCTTGCAAGCTTGGGACAATTTTTGTCTGTTTAAGACATCATCCAACACCTCATCCAGGAGTCCTTCCCTCACCCACGGAACCCCTGACCTGAGAGTGGACACTACGCTTTGGGATCTTTTTTTTTTAAAGTTTATTTATTTTGAGAAAGACAGAGAAAGCGTGAATGGGAGGAAGGCAGAGAGAGAAGGAGACAGAGAATCCCAAGCAGGCTCCGTGCTGCCAGCACAGATCCCAACACAGGGCTTGAACTCTCGAAACCCTGAGATCATGACCTGAGCCAAAACCAAGAGTCTGATGTTCAACTGTCTGAGCCACCCAGGTGCACGAGGCTCATTTTTAATGAGATTTGCAACCACATTACCTAAGGCAAGTGCTCAGTATCATTGTCCTTGATTATGTGATTGCTTTGGCCAGAATTCTACCCAGGACAATTTTGAATAGAAGTGATGAGAATGGACATCCACTTTTTGTTGCTGATCTTAGGGCAAAGCATCTACTCTTTCACCATTTAGTATGATGCTGCCTATCTGTGGCTTTTCATAAATGCCCTTCACCAGGTTGAAGAAATTCCTTTCTATCCCTAGTTTGTTCAGTGGTATTTTGTTATTTCTGTTGTTTGGTGTTTTTATCACAAAAGCCTGTTGGATTTTGTCAAATGGTTTTTCTGTGTCTATTCAGATTATCATGTCATCTTTTTTTTTTGTTTTAATTTTACTGACATGATGTATTACATTGACTGTGATTTCAAGATGCTAAAACAGTGGCACATCCCTGGGATAAATTCCATGTGGTCATACTCTATAATTATATATATATATATATATATAGTCAGTATATTATTGAGGATGTTTGTGTCCATATTAACAAGAGCTATTGATCTGTAGTTTTTTTTATTCCTTGTGCTATCTTAATCTGCTTTTGGTTTTAGGGAAATACTTCAGTTCCATGCTTTGTTGCTAATGAGGTCAGTTCCTTTGGGAAGAGATTAGGAGCTATATGTTCTGTGACCTGCATCTTTCCCCAGCTAAATCTCTAATTCAAGGCTCTAAATCTAGTTCTGGGGACAACAGTAAGCTTCTCTCTGAGTGATATTTTCACTTAAATAACCAAGTGCTGGGTGGGGGAACACAGGAGCCTGTGTTCTTCTTGGTGTGGATTCACCTAGTTAGAAGTTTAGAGAAGCACTGTTGTGTCCTCGGTATTCTCAACATGCCATGCCATACACAGAGCCTGCATTCTGTAAGCGGGAATGGGGTCGAAAAAGAGAGGCTTCACTTCTCACCAGCACTCATCTGGGAATTAGCCTCAGCAACATGTACCTGGGGACAGGATGAGTAATGTTCGAGTCTTGCCCCTCCTGCAAAGAAAGCCCACTGGCTAGGAGCTGGTCGGGGGAGAATTTCTTGTTCATGGCTGTAGCAATCTGGAGTGGAGGTACCACCTCATGGAACCACGTGGGTGGAGTGAGAGAGCCGACGTCATGCAAATATCACAGATCCTTGCTTTTCTTACTGAAGTTTTGTAGATACTCTTTGACAGATACATATTTTTTTATTTGTCATTTGACCTTAGGACCATTTCCAAAGACTTTAAGTGTTTTTGTTTCTTTGTTTTTATCTTGGTTTTAATAATTTTTGCAGTTTCACTGTTAAAACGCCTCATGTTGCCATATGGGAAGTCCATTTGAAATTAACAGCAGAAGGTTAAACAAAACTATTCTAAATGAGATATGCTAACGTCTCATTTTAAAATAATTCTTAGTCAAAGAGATATCACAACTGCAAATATAGACTTTTTACAAAGAAATAAGAAAGGAGTATAAATTATGGGAAGTAGCAAAAAGACATAGGGCAGTGAAATAAGGTTTTCTAGGATTAAATTCTTATTTTGAAACTCACTTGTTTTGTAAAATTTGGAAAGTTAATGTATCTCCCTAAGCCTTAGTTTGTATAATTATAAACCATAATAATAATAATAATAACAACGTCTTAGTGATAATTTTGTCTGGATTCATTGAGATGATAGAAGTAAAGCACTTAGTATGGTGTCTGGCAAAAGTAAAGGTTTTATAAATATTACGTACAAATATTTTTTGCTAGAGTACAACCAGAGCTTTAGTCAAAGGTAAATTTATAGAATTAAATATTACTAAGTAAATTATTAAGTTAAGAAGAAAAACTCAACTTGTTCTACTCCAGAAGGATGACTACTTTAGAAAAGCAAAAGAATCAATGAAAGATTAACCTGAAATTAATCACTAGATTTTTAAAAAATGTAGATAAATCAGGAGGTGGCTCAGGAGGTTAGGTGTCCAACTTCACCTCAGGTCATGATCTCAGGGTTCATGGGTTCAAGCCCCACATCAGGCTCTGTGTTGACAGCTCAGAGTCTGGAGCCTGCTTGAAATTCTGTGTATGTGTCTCTCTCTCTGCCCTTCCCCCACTCACACTCTGTTTCTCTCTCTCTCTCTCTCTCTCTCTCTCTCTCTCAAAAATAAGTTAACATTTAAAAAATGTAGAGAAATTAGCAAGGTGTGACAGATCTACAAATATGGAGAATGAATACTCAAAATTATGAATGACACAATGAAATTATTGACCACTTCATATATAGAAATATTTCTGCTGAGGCATAATGCAAAACAGCTATTGGGAATAGAAGGAAAAATCATTCATAGATAGTAGCCAGTAACTCTTAACCCCTTACACCTGGGTGTAGTGTATTGGGACCTTTCCTAACTTTGATCCTAAAAAGTAGAATGACCCAGAAAGGGTTTGGGGAAAGTTACATGCATTCTCCTGTTGGATGTTGCCTCTTCATCAAGGGAAAAGTGCTTTATGAAGACAAAGAGCACTAACTGCATTAGTTGGCAGATAGAGCAAAAGTTTGGCTGACTGCTTTCCGGAAAATCCAAAACCAAGAATGAGAGACTGGCTGACCGCTCTGCTCGCAGTCAATGAGATTGCCAGACTGAGAGTAGCTTATAGTTCCCGAGTTTGTCAGGACAAAGAACGAGTGTTGCCTGAGGACCAGATACGAGCTACACATCAAAGAGAGCTGCTATTGTACAACCTGTGGGAAAAGACTGCCTACATGGGACACATATCCATGATCAAAAAGAAGATGGAATTATTGGATATCACTGTGGCCCGAGAAGAAAATAGTTACTAGAAAAAAATAAATAAATAAATTTACTCATGTCAAGGAGGCTGCAGTTGAGAGATCCCCAGTAGGGGAAAAGATTTCTTCAAAAAACTCCTGAAGATATCCAGGATTAAAAGAGTCTGGCTGCAAGCCTATCAATTTCAGGGAATCCCAAGGTTAAAACTGTAAGTTTGCTCATCAAAAAAGCAAATATCCACTCATTTCATCTATCTTGCTTCTAAGCCTCAATCTTGGCAGGGTCAGAAACTAAGGTTAAATGGATCAAGTAAGCAATGGTAGCAGTAGATGAAGAGAAAAAAGAAACCCATTATATGTCCTTAGTAGTAGACCCTTTCCTAGTAGGCTTCAACTTAATAAGAGGAGAGGAAGGATAAGTTTGCAAGAATGAAGACGGAAACCATCTTTTCTGAAGGACGAGGCCAGAACCAGACAAAGAGCTCTAAGTAAGGCTGACTCCTGGATTATAGAATATTTACTAACTATAGATAGTAGCTCTCAACAAGAAATAGGTGGCCTATAAAACACACGTAGAGAAGATTAAAAATTGCGAGACTGTAACAAACAACTTTATGCCCACATAACTGTCATTCATTTTAGAAGATAAGACTATTCGATTAGGAAAATAGGCACTCAATATATATTTTGATTTAAGCATTAAATAAACAAAGAACCTTTAGTGAGGTGGTCCCATATCAAAGAAATCAATTAATTTAAAATATAGTTACTAATTACAACTATCTTAAAAATATAAAACCACAAATTTGAAACACGACCAACAAAATATCTAGCTTTAAAACAAAAGAGAAATCCTCCACAAAACCCATAGGAATAATATCACAGCATACATTTTTACAAGAAAGGGAAAAGCTGAATAGAATGACGCTTAAAGATCATGTTCCAGAGGAGGGGGGGAAATAAATTAGTGTTACTCCTTCATTCTCATTTCATTTCATTCATATGTGGTTGACTGACATAGAAGAGCAATTAAAATCAACATCTTAAAGGAATTCTTTAACTTGACAAAATTAGTCCACTTAATATGGAATTTAAAAACCGCATAGAAAAAGTCAACAAAATACTTTAAATTTATCTAATAAGATAACTCTAAGTAAAAAGTAAACATCATTTTTAAATGTATAAAAATTAAAAGAAAATAGTTTCAATGTGAAAAATGATATAGTTACTGTGACAGAAAATTCAGAGATACAGAAAGTCACATATATTTATATATAATTATATAATGAAAAAATAATATTTCCAATAGAGTTATTAGGTAAGTTCTTCCGGAGTAACTTGTTAAATAGTATATTCAGAAAAATAATATAGATAGAATAAAGACTACAGAGAGAAACTCACATCTCATAAAATGGCAAATTAAGTTCCAAAAAGAATGTAAGAATAAGACAGGAAAGAAAGACAAGTACACACTTCTTTGATATTAGGACATGGAAGAATTTTTTTTTTTGCCAGAAAAACTGTGAAAGAAACAATGAAGGAAAAATTGGGAAAATTAACGACAGTCAACTTTTTAAATTCTTCAACTTAAAATTCTGCATGATAAAACAATTACCATGAATAATACCAAGACAGGTAAAGTTAAGGAAAAAAAGGGTACATTTTTGTAACATATATGATAAACAACAGATTATAACATTAATATTCAAAGAAATCTAATAAAACTAAAAACAGAAATGGCCTCAAGATATAGAAATGTATCTTTCAGAATAAAAATGTACAACATGGAAAGATATTCAGCCTCATTACTCATAAAAATACTTCATTGTTATTGGAGTAAGCAAGCTAGGTGTTACAACAGACAAAGAAATCTCAGAAGCTTAACAGAATGAAAAGTATATTTTTATCTCACTTTATAGTCTATGTTGCATATCAGTTTCCTAGGGCGACGATGACAAAGTACCAGACTGGGTAGCTTAAACAAAAATGTATATTCTTCCAACTCTGGAGCCCAAAAGTCCACAATCAAGATGTTGACATGGTTGGTTTCTTCTGAGGCCTCTCTCCTTGGCTTGTAGATGACCTTCTTATCCCTGTGTCTTCACATGGTCTACTCTCTATGTGGACATGTCTTAATCTTCTCTTCTTCCCAAAATACCAGTAATATTGGATTAGGGCCTACCGTAATGACCTAAATTTAGCTTAATTACTTCCCTAAAGACCCAATCTCTAAGGACAGTCACACTGGGGGTTAAGGATTCAACATGCGAATTTGGGGAGAACACAATTCATGCACATAACATGCAGTAGGTCAGCAGTTCCTTCCCCATCTTGCAGCTAAACCACCTGGACTCTATGACCTTCAAGGATAATATGGTGGACACTGAACATGGCCTTTGCCACATGCTATTAGGTGGAATCCATTTCAGGAAATCAACTTAAAGAAATAATAAGAGACAAATCCCCAGTAAATAAACACAGGAGTATTTAGTACAAAATCATAGCATTTAAACTTTATAAATGGCTTATATTAAGGAGAGGGAGTGGCTAATTCTATCAAATTTGGTTGATCACTATGCAACAGTTTGAAATCCTATTTTATTTTATTTTATTTGGGGTGGGGGCAGGAGAGGAGGTAAAGAGAGAGAGAGTGCACTTGGGCTGCCCAAGTGGAGTGGGGGAAGGGCAGAAGGAGAGAAACTTAAACAGGCTCCATGCTGCAGCAGCCTGACATGAGGGAGTGGCTCCAGGGCTCGATCCCACAACCCTGGGATCATGACCTGACCCCAAATCAAGAGCTGGATTATTAGCTAAATGAGGTACCCAGGTGACCCTGAAATCCTATTTTAAAAGAACATATTATGGGACACCTGGGTGGCTCAGTTGGTTAATCATCTGACTTTGCCTCAGATCATGATGTCGCAGTTCCTGAGTTCGAGTTCCAGTTCAAGCCCCATGTCCTGTTCTGCACTGACAGCATGCAGTCCGCTTTGTATTCTCTGTCTCCCTCTCTATCTCTGCCTCTTCTTGTTCATAGTCTCTCTTTCTCTCTCTCAAAAGTAAATAAATAAATATTACAAATAAAAATAAAAAAATATAAGAAGTGGCAATGTTCATGCTATAGCAGACATGAAATAAAAACAGAACAATTTTATGAGGTGTTAGATGCCAATATGGTTTTTTAAGGAAACGTCTGTATCATACAGATAGGAATAGAAAACAGAAATAGATATTAGCACTTTTAAAATGGCTGAATGTGAGTAACGAATATTTTAGGTGGCTTTACGTTATTCTTTATAAACTTCTGTCCTTAACAATTTTCCCTTGCTGAGATCTTAATAGCTGGAAATTACAAAAATCTATTCTAAAACCATGAGCATCTTTAAAACAACAGTATTAAGGTGTAACTTGCTTATCATAAAATGCACCCACTTAAAGTGTACAAATAATCATTGTTGGTAAATTTGCCAAGTTGTGCCATCACCACCCCCTCCAGATTTAGAGCTTTGTCATCACCTAACAAATTCCCTCAGACCCATTCATAATCAATCCTCCTTCCCATTTCTTGCCCAAGGCAAACACTGATTCATTTTCTGTCTCTTCTGGACATTGCATATAATTAGAATCATACAATATGTAGATTTATGTGTCTGATTTCTTTGATTTAGCATAATCTGTTCACCTGTGATGACAAACTCATCAGTTTGATTGGGAGAGGGGAAAATTGGAGGTTTGCCAAGACAAAGCAAAGTTCCTCTTCTGAAGAGCTCAACATTCGCGTCTACGTACACAATGTTGTTCCTATTGTTATGTTATAGAGTGTGTTTCTGAAGAGTATGTTTCATTTTAGAGACAGTGTTTGTTGTTTTTTGTTTGTTTTGTTTTGTTCCCACGGAAAGAATTGATTTAAGGATGGTTAAGTTATAGCATGAATAGCTGTCCTTGATGGTCTCGAATTATGTCTTCCAGTTACCTACACGATCTATATTCAGATGACTTAGGGATTACATGTATAGTGGGAAACTTAGCATTTTACCCAACACCTACAGCTAATCTTGGGAAATCAGGCTTACTTTTCTTGCTATATTTGGATTAATACATTTCTCTCTTTGGACATGACCCCCAAATCTTTATTCTTTAAGTAAAAATGGACTGCCAAAGGTGAAGTAGCTTTACTTAATTTGGGGGCTGAGGCTGGCACAGTGTGTTACACCTTTATGCCCCATAGCCAAAAGCTACATTTTGAGGTTAAGACATTCAAATGTTGAAACTTTATCTATCATCACTTCCTCCATGGAATCTTTTGGGGAGATCATGCCTTCAACCATGTTAATGGGGCCATTCTATCTCAATGAACTCCTTTCATCTCTACTTCTCTTAAGATTTTATTTCATTATGCTAAGAAAAGCATTGTACATACTGAGTGCAGAATATATGTTAGCATTTGTTTTGGGGGCTTTGCTGTTGCTACCTTTTGCTGCCATGATTTGTTAAACATTACATGTTACTAAACAAAGATGTTTTTTTAGACCTTGTGAGTAATTCTGATGTCACCATCCTAAAATACTTCTTTCCCTTTCTCTGTCTCTTTCTCTTAATCTCCTTCACAGGCATGCTGGAAGTTAGACTAGTTGTTTATTATACATATATATAGCAAAAATTCATTATTTTTAGAATCAGAAAACTGTTCATTTAATTGTGCCAAATAAGAATACTATAGAATAAAGCTGTATAAAATGAAGCCATCAATTTAAACATCTTTAGAGGAAAAAAAAAAGTGACATGAATTCCTCCTGCCTCTTCAGGTTAGTTATTCCCAAATCAGTTCCCACTCTGAATGGGGTAAGCACAAAAGATCTCTAGCTACTTTTTTGCTGGTTGCAGTCTTGAGGTCAGAGCAATATCATCTTGCAGACTAATTGCCTCTGGTCACATGAAATTAGGTTGAGGCCCTGAGGACCCCTCACCCCACCATCTATGTTCTAAAATTTTGCTGAACATTTTCTTTTTCCCAGAAGCTATTGATGTTCATTCTTGACCTTATTTCTTAGTTTTAAAAACAGTGTATCACATTTTACTGCATGCAAATAAAAGGAGTGTTTCAGAATTAATGTCAGTAACAAAATGTCTTATATTTTATCTTAATTTTTGAATGAAGTTATCCACTGTAAAAAATCCAAACAGAAAATAGGTAAAAAAAAAAGGCCATACATTAATGTGATGAAATAGTAATATTTTTGAGTTGATGAGAAAAGTATAAGCACAGGTTAACTGAGAACCACAATAGATTTGTGTTAAAATATATAAAAGTCATAATATCATTACTTTTACCAAAGAAGATTTCAGATGTAATTTTTTAAATTTCAGATAAAATTACTTATTATTATAGTAAAAACAGCTCATATGATTATCATATATCTATTTTTGTTATATTCAGAAATTTTACTTCTATAGCAAATATTAATCTAATATCAATTTATAACATTATTGAACATATGTGCAATATTGATCACAATATCATCTGTATCTTTTTTTATCATTCCATATTTAATCAAAACAATGTTAAAGTCAGGGGCGCCTGGGTGGCCCAGTCAGTTGAACGTCCAGCTTCGGCCTCGGTCATGACCTCCTGGTTCATGGGTTTGAGTCCCGCGTCGGGCTCTGGGCTGACAGCTCAGAGCCTGGAGCATACTTCAGATTCTGTGTCTGCCTCTCTCTCTGCCCCTCCCCAGTCACACTCTGACTCTCAAAAATGAATAAACATTAAAAAAATCAAAAAAATAATAATAAAAAGCACTGTAAAGTCAAATGATCCCAGTCTGGTTTTCTACATTTGTGACCATATTCTATGCCCTATGCGAACTTTGGCAATTCCCATTTTCAAGGAGAAAGTTTAACTTCACAAGATATAAATGAAGCATTATATTTTGCTCTGAGAGACTTCTCCCCAAAAGCTTACCAGTACAATTTAATGAATCCAATGTTAAAGAAGTCAGGTTATGCTATTTAA
This sequence comes from Herpailurus yagouaroundi, assembly GCF_014898765.1. Taxonomy (NCBI): domain Eukaryota; kingdom Metazoa; phylum Chordata; class Mammalia; order Carnivora; family Felidae; genus Herpailurus; species Herpailurus yagouaroundi. The sequence continues at coordinate 23,993,540 of NW_024412376.1, forward strand.
GACTTTCCTTTTATATTTTTTATAGAATGTATACATAAAAGCTTTTTTGAAAATACATAATTATAAATTATCCTTTCAAAAGTGTGAGTGATGGGTAAAATAATGCGTAAGTCATCTGAGATATTTCTTGTTTTGACAAGTAGATCAGTACTTCAAAGAGATTACAATTTATAATAGTTATTCTGAGAAGCTTTGACTTGTACATAGGATAAGTGCATGTTAAGCTTTGAGTTGAAAAGTTTGCTTGAACTTCAAAATAAAAATATTCTGCTCTTCCAAAGTGGCAGATTCATAGCCTCTCCACATCATCAAGGACCTTAGAGATTTGCTTAGAGAAAACCTATTTACTGAATTCCCTTACAGACCTGTTTAAGCTTTAGGTGAATTTTCGATAGGATTCTTTAATTATTCTGAGCACAAATGTATCTACCGCTTGGTGCTGCCCTCTGGAGGTACACAGAAGAAATATAACCCATGTGACAACGTTCTGACAATCTGAAAGCAATTATTGTTATGTATAGCCTACAACATACCTTCAATATTTTTGTCATTCCTGATGTGTTATCTTCAGTGCCATTTTTATACCATGCTTCCTCACCTTCAGATAGGCTCCCATTTATTACTGAAGTCTTTCACAACAAATTGAATATTACAGGAATAGACAAAATGGACCAGAGTAAGATTTATTTTTTTCCTCATATTTTATTTTCCACTAAAACACTGACTGTGATGATTCCATTTACTCTGTGGCAATAAAGTAAAAATTACATCAACCTAAAAATCTGCACAGAAAAGTAAAGTATCAACAAAATAGAAAGGCAACCTCCTGAGTGGGAGAAAATATGTGCAAATCGTATATCTGATAAGGGGTTAACATCCAAAATATACAGGGAATTCATACAACTCAAGCAAAAACAAACAAGCCAATTAAAAAATGGGCAGAAGATCTAAATAGGCCTTTTTCCAGAAAAGACATAACATACGGGCAACACTAATCATCAGAGAAATGCAAATCAAAACCACAGTGAGATATCACCTCACATCTGTTTGAATGGTTATCATCAAAAACACAAGAGTTAAGTGTTGGTGAGTATGTGGAGAAAAGGGAACCTTTGTGCACTGTTGGTCGGAATGTGAATTGATGCAGCCACTATGGAAAACAGTGTGGAAGTTCCTCAAAAAATTAAAATTAAAACTGCTATATTACCCGGTAATTGCACTTTTGTGTATTTATCCAAAGAAAATTAAAACACAACTTGAAAAAATACATGCATCCTCTTGTTCATTGCAATACTATTTAGCATAGCCAAAATTTGGAAACGACTTAATTGTCCATCAATGGATGAATGAAAAGAAAATCACACACACACACACACACACACACACACACACACACACACACACTGGAATATTATTCAACCATTAAAAAAAGGAATAAAATCTTGCCATTTGCAACAACATGGATGGACCTTGAGGGCATTATTTCACATGAAATAAATCAGATAGAAAAAAACAAATACCAGATGACCTCACTTATATGTGGAGTCTAAAAAATTTTTTTTTAAGTTAAAGATAAGCTCATAGATACAGAGAATAGATTAGTGGTTGCCAGCGGTGTAGGTTGGTGGAGTGGGTGAAATGGGTGAAGGGGGTCAAAATTTATAAAGTTCCAGGTGTGAAGTAAATAATTTCTGGGAATGTAATGCACATCATGGTGAGTATAGTTTAACAATACTGTGTTGCATATTTCAAAATTACTAAGATCTTAAAAGTTGTCATCACAAGAAAAAATTGTGTAATTATGTATGGTGACAGATATTAACTAGAATTATTGTGCTGATTAGTTCACAATGTATACAGATATGAAATAACAGCATTATTGACTTGAAACTAATATAATGAGGTATAATGTATGTCAGTTATACCTCAGTAAAAAAAAAAGAGAGAATTGACTGTGATAATTTCATTTACATTTACTGTGAAAAGACTAATTCATAATAATCCCAAATGTAGAATGTAGAGTGCAGTTTAAGACCACTGAAAAATCATATAAACAGAGGTGAATTTGGTGCTGATGAGTGAAGTTAATGAAAGCTGAAATTATATAAAAATTACTTTTAACATTTTGTAATTGTGCTTTGGAATATTTTGATTTGTAGGAATAATCTTTTGATAAGGTCCTATTCTAAGCTGTAAATAATATGTTGTAGTAGAATAGAATGGCATTCAGAAGACCCACTGATTTGCAGATTTTTTTTCCTAGGCATAACTTTATTTTTATCAATTTCACACATATAAAAAATGGACTATTTTATGTGAGGACACATCAAAACTTACTCTGATAAGTGTTTTATGCTTTTAGAATCCAATTCTTAAAAAGGAGTCAAACATACTGTATATTCTAGTATAATTCTTTCATGATATAAAAAATGTGTCAAACCACAAAATTTCCACTTTTAGTGAAAATGTAATTTCTGTAAAACATACCACTTAATAAACTTTCAAGTGTGTATTCACTTATCAAACATTTGATTTCCTATTCATTAAATTTTTTTCCAACTATTTACAAATAGAGGACACACATACAGAATTGAAGTCAGATGCAACATTATAGTCATGAGTATAGACACCATGTATGACAATTTTTCTCTTGTGAAAATATTTGTTGAAGAAAGATATTCTGAATAGAAGTAAGATTCAATGAATTTATAATTTATCAAATATAAAAATCCAAGTTTAATATTACATTTTATTTAAACATTTGAAAATAATAAAACTGTATTTAAAATTCTCTCTTCAGGGGTGCCTGGATGACTCAGTCGATTAAATGTCCAACTTCAGCTCAGGTCATGATCTCACAATCTGTGAGTTCGAGCCCCGCGTCAGGCTCTGTGCTGACACCTTGGAAGCCTGGAAACTGCTTTGGATTCTGTGTCCCTCTCTATCTCTGCCCCTCCCCCACTTGCACTCTGTGTGTGTCTCTCTCCCTTTCTCTCTCTCTCTCTCTCTCTCTCTCAAAAAATAAACACTAAAAACATTTTTTTTAATAAGAAAAAAGAAATCTCCATATTTAGTTGGTAAATTATGCTATCACTCCATCTGTAGACCAAATATTATATTTAACTTACACTTTTATTCTAATCTTTATTTTTATTGTTTTTTCTAATGTTGATTTATTTTTGAGAGAAAGAGACAGCGTGAACGGGGTAAGGGGTAGAGAGAGAAGGATACACAGAATGAGAAGCAGCCTCCAGGTTCTGAATTGCCAGCACAGAGCCCAATGCAGGGCTCAAATTCACAAACTGCAAGATCATGACCTGAATTGAAGTTGGACACTTAACAGATTGAGCTGCCCAGGTGCCCCTCATTCTAATCATCAAAAAGAAATACTGTTACAGCAAGTTTGAACAAACTTGTGATACTGGTTTGCTTGTTCTTTGCTTCATCTCTTGGCTATGTCCAACTCACATGCAGCAATTCAAATAGTAAATATCTATCAATTCAATGGCACAAGTTAAACACATGAAATAAACCACTAGGCATGTAGCAGACTTTTTGTACATTGATAGAGAACTAAATGCATATTAATGATGGCTTGGGGAAAATTTGGGTTGAAATAATGAAGAAAATAAGACATGATAAAGACCACGGTATTAGCTTGAAATGGCATATGTTAATTTTAAGATTATTGTAATGTTTGAGCATCCCTTTTGCTAAATATATCATTGAGGATTACAGAATATTAAAAAAAATTAGTTTAAAGTCAACAGATTTTATTTTGACAATTAAGGGCTCTGGTAACCTCTGTGTGAGATAAGTCTGGTGCATTAGCCAGCATAATCATTCAGAGCAGACCATTATATCAACTCAAACCCTGCTTAGAATCCTATAAACACTCTTCCTGGATTTGACCAGCAAACTACCACAGGTTTTAATGTAGTCATATAAATATTTTTTTCTTTAAAACACCTTTTACATAATTTTAGGCCCTTGTTTTTCTCGTTGAGCAATAAAGAAATTCATTCCACTCAACTAATTTAGTGCAATTCATTTTCTTAGCATTTCATTATATTTCACGGTGTAGACTTGCCAAGATTTAGACATCCAGTTCCTTACTGGTGTACATTCATATGTTGCCAGCTTTTAGCTGCTACTCTGAACAATGCTACAATAAATATGCTTTAACCTATGCACTTATGTACTTTTTATATCTATGAGATGGAATCCAAGAATTAAATTGCTAAGTTGAACATATGCCTTTTTCTATTTCATTTTAATCGAATTTGCCCGATTACTTTTCAAAAAGCACAAAACACATTCACATTACCATCTTGTGGTACATAAAAAATATTTTTTTTTGATACATAAAAACACTTTTTCTCCAAAACCCACTATCAGTTGGAGTTTCTTAAACTTTTTCAATATCAAGATCCTATGGTATTACATTTATACCTCAATTTAAATTTCTTATTTTTTTTAAAGTTCATTTTATTTACTTTGAGAGAGAGGGAGAGAGAGAGCAGGAGAGGGGCAGAGAGAGGAGAGAGAGAATCTCAAGTTAGGCTCCACACTGTTAGTGCAGAGCCCAATGCAGGGCTAAATTTCTTTTACTGATAGTGAATTTGGTAGTATTTTGTATATAATAACATACAGGCAACCCAATTTGATACTTTACTATCTCTTTAATCACATACTTGGCACAGTTTTCATGTACTTTGGCTTTTTTGTTGTTGCTACAAAAGCTTTGCAAAATAAAAAATATTAGCCCTTTTTCTTCTCCATTACAAATATATTTTCCACACTATATCATTTTATGTTCACTTTGTTTATGTGTTTCTGAAAGATTTAAATTATACATATAATATATGTAGCCATATATAAAAATATATTCACATATATAAACAATGCATATATATTTTTCTATATATAAAATAGTTTTCTGATTTATCTACTTAAATATATCTATATAAAACATATATAGCAAGATGTAAAATTTTATTACTTCTATTTTAGTCCCCTAAGTTATATAAAGTCTCTAGGTTTTACCTCAAATTTTATCTTCATAGTTAGTTATGTAATTGATAAGGGCTTTATATGGAATATGGTATAATGCCTCCTTTCATTTTGTAGAGAACAACAAAAACTATCATGATTTGTTAAATCATTCATCCATTTCTCTCTGATTTGGACTCACGTTTTTCTCATGAATTCATTCTCATATCCATACGGATCAATTTCTGAAGTTTTTCTCTGCATCATTGATGGATTAGTATATTTTCTTTAAAAAAAGATTTTCATTCCATTATGCAGTTTCTTTTCATTTCTTTTTCTGAACATTTATTCTTCTACTCTTCTCAATAATATTATATAATTGGAAGATACACCCTACTATAATGTTTTTATTTAAAAAATATTTTCAATGTTTATTTATTTTTGAGAGAGAGAGAAAGCAGTGGAGGGCAGATAGAGGGAGACACAGAATCCCAAGCAAGCTCCATGCTCTGAGGGGGCAGCAGAGAGCCTTATGTGGGGCTCGAACTCATGAACCATGAGGTCATGACCTGAGCTGAAGTTGGGTAGTTAATCAACCGAGCCGCCCAGGCACCCCGCATCCTATTAGATTTTTAACTGAAACTGAATTAAGTTTAAATATTAATTTTCAAATAATTGACATTTCCATGATGTCAGTGCAAAACATGCAAAAACATGGAATGTTTTCATCTCATGTTTTAAGTATTCAGTAGGACTTTACACTTTTTAAAGGAAGTCCTGAGCCTTTATTACTAAATGTAATAGTAAATGGATAATCCTTTTAATTGATTCATTACGTGGAATACAATTTCCTTTTCCATTTTTGTTGCTTTTTGTGTAATGCTAAAAAATTGTATATTTATTTTATATTTAGTACCTTCCAAATTCTCTCATTCTAATGTTTTTTTTTTTAAATAAATTCCCTTGGGCTTTCAATATTTTACAATATTTGTCATTACCTCATATTATTGTCTTTCTATATTTATTAGGAATTCAAAGAAAATGTTTAAAAATTATGGTAATAATCTTGTACAGCTCCTGTTGGAACTGATTTTTTTTGGTTCTGTCTTCTTTGAAATTTATGTATTAGTGACAGACTTGCTTCATGATAATAATTAGGGAAGTGCTTTCATTTTCTATCATCTGGAGTAATGTATAGAAAATGCGAAAAACCTGATCTTTGTAATTTTGGTAGAGTTCGCTTATGAATCCTTCTGAGTCTGGTCCTCTTAGTAGAGGTATGTGTCTGACAATTTTCTATATTTATTGTATGCGAATAAGTTTATTTAAGCTTGATACCTTTGGTAGGATCGGTATTACCAGTTTGTACTTCTTTATGCAAATATCAATTGTTCTGGTGTTTTGTTTTGCATTTTTGCATAGAATTACACAAATTGACCTTATGTGATATCACTTTAAAAATATTTTGCACGAAGCCTGGGTGACTCAGTCAGTTACACATCTTGATTTGGGCTCAGGTCATGATCTCACAGATTGTATATCAGAAATTTCAAGAATCATTGGCTCAGTTGTGATCATGTGACATTTAGCATCAGGTACTACTTCTATTGCAAGACATGGCTCGTTTATCAAGTTAAAATTTATTAGAAATGTTTGCTTGTCTTGTGGAACACTGGCAGAACAAGGTCCTCACAATCCAAGGTTTTAATGTATTGTTTAGAGAGTAAACCAGTGTTCTTAATTATTTTATAATAAATACACTTTACTGTAATGTTAGTTCCTACCATTGTAAATTTTGTTTTGTTTTGTTTTTTGTTTTTTCTAGAGATTTATTTATTGGGGCACTTGGGTGGCTCAGTTGGTTAGGCGACCAACTTTGGCTCAGGTCATGACCTCGTGGTTTGTGTGTTCAAGCCCTGAGTCAAGCTCTGTGCTGACAGCTCAGAGCCTGGAGCCTGCTTCGGATTCTGTGTCTCTCCCCTCTCTCTACCCCTCTCCTGCTCATGTTCTGTGTCTCTCTGTCTCTCAATAATAAATAAATGTTAATAAATAAATAAATAAATAAATAAATAAATAAAATGTTTACTTATTTTGAGAAAGAGAGAGAGAGAACACAAGCAGGGGAGAGGCAGAGAAAGAAAGAGAGAAAGAACACAAACAGTCTTCATGCAGTCAGCGCAGAGCCGGAGGCAAGGTTCGAACCCACAAACCATGAGATCATGTCCTGAGCCCAAATCAAGAGTCAGATGTTCAATTGACTGAGCCACCCAGGCTCACGGTAAAGTATTTTGAGTTAAATTCCCATACATAGCATCATAGATTTAATAACTACCTTTCTGTAACAAAGAGATTCATTGCACAATCAGAAGTCTCAAAATATAAATGTTACTAGGGTTTAATTTCTGCCAAGATGTCAAACCACATTCTTGAACAAAACTTTTTGATATACCTAGAATAGCTGAAAAAAAATAATTTTGTCGCCTGCAGAGGCCAGACTGTCAAGAAAATGCTCATTCATAGGGAAAAAACACACTTGTAGATGGCATTTGCACTGTGGTATTACTGACATCTGATGGCCTAGAGCCTGAATTTTAATAAACCATATGCCAGCAACAGGAGCCTGGTGAAAAATCATACTAAAGACTTCTGCACTACACTATAATATCTGAAGGGGAATCTTAATAGTTAAACTAAAGAAGGGGGGAAAAACCCATTCTGCAGAATGAAAGCTGCCTTTTTCTCCTTTGATTCTGCATAAAGTACAGTAAAAGACAAAACTATCCGCTCAGAATTTCTTAACACAAACTTCTATCCACGTGTGTTTGGGACTGTAATTCACATTACGTGTATAGTTTGAAAAACTCCGTACCTCTATGTCATCCTATATTCTCGATATTCATTCAAATATAGTCATGTTTCTAAAATGTGTCAACATGACCTAGACAGCATCACCTAATAAGAACCAATACTGGGGTGCCTGGGTGGCTCAGTCGGTTAAGTGGCCGACTTCGGCTCAGGTCATGATCTCAAGGTCCGTGAGTTCGAGCCCCGCGTCGGGCTCTGTGCTGACAGCTCCGAGCCTGGAGCCTGTTTCAGATTCTGTGTCTCCCTCTCTCTGACCCTCCCCCGTTCATGCTCTGTCTCTCTCTGTCTCAAAAATAAATAAACGTTAAAAAAAAAAAAAAAGAACCACTACATTTATAGTTCTTGATACCGAATCCTCAGATGTATTTGGAAATGTATGAATATATTTCTGGTTGTCACAATGATGAGTGCGTGTGTGGCAGGAGGAGGTGGGGGGGTATTCCCTGAGCCTGTACTAAGTATATTCAATAGCATGCTATGTACAGCATAGATCTGCCCAAATGAAAAACGATCTTGTCAATGGGTAAATAACACCCATATTGTGGAGTTTAGCCCACTGATACATCAATAAAATTCAATATCAACCAATATCATCTTTTGTTCATATATTCACTCACATATATTTTATCATATTTTATATTCCAAGCATTTAATTATTCAGTGATAATAAGAGATGGGAAAAGTTTTCCTTATTCTGAAGAGACTAAGTATTTGTAAGAGTAGACAGTAGATGAAACAAATTAGCTTATATATTGATTTCTCTTCCCGATAAGAATGATTTAGGCACAATTTTCCTCTCTTTGAAGTCTTGCAGTCTTTTTGGTATGTGTATCAGTGCATGTGAAGGTAACTAGGTATGCACGAAAATATTATTATTTTTTAAAATTTTTAACATTTACTTATTTTTTTGAGAGACAGAGTGGGAGCGGGAGAAGGGCAGAGAGAGAGGGAGACACAGAATCCAAAGCCGGCTCCAGGCTCTGAGCTGTCAGCACAGAGCCCAATGAGGGGCTCGAACCCACGAACTGTGAGATCATGACCTAAGCTGAAGTCAGACGCTTAACCGACTGAGCTACACAGGAACTCCTACACGAAAATATTATTAACACATATCCTTTTTACTGCTTGCACCTACCAATCCTTAATTCCAGACTCTCACCTAATAAAGTAACGCATTTTTATCCCTCCTACTCTGTTCAGAAAGATAAGTTTGGAGTATTTTCATTCTGTTATTTTGAGACCAAAGAAGTTGGATTTCTTTCCAGATTGAGATTATTAAGAGCACACCAAACAGTGTTTTGGATGATAGACCGTAATGATCTAAAGACAAGACTACATCATAGTGATTGTTTTTTTCTTAGGGACAGATATCACCTCCTAGAGGAATATAAAATAGTATCTACATGTAATAAATACATTTTTTAGCAACTCATTTGTGTCACACAGAATTCTTAAGATGGATCAAGAGTCATGTCCCTGGGATTCATATCCTGTGTAATTTCCTCTCCTAGAGAGTTAAGAATTGGATGGAATTATCATTCCCATGATAGCTTAGGTTATATGGAAAAAGTAAAGGGATTTTTCAAATATAATCAAGGCCACTAATCAATAATTTTAGACTAATCAAAAGGGATATTAACCTGGGTGGAAGTCCTGCCCTATCAGATATGTACCTTATTTTTAATATTATATTAATATTTTAATATATTAAATTTTAATTTTACTGTAGTAAGATTTTTAACATGAGATCTACCTACTGGATAAATCAAGCCATCCAGTTTGGGCAGAGCTTCTAGCAAGTAGTAGCTAATCTCCATTCTCTCTCCATTGTTCCATGTAGCAAGCATTAAAGTATGTGTAACCCCCACCAGTTATGGAGCATATGTCTTCTAAACTTTTCCTTATCATGCTCCTTTTCAACATTCCTTTTAGAATTTGTAGAGGTTCTGTACTAGTGGACCTAAGACTCTGAGAGGCTTAGACTTTTGACAGGAATGCACTACATTGTTACTATTAGGTTGGATAAAAGGTATTGGTGCAACATTAAATACTTAAACTAAACTAAATACCTTACAGTTGTGAATAAATTGATAAATACAGGACCTAACTATGACAAGGACTTTGGCAAAATAGAGAAATAGAATTTAAAAAATACAGATAAAATTCATAGGATGTGCTTAGTATACTTTACCGACCTCTTCATAGCATTCTGTGTGTTAAAGCCTATTGAATTCATTTCCACCCTTTTCATTTATTGTTTCAATAAATCAAATATCCTGTACTTCTCTTGTAAGTCACTGTTCTGGCTACTGCAGTTGCAAAAACAGGACAGACACAATCCCTGCCTACGTGAATCCTCAGCTGTGTTTGAAAGACATTTTTAGGGGCGCCTGGTGGCTCAGTAGGTTAAACGATTGACTCTTGATTTCAGCTCAGGTCGTGATCTCATGGTTTGTGAGACAGAGCCCAGCATCGGGCTCTGCTTTCAATGCAGAGCCTGCTTGGGATTCTCTGTCTCCCTCTCTCTGCCCCTCCCCAGCTCATGCACATGCTCTCTCTCTCTCTCTCTCTCTCTCTGTCTCTCTCTCTCGATAAATAAATAAATATATCTTCTAAAGAAGATATATCTTTTATTTTTATAAAAGATACCAGGCAATAAAATGATTATATATAATTAAAAATTGTAAAAAGTCCTATGAATGACATAAAGGAGATGAGCTGAAGAATAAAGTGGAATGTTATTTTAGATAAGGACGTCAAGAAAGATGCATTCAAAGATGCAGTTTTTCAGCTGAAACCCTTAGGATGAGGAAGAGCTGCATGCAAAGCGATGTAAGGAATAGCATCTTCAGTGAAGGAAACATCATGTGGAAAGGCAGGGATGTGGGGAAGTACTTGCTCTAGCAAGCAGACAGGCCAGTGTGACTGAAGAATGGTAATACTCAAAGAAAATGCAAACTCGTCTAACCTTATATCCACCAAATATTGCTGAAACACAGTGATCTATCACAATCACCTTTGAGTCATGAATATAATATCCAAAGCAGCATCACTGGCAACAATAACAAAATGCACATGGTTCCTGACCTCATACATTCTGATACAAACCTCTGGGGCAGAGGAAGGACACAAGAGAACAATTATCCTTACACATGGGACATGCTGAGAAACAAACAACGGAGCTATCTACGTGAGTTTAATAGTAAATATCTACAGGGTTAGTAAATTACGGGCTGTTGTGGGAGGTGAAAGAATCAACAAGCTGATTATTTTCTTAGCACTGTCAGAGCTTTAGTCAAATAGACTACCTAAGTTTTATATATAAATATGGCTGTGTAATTTAAAATAAATACAGGGGCGCCTGGGTGGCGCAGTCAGTTAAGCGTCCGACTTCAGCCAGGTCACGATCTCGCGGTCCGTGAGTTCGAGCCCCGCGTCGGGCTCTGGGCTGATGGCTCAGAGCCTGGAGCCTGTTTCCGATTCTGTGTCTCCCTCTCTCTCTGCCCCTCCCCTGTTCATGCTCTGTCTCTCTCTGTCCCCAAAATAAATAAACGTTGAAAAAAAATTAAAAAAAATAAAATAAATACGGAAAATTTGAAAAGTTCAATGAAAAGACACAACTCCAAAGAATGATTGAAGAGAAACATAATGTCTTCTCTGGAAAGGTTTATATTCTGGACAATAGAATTGTTTCCTTCAATAGTTTGGGAACTCGGTACCTGATGACACTGAGAATTTCAATGCTAGGGAAGCTGATTTGATATACTTATTGTTTCACTTTTTTTCAGTTGTAACTGTAATAATAATTATTAACTTATCGTTAGCTCTCCTGAGGTCTAAAAGAAGTCTTAGGATTGGAACTTCTTAAAGGTTAAGGGTGAGCTACAGTTCCTAAATTCTCAGTAGGCCCTTGTGGTTTCTTTTTTTCCTTTGTTGCACGGTCTCCACCCCATCAATGTATGCTGCATATCATGGAAACCTGGAAAGAATGCAACTTTCTAGAAATACTTTAAACACTGTTTAAAAGCCGTAAACCAATGTTCTAGAAGATATTTATTTATGCCAGGCTCAGGAAATCAACTGAAAATTGCCAAGTGCCTTTTGCATAAATATTCTCACACACAACATTGCCATTTCACTGCACGATGTTTGGGAATGTGAAACCAGCATCATTAGTCGGTACCTTGTCCTCACCTGTGATGATGGGGACAGGTATCATGTAGGAGATGTTTCAGTGTATATAAGACCTGTTAGTTGTTTACCATGTGAATAGAAGCGTTTTCATTCTGTGACAGCTCCACTAAACTCTTTATTTTTAAATATTCTACCCAAAGAACAACCTAAAAGATGTTTACATTAAGATTTCCTCCCAACAACTTAGTAACAAATCTAGTAAGAGCTTTTGTAGTTTATCACTTTTACTTTAATGTGGATGCCAAATACCGTTGCCATAGAATATGTGTTTAAAAATGAATATAAACACACAATACGCACACATACACAACATAATATTTAAATCTTAAACATCCATTGGAGACATAATACATATACAGTTATATCCATGTATAATTTGTTAACCATAGAAGGAAACAAAAAGTACTTATAATGCTACCACTGAAAAATAACCATAGTTAACAATTTGCTGTGTTACTCAGTCTTTTATGTAGGCATATTGATATATACGTATATTGGTAGTATGCTTTAGATAATCAAATTATATTGCACAGACATCGATGACATTGCATATTCTTGGAGAGAATACATTTAAAGGAATACAGTATATTTATCAAGCAAGCTGTCTATCTAAATCTAATACCTATGTAAGTAAATATGTAATTATTTATTTCTTATTCCATTGTTACTTTTTTAACACTGAGATTGTTTATAAACTGTGGGTACCCTAAATCTTCTTGCTCTATTTTTTATTTAATGTTAAGTATGCAGATTCTTAAGTTTACTTCTTTGAAATATTGTTATCAACATTCACACACTAAAAAAGACACCTTGCTGGTTATATTTTCTGCACCTCAGTTCTGTCATTTGCAAAATACGGAAAACTGTAGTATTATATCATACAGTTTGCATGCTATTCAAATGAGAATACATAGGAGGATATTATCACAGTGTTTGGCCTGTAGTGCTCAGCAAAAAGTTATTTTACAGTTGATGGTAGTATTGTCATCAAAGATTTTTACTCTCATCTGTTAATTACATCCAAATAATACATTCTTGGATGTGGTATTACGAGGACCAAAAGCAGAATACTTTTTACAGCTTATTCTAGATGGTGCTAAATGGACATCCTGTGGTAATTTATGATTTTTATTTTCTGTTATAAGTGCACTGTAATTCTTTTCAAGCCACTCTTTCTGATGTCTGCCTTGCAACTTTTGGCAAGTCCATTTTTTTTCTTTTCTTTTTGAACCCTTTTGTCTAGAATGTCCCTTTGACGAGAAACATGGAGAGAAGTTAGAAAGCGGAAGCTAGGAGACAAAAGAGATGACATATTAGAGAGAAGGCATTTAAAAAGAAGTTAGCTCCCATGATGGAAACTGCAGAAACAGAAACTCCGAGTAGTGGTGATTGGAAGGCTGGAGGACTGACACAGCAGAGCAGGGGGTTGGCTGCTGACAGAACTGCAAAGAGGGGTGAGGCTGGAGATGCCCAAAATTCTGAAACAAGCCACATTCTCTGTGAACAGGGGTTGTTTGGTAGCTCAGACCATTCTCTGTGTCCCTACTTTCACTGAAAAGAAACTCCTATTATCTAAGGTAATCCGATTGTGTTTGTTTCCTGATACTTGAAAGAAACCTAAGTCAGCCAGCGTGCACAAGGCAGCAGCAGGATATTAGCCAGGCTGATGATAAATAAACACAAACGGCTTTTGTCAACACTATAAAGCACAGATCACATTCCGCCCGCCTTGCGAAGACTGGTACTTCTTTAAGCAGGAGACTGATGTGGCAAGATAAGTGGCTTCGTCTACGTTTTTTTGTTTTTTTTTTTTATTATAGATAAACATACAGGCAATGAAAGACAGAAATATAAAGGGGTGATAAAATCAGAAAGAAAGAAAAAATCAGCAAGAGATTCCATCAGAGAGAGGTTTAAGGGTTGGAATGATCCAAAATTTGAGACTGAGTAACATCAAAATTAATCCTCTGGTTTCAGGCCTGCAGGGTCATACAATACACCTGGACTTGGAAGAGGAGGAACAGTGGACTCCAGGGCTGGCAATGAGTGTGGATAAGAAGGGAAGGTTCAGCTTTGGCATGCTGAGTTTGAGGCATGTCAGGGACACAGTGGCATTCCTGTCTTCCAGACACGTGGCTATTTGGAGCATAGCAAAAAGGTCCTTCCCAGAGTTACGGTTGGCGAGCCGTAAGTCTTTAAGCATGAATAGAAACCGTGACCTCGTTCGCTGAGAAGGTACAGGGGTTTTCGCAGCCACATAGATCCTACACCATATCTAAGCATCTTGAATATGCTCATGAGATGAAATAAATCACCAGGGCACATCTTGGGGAAGGAAAAACTACAAAAGCATTTCTAAAAAAGAACACCAAAGCGCAGTCTAAAATTTTCAAAATGTGGTTTTCTGAATCTCAGGGGGGAAAAGAAAGCAACTTGTTGCAAGTGTTCAGTAGTCATTTTATGTAAATAACTTTTAGTTGCTGAATAAAAAAAAACAATTCTGCTCAGACAGGAAAGCAATGAACTGTATTGTCTACATGTCTGCAGTTTACATATTCAGTCCGAAAGTGGTGTCTGCCATTAACGGGGCCACTTTTTAAAATGGTTGATTTTAATGGGGCACATTTCTCCTAAAAACCAAAATATTAGTTTCTATGTAAGAAAAGTCAGGTATGAAAAAGGTTGTAACATTGCATAATCTTTATAAATTCACAGAGTATGATTATAAAAATAATTTCCAAAGGTAGTTATTTTTCATATACTTCTTTCTCTGTACCTTTCATTTCATAGAAATGAAATGCTTATGACAAAGCATCACTTCTATCATAAAACATACTATTCATTATAAAAATATTTTGTATAAATGTTACCCTTATACTGAGATATTATTGTTAATTAAGTAAACTGCATGGTTCCAAAGCCATAAGACAAATGATACAGAAAATACTAGAAGGAAAACCAAGGGGCCTCAAAAGAACTTCTTTAAGAATCTAAAGGGATCAAGACACCACTTAGACACTAGAATAAAGCCAGGTCAACACAAATCATCTTTTTTTCAATAGAATTAATTGTAGAATGTGGTATGTGAAGAGCTTAAAACTAACTTTACATTGGGCTCAAACTGGCAGAGATTAAACTTAGCTGAATGGGTATGACACAAGCCACTTTGGTTTCCACATCTATTTACTTTGGCTTTGCTTGAAAATCATTTTATTTAAATAACAAATCCCTCCTTCTGGTCATCAGAACAGTCCATCTTCTATCTTAATTAAATTCACAAAAATAAAACAAGAACAAGGATATAATAACCATTTTGCACAATATTCAATTTAAGACGAAAATATTGTTATGTCAAAAATAAAATGCACTATGCCTCACATTCCTGGAAGGAACAGATTTTCTTTTGTGATGGAAAAAGTGCTGATAGATAGAACACTGTGGAGGCATCATGCACAGAGAACAATAACTTTAGAAAAATATATAAACCTTTGCTACAGTGATTTTCTAAGATCTATGATTATATGACAAAAGACTCTTTATCTTTTGTGTGTAGCCAAATTATGAAAAACAGAGACTTATCACTAGCCTAAATACGTTTTTAGAACAAGGAGGAAAACTAAAGCAATATCAAATGAATAAAACAAAACAAAATTCATGAAAATTCTAATGAAAGTAGTGAAATGAAGGTTAAACCAGAGATGAAAACACTAAAAGGCATTTCCACCAAGATCAAGAACAAGGCAAGTATGCCCACTCCTATTATTCAATATTATTATTATTATTATTATTACTACTACTACTGTTATTATGGAACATTTTACTGGCGGTAGTAAACAATACAATTAGAAAGCAAAATCAGGGGTGCCTGGGTGGCTCAGTTGGTTAAGCGTCTGACTCTTGATTTCTGTTCAGGTCTTGATCTCACTGTTAATGGAATTGAGCACCACATAGGGCTCTGTGCTGACAGTGTGGAGCCTGCTTGGGATTTTCTCTCAAGGATTTGCCCTGTTTCTCTGTCCCTCCCTGCTCATGCGTGAGCGCTCTCTCTCTCTCTCTCTCTCTCTCTCTCTCTCTCTCTCAATAATAAATAAAATAAACATTTACAAAAAAACAGAATCAATTAGAAATCAATGTGTAAAGAGGGGTTAAAACGATCTCTACTTGCAGATGCTATGATCACAAATCTGGTCTGTCTCAGACAATTGATGATAAATAAAGTAAAAAAATAACAATTCAGTGAAGTAGTAGAATAAAATTTTGATGTGCAAAGGTCAATTCCATTCATATACACAAAAAACAAACACCTAGAGATCATAAAGATTAAAACCATCCTTATAATAGCATCAGAAAATATTTACTACTTGGGAAGGGGTTAACAAGAAATGTGCAAAAATATTTTTTGGACTGTGTTTTCCAATATGAGGAAACATTTTAAAACATTCTCGGAAGACAGCAAAGTAAACTTAAGCAGGTGGAAACATAACCCCTCCTCCTGGATAGAAAAATTAAACATTATAATTAAGTGAATTCTTTCCTACTTAATTTATAAATTCAATCCAATAATGTCCAAAATGCTATTTTTATTTATGTTTTTAAGTAATTTGTTTATTTTGAGAGAGAGAGCATGAGCAGAAGTAGAGCAGAAAGAAAGGGAAAGAGAGAGAATCCCAAGCAGACTCTGCACTGTCATCATAGAGCCGGATGCGGGGCTTGAACTGATGAACCACAAGATCCTGACCTGAGCTGAAAGCAAGAGTCAGGCACTTAATTGCCGGAGCCACCCAGGCACCCCATAAAAACCAATTTTAAAAAAAATATGATGCAGAAGTTTATGCAGAAGAAAAAATAAGCAAAAATGGTTAGAACAAAGAAAACTGGAAGAAGAAAAACTACAAAGTAAATTATTAACACATGCTTTGATGAGTGTTGTTGAACCAGTGTGGTACTGGGTCATGTATAGATATATCACGGAATAGCAGCAGAAGTCCAAAATTAGACCTAAATACACACCAAAATTTAGTATATGACATGATGACATCTTAAATCATGAAGGTAAAGATGGAGATTTAAAAACATTTTTTTGTGTGTATTTATTTTTGAGAGACAGAGAGAGAGAGCACGAGCAGAGGAGGGGCAGAGAGAGAGAGGGAGACACAGAATCTGACACAGGTTCCAGGCTCTGAACTCTCAGCACAGAGCCCTAGGTGGGGCTCGAACTCACAGACCGTGAGATCATGACCTGAGCCGAACTCGGACGCTTAACCGACTGAGCCTCCCAGGCACCCCAAGATGGACATTTTAATCAACTGTTATGGGACAACTGATTATTTTGGAAAATATCAATTAAAACCATCTCGTATCATACACAAGAACAAATTTCAAATAAATTTTGGATCTAAATGTTGAAAATGAAACTTATACATCCTATAAGAGGTTAAAAATAAATGTCTCTTTAATCAGGATTTAGGGAAAGGCTTTCAAACTCTGACTCAAATCTGAAGGCAAGAAAAAAAAGGTTAATAAATTTGACTACATAATATTTTTCTAAATTTGATGCAAATCACCGTCAAAAAGGCAAAATATAACTAACAAAATGGGGAGAAAATAATTGCAGCACCTAACACAAGGAGCTAATGACATACAGTAGTCGCCCCTCCTTCGCAGTTTAACTTTCTGTGGTTTCAGTTACCCGCGGTCAACAGGGGCCCTTATGTCAGAAGGTCTCCAATAGCCGAATAGAAAGTCACATGCCTGTGCCATTAATCTCACTTCATCTCACCACGTAGGCCTTGTATCATCTCACATCATCACTAGAAGGGTAAGTACGGTACAATAAGATATTTTGAAAGAGGGAAACCACATTCACAAAACTTTACGGTATTCTATTCTAATTGTTTTATTTGAATAGTACTTACTGTTAATCTCTTACTGTCCCTAATTTATAAATTCAGCTTTATCACAGGTATGTACATATAGAAAAATCATGGTACATATAGGGTTCAGTATTACCTGCAGTGTCAGAAACCATTGGGAATCTTGGAATGTATCCTTTGTGGATAAGAGGGGGAGGGTACACATCAGGATATCTTTAGAATTGAAAGTCAAAGCACCAAAAACCCAAGAGAAAAATGGCAAAATACATTAAAAGGCAAATCAATAGAGAGGTCTAAAAAGTGCTGTCAAATATATAAAAATACGTTAGCGTTCACTCATAGAGAAATGCAAATGGAAAATTGAGATACTATTTCTAATCTACCAGACAGGCAAAAATTTTTAAATAAGGTAATACATCCTTTTATCAAGATTTCGGGGAAATAGTCACTCTCACATGTTTTGGGTGGGAATCCAAATCGAAACCTCCTTCTGGAGGGAAAGTTGGCAATAACAAACAGAAGTACACAGTCCAGCACTTACATTTCACCTCTAGGAATCTACCTTAAAGATATACCTACAAAAATATGAAAATGCACATGTCCAAGTTACTGCCTTGCAGCAATTATGTTTGCAATTATAAACCATTGGAAACAATTTAAATGTCTGTGCAGAGGAGAATGGTTAAATAGCTATTGAGGATCCAGACACTGGAGTACTATGCAACTATCAAAAAAATGAGAATATATCTATAAACTACTATGAAATGATTTCTAGGCCATACTGTTCAGTGAAAAAAAATCGAAGAATAAAACAATATTTATAGTATAAACTTCCCTCCATTTCAGAAAAATGAGATATAAAAAAGCACATGTTTTTGTTCATTAGTACATTGGAATTACAGGAGAAATAAATCAGAAACTAAAGAAACTGTTTGCCCACAAGAAGTAGGTGAGGAGAGGGTGGAGGAGAGGGTAAAATGGTATCAGGGTATAGCAATGATAAGGGCGTCACTTCTCTGAGTACATTATTTGTATTGTTCTGATTTTCAAAACCATAGTAATGTTTCACATGCCTCCCCCAAATAAGCAAACATTAAAACCAATCAAATGCAGAGAAAATATTAAGTGGAATAAAATGCTAACAAATGAACCTAACTGTACTGGAAAGAATAATCATACTGAAGGTGATAGGAAAGTATAAAAATTGACCTCCATAACCTCCAATAACTTGACTGACTACCGTAAGACTAGAGACAAAAATAATTGCACATAAATGCTGCAATTGAGTTAGTAAATGTGTCATTCAAAGGGGAATTAGCAATTTTTAACTGCTAATTGTTAGCGATTGTAAAACTATATTAGGTATACAGTAGAATTGAACAAGTAAATATTATATTGTTGATAATGAGTGCATTTATTCACTGTTGGAGA
The DNA here is from genome assembly GCF_014898765.1 of Herpailurus yagouaroundi. Lineage (NCBI taxonomy): Eukaryota > Metazoa > Chordata > Mammalia > Carnivora > Felidae > Herpailurus > Herpailurus yagouaroundi. Next base: position 24,012,895 of record NW_024412376.1, read on the forward strand.
AAAAATACAAATAAGGAAAGAGGAAAAGCTAAAATGAGTGCAGTGGTATTGAATGGGAATCAGGATCAGTATGAATTTATGATAGGATCCACACACACATACAAATACACACATATACACACAGATGCAGACATGCATACATGCATACAGGCATAGTTAGCATACTTACATATGTTTCCTAGTTTTTTTCTACTGGGATGGCATAGAAGCAATGATACCTCACTAGCAAGGAGCCCATGGAACACTCAGATCTTGGTTTTTAAATATGATTCTCTAATAAAAAACCCAGGATTCTTTGAACCTGGCTGAGGCAGGGAAAATGCAAGATGACCATGAAATTTCTTCTTATGCCATAAAATATCCAATTCATTAAGCACACGATGCAGAGGCCAACTTGAAGATGTTCCCAGTGGCCAAATCCAATATGAATTGCACAAGAAAATAAATAATAACATTTATGATAATTCCTACAATAACATATACAACCATGGATTAATGTTGAAATACATACATGTGTACATACATACATCATACATAAATGGAAAGGAGCAGCTCTCCCTTCTAGAATCCCAGATAATAAGTATAAAGGAAAGGGGGTAATATAAAATCTCCATGATCATGAAGGCAAACACACCATGATCATTGTTTTAGGCAAGATCCCAAAATGGATGTTAAAAGTACCTGGTGAAAATTTGAGGAAAAATAGTGTTCGCCTGGTTTGAAATATTTTGCCCCAACATATAGGCATCAAGTACAAAGGAAAATGTAGAATTGTACAGCAAAGAAACCCAACATATCTTAATCTGTTTGATTAAGATATCAATCTTAATCAAATGATGGAGGTTAATATATGTCCTCATCATAAAAACCTCAATTCAATGTACAAGGGTGCAACATTATTTGTATGGTATTCTTGACAAAAACGTGTAATCTCACAACAATGAGATACATCAGGCAAACCTAGACTGAAGGCATTTTGGAAAATAATGTATCAGTACTCTCCAACAATGTCAATGTTATAAAAAACAAAAGGGAAAAATTGAGGAATTCTCACAGAGGAGACCAAGGAAAATAACAAGAAAATGAATCATGGGATCTTAGAATTTTAGAATAGACAAAGGAAAATACTGAAAATACTGGTGAATTTTGAATAAGACTTTGGTTTAGTTCATAGGATTTTACTATATTAATATTAAATATTAATATATTAATATTAATATATTATATATACTAACGTATACTATATATATTACTATTAGTTCCCTGGTCTTGATAATTGTACTATGGTTAATGTAACACTTGTAACATTAGGGGAAGCTGAGTGAGGGATAAACAGGAACTCTGAATGCTATATTTGTAACTTTTCTATAAGTGTAAACTTAGTTCAAAATATAACATTAAAAACAGAACCAAAAAAATGAAAGCATGTTGAATGCTTTATCTTCATACTTTCGTGAGCACATTGCACATATTGACCTCTTTCATAAGTGCCCAATAAATACATTACTGAGTAAATCATTGTTTATTTTTTAATGATTTATATATTTATTTTTTAGAGACACAGTGCAAGCAGGGGAGGGGCAGAGAGGGAGGGAGACAGAGAATGGGTAGCAGGCTCCAGGCTCCGAGCTGTCAGCACAGAGCCCGACGTGGGGCTCGAACTGACTGAACTTTGAGATCATGACAAGTCAAAGTCAGACGCTTATCTGACTGAGTCACTGAGGTACCCCTAAATCATTGTTTTATACATGAACTATACCTTAATATTAAACATTTTATAAATATCATAATTTTAATTTTATTACAGTCAGGGAAAATAATTTTGTTCCACTCCTTTATTTGTTCATTCCAAATATTATATATTTGTTCATTCCAAAACCTATTATTTCCCAGGCATTCTGCTAAGTGCTGTAACTACATTGTTGATCAAAATTAAGAAATCATTTTTTCACAGACCCTACTTTTAGTGGAGAATAAAGACATTGATCAAGTTATCACACAAACAAATGTAAATTATAACTACTATAAATGAGAGGAAAAAAACCATGATTTTATAAAGGTATATATGAAGATTTGATCTTGTCAAATAATTGAGTGATGAAGACACCCCCCCCCGAAGGAAGTGCCACAATTTAGTAAAGGTAATTAATTTTTTAAGTGTAAAAAAAAATAAAAATATGATTTTTCTGTATGCAAAATTTAAAGAAATCTTCTATTACTTTTTTTAAATCAGGGATATCCTGTAAGTATTTTTCTGCTGCTACAGACACTGATGAAATCCTTGATGATTAGCCAAGAACTAAATGACAGTGAAACTTTTTATTATACTTCAAAACCAACTCCTGATAAAAAATTCAAAATCGTACCAAAAACTTAAACACGCCTTGTATGCTAATAGCTTTCCTTTTGTCTGATGTTCCTCCTGCACTTTTTTTCTGTAAAGAAAAAGTAAAGTTTATTAAGTTAGTTTTGACGTTAAATCACCCATGCTTTCCTAAAGTAAGCCTCATTTTATAAGTCAGGCATTATTCTTTTTATATATCATTTTAATAGAGGTGCTAATTTTGGGGGCGGATTGTATGTATATTATTATAAAAGCGGTTTGTCTGTAATTTAGTTTTGCTGTCTTTTTCAGGTTTGGGTAGCAAGATTATTATACTGGCCTCCTAAAAAATATATTTGGGAAGTGTTTTCTCTGTTTTTATTCTTTGGAAGATTTTACTCAAGAATGGAGGCATCTCTTCCTTAAAAAAGAAAAATCACTAATTGACCTGTGGTTTCCCTTTCAGGCAAGTTTTACTAATGTGTTCTTTTTTCTCTAATGGATATACAACTGTTCAAATTTTCTATTTCTTTTACTGTCAGCCTTGTTAATTTGCATTTTAAAGGAATTTGTCTATTACACCCAAGCTGTCATATTTGTTGGCATAAAGTTACTCATAATATCTGCTACTGTTCCCTGATATGGATTATCAGAAGCCAAATTTATCCTCTCTTATTAAAGAATTAGAAAACCAGATACTGTGTCCAAAACAGTGTTTTTTAGACATTGACTAACAGGCAGAGCGGAGCTGTGGCCTCTGAGAGGGGAATAAAGCAGGAAAGCGCTCCCTCATACCAGCTTATTGTAAGAAGGCAGTTCCTAGGACACAGTACAGGAGGGAAAACCAAATGAAGCCTAATTATTGTGCTGATTTGAGAAGGAAGAGGTGGGGCAGATTCCAGTGCTAGAATTTGCCCAGAAGAGAAGCAGAGAGGAGGCGGACAGTACTCTTGTGGTCTGCAGACATCTCTTGGAATCTTTGGCTGAGTCTCACTTTGTGTATGAATGAAAGGACACTACCCAGGAAAGCACCACCAGTAAATGTAGTAGCAGTGTGTAATTGCTGTCTTTTGCAAAAGCATTGGCAATATATTGAAATAAAAACAAAGCAAAACGAAACATCAAAATGGCAACCTAGCCCTTTACAACAGATGTTTTAAAAACACAATCCTTGTCGTGAAGGAAAAGCATAACATTACTTATTTTCTTTAAGGGTTTACTATGTGCCAGACATTACGCAGTTGTTCCTCACATTGCCCTGTTCGAACAGATGAGGCAGAGGCTGGTGTTCAAAGAAGGGTATTTGTTTGACTGAAGCACTTCTTTGTTCTGTCTCCACGGAACGTAGAAAAAGGAATAACTTCGACACTATGTAGAATAACATTATTTATAAATGTATATATTAAAGCGGTGCTATATAAATAAATATGTTGGCTAAAACCTGGAAGAATGCCTGGGTGTAATATTTAAATTGAATTTCTTCAGCTTTCCTTAAATTAAATCATTTTTCTTTAGCGTCTTCCTGATAATCCAAAACTTTCCTTGTCACTTGAAGAAAATCTTGAAGAATATGTTCCCTGGGAAAATTCATGGTAATGCTTGTTATTTTAAGGTGTTGGATCCACGGGCATAAACACTGACATCTGTCAATGACACAGCCCTAACCTTTGGAACATAGCAATTATCCAATTCTCTTTTTTTAATTCATTTTTTTAATTTTTATTTAATTTTGAAAGAGAGAGAGACAGATCACAAGCAGGGGAGGGGCAGAGAGAGGGAGACACAGAATCCGAAGCAGGCTCCAGGCTCTGAGCTGTCAGCACAGAGCCTGACACGGGGCCTGAACTCCTGAACCATGAGATCATGATCTAAGCTAAAGTTGGACCCTTAACGTACTGAGCCACACAGGCGCTCCAGCAATTATCCAATTCTTGATTGATTTCCTCAGACTTTTGCCAGGATATCTATTCTTTGAAATAGGGAAGAGAAACTGTTTTCCCTAACATGTTCTTGTACGATTTCAAATTGCATTTATTCTTCCAACCTAATACATCTCAGTGTGACCCAATAGTAAATATGTGATTTAAAGAAAACAAAAGCAAACATAATGTAGTACAGCATTTTCACTTTATAGAATTATATGTGTGCCACATCTTGGGATATTTTGAAACAAATGAAAAATGTTAATACTTTAAATTTATTTTCATAATAGAGGCAAACTGTTTCCAAGCCACTGTATAGGACTCAGAATACACATTTTACCATTGGGTAACATTTCTCAAAACCAAGTACAAAAGAGTGTTTTTGACAAGGCTTAATTGCCCAGTTAAAAAAATGTAATGTGTAAGTGGGTTTGATATGCTCATTTTCTATGCAGAGTCATTTCTGTAATGATAAATGGTTATACTACATGCTTTTGGATTTTTCTTACTGAAATGATTACTTCTTTGAAGTTGCATAAGGTTGGATGATTTGTTCTCAGAAATGCTTTCTGACAGGAGATAAAAGATATTGTTCTTTGCAGTGTTTTTCATGCTGCAGTGCAATTTTTTGTCCTAGTGCATTTATTCTTAAAGAACTTGTGAAGTTTAACTGTGATATTCCATGCAGCTAAGTAAAAACCCTGAGATCTGCACCTGAAAGTCTGTGGATATCTCTGCTTGCCTGCATCTCCTTCTCCTACTTCGTGTATCTTTATGTTTCTTGAAACTTGAAGATAGAATTTTCTATGGCATCCATGTGAGTTCTCTCTTAGTTGCTTGTGATTCCTTTCAGTTATCTGACCGTGTATCATTGCTACATAAACTTCCTTGCAGGATATGATTGGGCAGATTGCTGAGATTTCACTGAGCTTACAGAGAAGGTTTTATAAATTAGGTTGCATCTGCTAATAATTGTATTATGCTTGCTACTATATTGCTTGCTAATCTACTAATGACTGCCAAATCTATATCTAAAGCACAAATCATTTCCTTTTGAAAAGAAAGCTTGCTGAAAACGTCCACTTGGATGTCCTAGACAAATCTCACATTCAATACGTCAGAAACTCACCTCTCAAAAACTTCCCTTGAGTATATATTCCTGTGGCTCTCAGTTTCTAGAATGTTTCTTAAAAGTAGTATATAGGAGCACCTGAGAACCATCCATAATTATACTCAGAGACCCAATGAATTTTTTTTTTTTTATTCTGAGAGAGAGAAAGACAAAGAGAGAGAGCAAGGGAGGGGCAGAGAGTGAGAGAGAGAGAATCCCAGGCAGGTTCTGCACTGCCATCATGGAGCCCAATGCAGGACTCAAACCCACAAACTGCAAGATCATGACCTGAGCTGAAATTGAGTCCTAAGCCAAACTGACTAAGCCACCCAGGCACCCCAACGCCCAACCACTTTTACTCCTCCATCCACTCACCAGGTCTTGGCACCACTTTATTTTAGGTCCTCAATCACAGAAGAGCTTGATTACTTTGTATGTCTAGACTATTGTTCAGCTGATTGCTTCCAAGTCAACCCAGGTCACAGCCACAAAGGATATTTTTTGTATGGAGTAGTCTAGTAGCTCTTTCCGTATGACCCACAAACACTAGAGCAGTGATTACTCTCCATTTCAGACAAAACAGCATTATTTATAAAGTATTCACAACAGTCCTTCCAAGCCTCTGAGAGGGTTCATCCTCTCTGGCACACATCTTCTTAAAATCAGGTAAAGAAACAACTTTATTCTCTAGCATGACATCTCTTCTATTTAGAAAACTGTGGCTCTAGAGTCGAACACATTTGGCCCCACTGCTTTATCTACCAGTGTAATCCTGGATAATTTACATCATCCTCATAGTCTGCTTCTCATTTACAAACCTGAATTAAATGATATCAAATACCTCAGAAAGTTAATGCGATGAATAAATGATTTTCTATTTATTGATAAGCACAGAGAAATCTTGTGATAAATTACATACGAGTTTATTTTAATTACCACAACCAAAAGAATGTTCATTCCTACTCCAATTAACTACTCAAAATTTTCGAAGCATCTCTGAGCGCCTAGTGCTATCCTCTAAACCATATGACCCTGCCTTCATATTCAAGTTAATTTCAGTCCTTAACTATCAGAGTGTACCAACCTCTTCTGTAACGAAAAGCACTTGTCAATATACTACATTTAGCACTGTATAGTAATTTAGCTTCCCAAACATATATAGCCTACATAACCCTCCTTTAATTGTGAACTCCTCTAGGACAGGGAACTGGCTTCTATTACTTTATCTTTGCCTACTTAAATGTTTAGAAACAACTGTTCAAAATGTTGAATTTTTTAAATCATCAACACTGTATTGGATAGTTAGCAAGATGAAATAGCAGATTTTGAGATAGCATAGAAAAAAAAACTAGTAAAGGTAACCTTTCTAAAACAAGACTAAACATGAGAAACTCAAAGCCAAAATTACCAAGAAGTTATTGCATTTATTTATTTATTTATTTATTTATTTATTTATCTATTTATTGCTTTTCAGCTTTCCATTTTGGAATAATTACAGAATAACGAAAAGTCTCAAAACTCAGAAAAACAGTTACCCATACACTTCACGCAATTTCCTCAAATGTTAATATCTTATATGACCATAATGAAATTATCAAAAATAGGAAATTGACATTGATGTAATACTAGGAACTAACCTGCAGACTTTGTTGAACCCACTAATTGTTCCACTAAAGCTCTTTTTCAGGTGTGGGATCCAACACTGCATTTAGTTTCATGTCTCCTTCCAATCAGAAAGAGATTTTTCTTTCATGATCTTGACATGTTTGAATAGTACTGGCCACTGATTCTGTAGATGTTCCTGAATTTGGGTTTGTTCGATATGTTTTCATGCATCAACTTTGGATAAGCTTCCATAAGTATGACAATGACATTGCATCCTTCTCAGCGCACAGTATCAACCTATGGATTATGCTGACAGTTCTCATTATCAGTGAGATTAACCTTGATCATTTGGTCAATGTGAGCTCTGGACAGGTAATTCTAGATGACTTTTTTCTTTGAAATTAATACATATTGTTTGAAAGGGAGCCTGAGGCTATATAAATAAACTATTTCTTTTCATGCTTCACTCATTAATTTTAGCATCCATTCTTGCCTTCAGCAAATATTAGTGTGCTATGCACCAAATGTTGATTTTTTATTTCCATCATTCCGTCTCTATGTATTAATTGGAATTTTACTGTATTGAGGAACTGTCCTTTCGCTCCCATTCATTTATTTATTTTCCTATATATAAGTATAAACTCATGGATATTTCTAGGGCCATAAGACTTAAAAGTAAATTAATTAGTTAAATTAAAATCTTAGTTGCTGCACACCTTGATTTACAATAAATAATCATTTTTTTATTTTAAAAATAAAAATTTACAATAAAAAATAAAATACCTTAGTTGACTCAGTTTGTTAAGCTTCTGAGTTTGGCTCAGGTCATGATCTCATGGTTGTTGAGTTCGAGCCCCACGTTGGGCTCTGTGCTGACACCTCAGAGCCTGGAGCTTGCTTCAGATTCTGTGTCTCCCTCTCTCTCTACCCCTCACCCACTTGCACTCTGTCTCTCCCTCTCAAAAACAAATAAACATTTAAAAAATTAAAAATAAAATATTTTAAACAAATAATGACAATTATAATGTAATAGATACAATCTGCCATGTTTTTAGGCAAAAGGTAATAGTAGATATCAATAGAATATAGTAAATGACCATAAATATAAGAGAAAATAAGTTACTAGGGGCGCCTGGGTGGCTCAGTCGGTTAAGCGTCCGACTTCAGCTCAGGTCACGATCTCGCGGTATGTGAGTTCGAGCTCTGCATCGGGCTCTGTGCTGACTGCTCAGAGCCTGGAGCCTGTTTCCGATTCTGTGTCTCCCTCTCTCTCTGCCCCTCCCCCGTTCATGCTCTGTCTCTCTCTGTCTCAAAAATAAATAAACGTTAAAAAAAAATTAAAAAAAATAAAAGCATGTATAAAAAAAAAAGGAAAAGAAAAGAAAAGATGTTACTAAACATTTCACATTCTGCATGATCTTATTTCTCTCCACTATCACTCAGAGATTGGACAAGATTTGTATTTAACGTGACCCTCACCCATTTGTCATTTCCAGGTTTGCTTTCTCACAAATGATATACTCTTTTTCTCATCACGATTTAACTACTTTCCCTCCATCACGTTCCTAACAATTTTTTTCAGTTATCTTTAGAACTCTATCATATAAAAATATAATATAAAAAGATCCAATATCTTTTTTAATTAATGAAAAATAATGACTTCGATTAAGAATCATAATGACATTTACAATAGGAATGTTATTGTAGAAAGGTCTATATTCAATCTAAGCTCTTGTTTTATAGCAAAGGGATTGAGTTCACACACTCTCAGCTAGCTCAAGCCGTAAGAAAACAAAACTCAAAGTCTTCAACTTGAATGCTATTTCCAGCACCTGCAGGCTTTCTCCATGCTGTGTGTACTAAGTTAATTTAAAAAAAATATAACATGGTAAGACATGATTGTGGAATAAAACTGGAAAATGAGAAAACCCACCTAAAATCTGAGATACCTACCCAAGGGGCTATAAAATTGAAGTTTCTTTGTGACTATAATTCAAAACCTTTCAAAGACATAAAATAGTTGGACGAAACTAAAATAATATGCATAATAATTGTCTATTCTGAACTTAAAATTCTCATTTATCCATAGCTTTTAAATTTGTCATTCACTTTCAAAGTATTCTTGATTGTCTTGTTAATAAAAGACAAATGAGGAAATATATATAAAAATAAAAAGATAACTGTTATTAACAATAATACATACCTCAGCACACTTATTATACTATAAATATGAACATAATGATTAAATGCTCAGATTCTAGAGGGAGACAGACTGATTCAAAGCCAAATCAGAGACTGATTTCAAAGTACCTAGCTGTGAGGTACTGACTATGTTTTTAAATTTTCTGTGCCCCTCTTTCCTCATCTGCAAAATGAGGGTAACAAGAGTAGCAAATTGATAAATTTGTTGAGAACATCAGAAGAGATCATGCATTTGCCCTTGTAACTACTGGTCATCATTATTGTAATCGAACCTATTAAAATACAGCTATTCATTTTCTTAGAAAACTCTTTCCTTTTAAAAATGAGTTAAGATAATACTTCTTCAACCTTTTCTTAAGATACAAAAATAGATATAGATAGAATAATAATCATGAGTTTGACTGGAATCAAAAGCCAAGTCAGAATCACTTAAAAACATTTTTTTTAAACCAAGGTGAATGGACCAATGACACCTGAGTCACACACATTGCCTGGCACAGAAATTTATTGTAAGCACTCTGATCTAATGCCCCACTGAGTACCAGACCCATGTTGGCACTTAATAAATGTTTGATTAAAGGGCCAGACTATTTTGCATTTCAAACATTTATTTCTAGAACTTTGTGTTCTTTCATTTCAGCTACAGGCACTTATTTCTACCCTCTGCATACATATTAAGTTTCAAAAATGCAAGGATTGGCAGTAGGTACTTCATGAATGGTATTATCAAAACTCTTTTAAGAAATCCAGATATAAAGAGAGAATTGCAACACAAGGAAAGACTTGCAAGCCGTATGGGTGAAATTAAAGTGTAGAGAACATTCCCAGCCAGTTTTTCCTGTGAAATGAAGATTTTAAAAAGTGGAAATGTGCATTCACTAACCAGGTGAATATTTGTAATTCGTAGTTATTATTAAAGATTATATACAAGCTTGTTGTATGCTATCATGGTCCTTTTCTACTCAAGCTGTTTGTGTTTTAAAGAAAATATAATTCTCCTGTAAGCTGAGCATCTAGTAAATCTTACACCTAGGGAAATTCCAAGACTGAAGAAAATAGCTGGACCAGGTATTGCCCAAATAATTTGTTTTCAGGTTTCTTTGTTGATGACTTCAAAATGAAAGCCTTCTCCAATTTGTTTATTAAAGGAAATTAACTGTTTTGTGGTGGGTTTTTATTTGTTTGTTTGTTTTGCTTGTTGTTTTGTATTAGGATACAAACCTACCCAGATAGATAACAATGATTTAAGAAGGTGATTTTTCAAGGCTCTGATACTGTAATTCAATGCTGAAAGCCTTCTACAACATGGCTGACAGGCATTCGATTTCTTTTTGAACATTTTGAGCCTTAATAAACCACCACTGATTTCTAGTCAAAACTAAATTAGTTAAATGGAGGCCTTTTGAAGCATTTAAGAGAGTCTGTGAAACTAAACTAAAAGCACTAGAAACCTGGTTTTACACAAGTTAGGCAATTTTTATTACTATAGCATTGTAATAATTAGAAGTAATGCATTTTTTTGCCATTTTATTTTAACAGACCAGAAGCTCAGCCACATCCAGATTGAGAAACTAAAAAATTGAAAATGTGGCAATTATTTTTAATTGCCAGGTTCAGGGCAAAGCAATTTAAAATTACTAGAGCTTCCATTCTGTTTCCAGCTCTTTAACTTGGAACTGTGTCAAGTGATTCTCTACTATGGCAATCTAAATTACATTAAACCAATTTACAAATGGAACATTTTAAGAATCATAGATGAGGAAAAGGCCATTAAAATAAATAAAAATGGATATATAAGACTATTGGAGTGTAACTATTCTGGACTGGGAGCAAGGATGTATTCATATTTTTTTAACATATGATACAGAAAGCGAAAAATCTTGTGTAAACTCTAGTCTTTCCTGGTAAAACCATACTCTGAGAATCATGTTCATTAATGGGTATTATAATTTAAGGAGGTGCCAATCTACAGCACATAAGAAGGAGAACAGGTTGGATCATCAAAAGATTCAAAATGCTTTATACGTTAAATAAACTGATATGATCGGTGTGATTTAGTTAAGAAAAGAGAAGACAAGTAAAGAAATTGCAACTGTTTGAGAAGTTCTTGAGTAACTGTGAGGTACGATGAGGATGCCTGTCAATATCTGGGGAAAAACTGGATTAAACTGGAACTAAGGAACACATGTGACCTGAGGGTATATTTGTCATTAGAAAAAATAATTTTTCTATTAATTAAATTTAGACACATGTGGTTAAAATTAGAGGTTTCTGTCACCAAAACTATGCCTGTGAAGCCTAGTAGATTAAATTTTATCAAAGTGGTAAGGAAGGTTATGCATCAAGCAGAATGTTATATTAGACACATTACAAAATTACAATTTGCCTGACATAAGAAACATAAATGGAGACTCAGAAGCCAGAAATTCAATCCTTTCTCCTGGCATAGTAGTTTGATATCTAGTCTTATCTTTTCATAGGAAATTACAAATTAATACACATGATCCTTTTCTCTAAATTCAAAACCAAACCTGAAATTGGAATCAAATGTTAGAAAAATTATCCCCTACCTCTTCTTACTGCTTCATATCCTTCCATCAAGAACATATAATTCAGGGCCACCTGGGTGGCTCAGTCGGTTGGGCGTCCGACTTCAGCTCAGGTCATGGTCTCACCCTCTGTGAGTTCAAGCCCCGCATGGGACTCTGTGCTGACAGCTCAGAGCCTGGAGCCTGCTTCAGATTCTGTGTCTTCCTCTCTCGCTGCTCCTCCCCTGCTCATGCGCTGTCTCTCTCTTTGTCTCAAAAATAAATAAAAACATTTAAAAATTTAAAAAAAAAAAGAATATAAAATTCAACTTAACAACATGCCTGAGCAAAGACTAAAAAAAACTTTTTATTGTAAACAGTCTTTCTCAAATATTTTCACTTGAAATAAGCTTAGTATCAGAGGCATGTCAGTATGTACCCCAGGTCTTGATGTTCTAGTTTGAAATTCCCAATTCAAGTAAAAATATTTCTTTGACGTCTCACTGTGGGCCTTTGAAATGCATTTTAGTGTTTCACTCTAGTAGAATAAAATTGTTAAGAATGTTATATAAAGTTTTCCCAAAGCTTTTTTTGGCACAATTGATGCTTTAGAAAAATGTTTATTTAATACGCCGTGTGCATACCTGCCCTTATAGAAAAACCCAGTCTACAGTTTGAGAAAGATGACATAAAGATATCAAATATATATCATAGGTCATCTTGACTTTTATTTTAAATTACAATACAATTGATGATATTCGAATGTTATTACCCTTTTTTAACGTTTATTTATTTTTGGGACAGAGAGAGACAGAGCATGAACGGGGGAGGGGCAGAGAGAGAGGGAGACACAGAATCGGAAACAGGCTCCAGGCTCTGAGCCATCAGCCCAGAGCCTGACGCGGGGCTCGAACTCACGGACCGCGAGATCGTGACCTGGCTGAAGTCGGAGGCTTAACCGACTGCGCCACCCAGGCGCCCCTATTACCCTTTTTTAAAGTTACTATAATCAAAACAACCTTTATTTAAACTAATAAAGACAAATGAAAAAATAGATAATTGCCGGAAAGCTATGAATGTGAAGGAGAAATGTGCTAGCTTTTTTCCAAAAGCAATAGTTAAAACTATTTTATATGAAGTGGTCTCATCATTTATTTTCATTTAAAAAATGTAAAGCATTTCAATTCCAATTACTTTAAATTAGCATAAGAGCTTTCTAAAATTGAGTCATTATAGTTTAGACCATTGGTCTAAAGAGCTACTTAAGGATTTGAAATGAAAAGTAAGACGATGACAAATAGGTTTCATTGCTCCCTGCTGCCCGAGCAACCAAGTGGAAGATGTGCTTCCAATAAAATATGATGAAATAATATAAGTGACAGAATTCTCCATCCAGCAGGATGAACCCTAAAAGTTGCTTCACAGTCATAAAACTTAAATATTAGAAAACAGTCGCTGCGTTGAGAAATAGAAAACTACTGAGTAGTCCACTGCCCTGTTTCCCAAAGATGGCAGAATCAGCAGAGGGGCCATGAAGAGCTTTTTGCTGTCTGGTTCAACAAATTTCTCTTAATACACTAAAAAAGTGAAGAATGCAACTGACATGATCTTTCTTTAGAAAGATTAACTGGCTAGAAATTTTAAATAAGAATACAGGGACATGATTAGAGACAGACAACATGGAAGTTTTTAGGTTAAAAAAATGAACAATATGGAGAGAAGGAAGAGTTTTTACAAGATAGTAAGTGAACATAAACGGGGATTCTGATAGTCTGTTTGATGTGGAGAGCTGGAAAAGACGAAGACACCCAGAAAAAAAAACCCTAAATGGTTACAGTGGCTGCATAAAAGGGGATGTTTTTTTTTTTTTTTTTGAGAGAGAGAGAGATCCTAAAGAGAAAAGGGAGTCATTTTGCAGAGAAGGGGAAATTAAATAAGCAATGCGTTTGGATATGGATTTGTAGAATTTGAGATGTGTATTAAATATTTGAGGGAAGATGCTCAGGAGAAAAATTAGAAATATCAATCTGAGGCTCATGAAAGAGATTTGAATTGGAGATAAAGATTTTCATGTCATCAATTTTAATTTTTTTTAATTTTTTTTTCAACGTTTATTTATTTTTGGGACAGAGAGAGACAGAGCATGAACAGGGGAGGGGCAGAGAGAGAGGGAGACACAGAATCGGAAACAGGCTCCAGGCTCCGAGCCATCAGCCCAGAGCCCGACGCGGGGCTCGAACTCACGGACCTCGAGATCGTGACCTGGCTGAAGTCGGACGCTTAACCGACTGCGCCACCCAGGCGCCCCATGTCATCAATTTTAGATAAGATCTGAGTCCGAAGACCTAGGAGATATGTCCAAAGTTAGTTTGTAGAGTATATTTTAGAGTATGGGGATCCAAGGATGGAAACTAAAAGACAAAACAAAACAAAGCCATCATAAATGATGTCTCACAAACAGAATATAAAAGTCAGAAGAAAGTGTTGGGCCCCTGGGTGGCTCAGTCCGTTAAGCGCCCAACTTCAGCTCAGGGCATGGTCTCACCGCTCGTGAGCTCGAACCCCCGCATCAGGCTCTGTGCTGACAACTCAGAGCCGGGAGCCTGTTTCAGATTATGTGTGTGTGTGTCTGTCTCTCTCTGCCCCTCTTCTACTAGTACCCTGTCTCTCTTTGTCTTTCAAAAATAAATAAATGTTAACAAACATTTTTTTAAAGGGGCACCTGGGTGGTTCAGTCGGTTGAGCGTCCAACTTCGGCTCAGGTCACGATCTCACAGTTTGTGGGTTTGAGCCCCACATCAGGCTCTGTGCTGACCACTTGCTCAGAGCTTGGAGCCTGCTTCAGATTCTGGGTCTCCTTCTCTCTCTGTCCCTCCCCCGCTCACGCTTTGTCTCACTCTGTTTCTCAAGAAATAGATAAATGTTAAATTTTTTTTTAAAGGAAGAAAGTGTCAAGTGAAAAATGAGGAAGCTTTAAGAATATTCATGTATTGAACACTTTCATAAGCCGAATAAATTAAGAGCTGTATACATTTTCTGTTGGATTTGGTAATGGGATGGAATTTTGGGTTAATGATTCTAATTTTGGGGGGAAAAGCCAGGTTGCTGAGAGTGAAGTAATACAGAAATTCTATGTTAGCTCCTGTCTCAAAAATCTTAAGAGATAACAGAGAAGGTAGGACCTTAGTATCTCTAGAAAAATATGGAATGTAGGGAAGGCTTTATCGGAAGAAGAGATTTTAAGATGTTTGTAGCCATAGGAGAACAAGTTAATATACAAGTACAGTAAAACCTAGGCAAGAAAATACAAAGTCAAGAAACGAGATCTTTGTAAGTTTTGGAAGGAACTATTGGTGAGTTATTGGAGGAATTAGGAGGAAAGAAAACCTTCCCTTTTACAATTTCAAACATGCAGATATAAGCATTTGTAGTGTAGCTTCATCTGGTACCAGTTAATCAGCTCTTCTTTTCACCATTAGGGAGTTGCAGTCCTGAGATGTTTCTCTGATTTTTCCATGAGGGTCTAAGGTTAGTTGTGTCCGTTCAGAGGGCGATGCTGAAGCCCAGATCCTATCCCTCCTGTTTGTGTGGCGTAGGAAGGAAACCAGAGGCAGGCTGCGAATGAAAAGACATTAAAAGATAGCTTTGGGGCGCCTGGGTGGCGCAGTCGGTTAAGCATCCGACTTCAGCCAGGTCACGATCTCGAGGTCCGTGAGTTCGAGCCCCGCGTCGGGCTCTGGGCTGATGGCTCGGAGCCTGGAGCCTGTTTCCGATTCTGTGTCTCCCTCTCTCTCTGCCCCTCCCCCGTTCATGCTCCGTCTCTCTCTGTCCCAAAAATAAATAAAAACGTTGAAAAAAAATTAAAAAAAAAAAAAAAAAAGATAGCTTTGGTCCCGCCTGCTTCCTGTTTTCAAACCCACTGTGGAGGCGCGTGCAGAGAGGATCTATTGATCTGCCTACCCCTGATACTTGTCCGTGTTCGCTACCCTCAGGCCCCTTGATACCGTTGCCCTTACTGTCAGCACCGAGATGCTGATCCTGCTGCGTTCCGTTGCCCAGGCGACTCAGCAGGCGATGCTTCTCCCAAGAAAACGTGGACAGGAGGAAAAGTGCTTTTGCTAAAATCTTCGATTCCAAAATATTTCGCATTTGTAAAACTTTCGCCTCTCTTCCTTTATGTGAAAATTTTCCCCATTCCTTGTGACCCAATCACCTTTCATCAGCCACCAACTACCTGAGATGTTACGCTGGATTTTTCAGACTTATCATCTTCTTTTTTAGTTCTGTGGCACCCTATCAGAAGAAAATGTCAGTTTAGGTAGTTCACCCTTTTTATCAGGAACCAGTAGACCTATGTCATTCTTTTTTTTACCTGTGGAACATAATTGTGAGGATAGGAATATTTCCTGTATAAGTATATTAGTATATTATACATATAGTATATAATACAGTATATTATATCTTAAGTATATTACTGTCTTTGGGGGAACATTATTTTCTATTCAGTCCTGTCCTCCCAGATCTGATCCCCAGAGCACAGATATGTTAAAAGAAACATACTTTGTCAGGTCATCCAATGCAAAATATCTGTTCATTGTCTTGTATTCACAAATAAAGCTAAGTATCTGAAAATATGGAGTCAGGGTCATTTGAAAACTTATATTCATTAGCATGGGAGAGTTATCTTGATTTTTTAGGCCAGTTTGATATGCAGGTTTTAATTTTATACTGTGTAAGATTGAAGGCATTTCTTCCTGATATTGGATATATATTTTTGTAATAATTTTGTGTACCACATATCTGTGCCTAAATGTACATTCTTAGGCTCATCTCTAGACCAATGAGTCAGAATCTTTATTTCAACAAGTTTAACTGTGAATCTTTCTCTATTCTCTATTTCTCTAGGCCATAATTAAATTGCAACAAATAACTGACATTAAATAGGCTATGTTCTATGATCAACTTATAATTAGGTTAGATACATAAGGTCAAATGTAGCAAAATAATCTATATGTTTGTGAATTTTAAATCAGCTCAAAATAACTGATGGGGCATGAATGAAATTGAAATGTAAAGTTAAAATGCTTGAAAAATAAAATGAAATGGGGCGCCTGGGTGGCTCAGTCAGTTAAGCGACTGACCTCAGCTCAGGTCATGATCTAGCTGTTCGTGAGTTCGAGCCCTACGTTGAGCTCTGTGCTGACAGCTCAGAGCTTGGAGCCTCTTTGGATTCTGTGTCTCCCTCGCTCTCCACCCCTCTCCCGATCATGCTCTGTCTCTCTCTGTCTCTCAAAAATAAAAAAAATAAAAAAACATTTAAAAAAATTAATAAAAAATAAAATGAGATGAAATAAAATGCCTAAGAGTAAGTAAAATACCACATATGATAACTTAGGGATCAACTAAAAAATATTTAGAAAGATTATACAACAATTCATGTTTATATTAGAAAATATGGAAAACTGAGTATAATATTCAACTTAAGATGTTAAGAAAATATAATCAGAATAAACAGGAAAATGAGATGAAGGCGTAATAATGATAGACCTGGAAATAAATGGAAAATGGGGAAAATGTGGTAAACAAGATTAAAAAACAGAGGAAAGTCCTTCCAAATACTGATAAAATAAAGATATACCAGATTGATTTTTTTTAATGTCTGTTTATTTTTTAGACACAGAGAGACAAACAGACTATGAGCAGGGGAGGGGCAGAAACAGATGGAGAAACAGAACCCGAAGCAGGCTCCAGGTTTTGAGCTGTCAGTACAGAGTCCGACATGGAGCTTGAACTCAGACTGCGAGATCGTGACTTGAGCCAAAGTCAGATGCTTAACCAACTGAGCAACCCAGGAGCCCCAGGAAACAACATTTTTGAATTTCAAATTCTATATTTAGTACCAATCAATTCAACATTAATACTGATTCAACATCCACAACAATATTGAAAAGTAACTTGTTTTGTAGTGTGATATTTTTATTATTTGTGAGGATTTGGAGTTAGTGTTCATGCCAACTTCAAGTTGTTTTATAGATTATGAGAGTAATGTCAGTAGAAACAAAAAGATATCAACTATAACAAGTGTGTATTTTTAAAAATTATATCTATTGAGATAAAATTTGTTGGTGGGTAAAGGTCACTCTTTTTAGATGTACAGTTCAAAGAATATGGCAAATGTATTCAGTAAGGGAACCATTTCCACAGTTGAGATATGGAAAATTTCTTCAACCCACAGTTTTTATGGCCCTTTGTAACTTGTTTCTGGCTGTATTCACTTGAGTCAAATTTATGCATTCATTTTGCCAATATTATGCTGTCTTTATTACTGGGATTTGACAGTAAGTCTTGAAATCAGCTGGAGTGACTCCCCCAACTTTTTCTTCTCTTTTCTAAATAGTTTTGAGTACTCTGGTTAACTTGCTATTCAATGTAAATTTTAGAATAATTTTGTTTATTTCTTCTCCCCAAAACATTTTGTTATAATTTGATTGGGATTGTATTGAATCTATAGATCAGTCTGGGGAGAAGTGACTCCTTAACAATACGGAGTCTTCCAAATTAGGAACATGGGATATATATATATATATATATATATATATATATACACACACACACACACACACACACACAATTCTATAGGTCTCATTTGGTTTTTCTCATCAATGTTGTGAAGTTTCCAGTAAAAACAAAAAAAAATGCATGTGTGTTTTAGAGAAATTATTATTGAATATTGACCTTATATATAATGCTGCTATACTTATTTATTCTAGTAGATTTATACGTATGTATCATTTACAACATTCTTCATTTTTTTCTCTATATTCAGATTAACATGTCATGCCATTTCCCAACAGCCTGGAGAACTTCTTATATTATTTTCTTGTATTGTATATGTGTTGCTGATGATTCAGTCAGCTTTCATTTACCTGAAGTTTTCTTTGTTTTACTCTCATTCTTCATGGATTTTTTGAAAGAATATAGAATTCTGCCTAACAGATTCTTTTTTAGTCTAGCATTTAAAATATATCCATATTTTTTGGACATCCATTATTTCTCATAGGAAATCAATCACCACTTATATTGTTTTCTACATAAACATTTTCTTTTTCTCTGGATTTTTAAAGAACTCCCTCTTTAACTTCAGTTTCTATCATTTTTTACTGGATTAGCTGGGCTTGTATTCCAGGGCATTAGCCTCATTTTTAGGCATGGATTTTGTTTTCATGGGTCTCCACTCAATATATGAGCTGCTGAGTGAAAAGTTTTCTTTCTGGCTAGGCCAGAATTTCAACATTTCAAGCATTAAATGTCCTCCTGGCATCTCAGCCTTTTACATTTTCCAAAGTCCATAGGGGAATCTCATGAAGACTTCTGCTCCCTCTTCCCAACTTCTTTCCAGACCCTTTTCTCTGATAAATTACTCTCTAAAGTTCAGTTGCCTTCACAACCTGGAATGGATTATCTGTACTTCCTCAGTGAGACATCTGCTTCTTTGGGCTATGTCCCCCTGTGTTGTGACAAGAAGGGACCCCAAGTAGGAAACCAAGGCAATCGTGGGATCCACCTCTTAGTTTTTTATTTCCACAAATATTACAATACTTCACTGCCTATTTTTTAGAACCTAAATGTTTACCTCATATGCTTTGTCTATCCTGAAAATTGCTTTTGTCAGGCAAGCAATCTAGTACTCTATATCAGGGTTCTCGCTGATATATCAGCAAGAACCCAAAGTCTATTCCAAGACATATGTATTTTTTAAAATTTGACTATTAAGCAAGCCATTAGCTCTAGTTTTTGTTTGTTTGTTTGTTTGTGTGTGTGTGGGGGGGTACATGTTCTTTATTAATCAGAGGATGTTTTCTTTAATTCTTAGTTTGATCATGGATTGACAGACTGAGTACTGTTAAGATGTAAAATTTCTCCAAATTAATCTGTAGATTCTTTAAAATCACTTACAAAATCACTGCACCAAAGCTTAATAAATGGTGACACTAACTCTAAAATGCATCTGGAAATACAAAAGATCTAGAATAGCCAAAATGATCTTTAAAAAGATCAGTTAAGTTGGCAGACTTGATCTAAATTCCAAAATAAAGACAATGCAATATGACTTTGGTCTAGTTAATGCATAATGATCAACAGGACAAAGTTGAAAATCCAGAAATAAACGAATCAAAGTTTGGCCAATTGATTGATTTACAAAGCTGACAGCATTGGGGAGCCTGGGTGGCTCAGTTGGATAAGCGTCTGACTTTTGGTTTCAACTCAGATCATGATCTTACAGTTCGTGAGTTCAAGCCCTGCATCGGGCTTTGTGCAGAGGGTGCAGAGCCTGCTTGGGATTCTCTCTCTCCTTCTCTCTCTCTCTCTCTGTCCCTCTCCCCAGAGAGAGAAAGAGAGCTTGCACTTCTTTGCTCTCTCAAAATAAATAAATAAAAACTTAAAAAAAAATAAAAAATAAACAACAAAGCTAAATTTAAAAAAATGAAACAGAAGAGTACTCTTATATAAGAGTCTTCTTATATAAGAATACATTCTGTGTGATTTATTTGGTATAAAGTCTAAAAACGGATAAAATTAAACTATGGTGATAGAAATCAGAACACTGGCTTCCTATGAGGAGCAGAGATTGCTAGAAAGAAGCACTGAGGAAATACCTGACGTGGTAAAAATGTTCTTCCTAGGTTTTGATTTTGATATTGGTTATATCAGTTTATATATTTCTCAAATATTATCAAATTGGCTCTTCCTGTAAGCGACCTAAGGTGATCTCTGAAAATAGTTCACTGTTCACTTGACCCACAAAACCCTTCAAAGTCATGCAAATCAAGAGGTTCAAATCTTCATGTTCAATTTAAGAGCACATGTGAAATTGTCCAGGCTCTCAAAGATATGCATCTGAAAAGCCACCAGGTATCTGAAGAATGTCACTTTGCAGAAGCAACAGTAGTGGAATTTGTTGGTGTGCCTCAACCAAACACTGGGACTGGGCACAGGGTAGGTGGCCCAAAAAGAGTGTTGAATTTTTATTGCACATACTTAAATATACAGAAAGTAATGCTGAATTTAAGGGTTTAGAAATAGGTTCTCTGGTCATTAAGAACCTACTTCTAAACTTTCACATCCAGGTGAACAAAGCCCCCCAAGATACAGTGTAGAATTTACAGGGCTCATAGCTAGATTAATCCATACATGAGATCGTTCTACCACATTGGGATGAGACTTAACTGAAAAAGAGTAGATTGTTCCTAAATCAGAAGAGGCTGCACAGAAGAAAGAAGATATCATAGAAGAAATTGAAAAGACAGAAAGCATGGCCCAGGAGTATACTGCATAAAGTAAATGCAAATAAAAGTTTAAAAAAAAGCCCTCATCAAATCGTACACTTAAGATCTTAAGTAACCTTAATCTATATATTAAGGTATATATATATTTTTTAATTTTTTAACGTTTATTTATTTTTTTGGGACAGAGAGAGACAGAGCATGAACAGGGGAGGGGCAGAGAGAGAGGGAGACACAGAATCAGAAACAGGCTCCAGGCTCCGAGCTGTCAGCACAGAGCCCGACGCGGGGCTCGAACTCACGGACCGCGAGATCGTGACCTGGCTGAAGTCGGACGCTATTAAGGTATATATTAAGTACTTTAATCTATATCTAGATTTTACCTCAAAATAAATAACTAAATACACACATATTCACACTCACATTCACACACACACACACACACACACACACATTCAAATTCATTCATTCAAAAAATATATGTAATTAAATAAGAAATGATAGTTTCAGGGAGCCTGGATGACTCAGTTGTTAAGCAACCAATTCTTGATTTCAGCTCAGGTAATGATCTCATAGTTATGAGTCGGAGCCCTGCGTTAGGCTCTGCACTGACAGTGTGGAGCCTGCTTGGGATCTTCTCTCTCCACCTCTCTCTGCTTATGTGCTCTCTCTCTGTCTTTCAAAGTAAATAAACATTTTTAAAGTTTCTTTTTTTTTTTTTAAGAAAACTTCTAGATTTTTTTTTAATTTTTTTTTCAACGTTTATTTATTTTTGGGACAGAGAGAGA